>NW_026731578.1:0-600000 GCF_028476545.2 Physella acuta
GGCCGGAGCCACTCAATCAGATTACTCGCGTGTCACAATCTCCCAGCACCCTCTGACGTCACAAGTTCACTTGACAGTGCTGTCAGTGTGCTTGACAATAATATTTTTGTCAGAGGTCAGAGTTCAGAGGTCACAAGCAAACGACCCGCTTTTAACACGATTGGATTCCAACGATTGTTTCGAGTTTCTAGTCGAACTAATTCGTGGAGTTGCTAGCAGACGATGGCAACATGTTTTAAAACAAACAAATGGGGGGGGGGGGGGTGGTAGCACTATCCTAAATACGTCTGTGGTGAAAGACGTATAGTACAGGGTTACATCGGTAGAACTTTAAACGTCCATGACATCACGACATCCCAAACTTCAGATCTCTGGCTATACTTATATGACAGCCATACATACATCACAGCCATAGAAATATGACAGCTATACATACATCACAGCCATAGAAATATGACAGCCATACATACATCACAGCCATAGAAATATGACAGCCATACATACATTACAGCCATAGAAATATGACAGCCATACATACATCACAGCCATAGAAATATGACAACCATACATACATCACAGCCATAGAATTATGACCATACATACATCACAGCCATAGAAATATGACAACCATACATACATCACAGCCATAGAAATATGACAGCCATACATACATACATCACAGCCATAGAAATATTATATCAATATTATAAAAAAAGATCACAGCAATATAAATATCACAGCTATACAAATATCACAGCTATACAAATATTACAGCTATACAAATATCACAGCTATACAAATACCACAGCTATACAAATATCGAAGCTATACAAATATCACAGCTATACAAATATCACAGCTATAAAAATATCGAAGCTATACAAATATCACAGCTATACAAATATCACAGCTATAAAAATATCGAAGCTATACAAATATCACAGCTATACAAATATCACGGCTATCACAGCTATACAAATATCACGGCTATACAAATATCGAAGCTATACAGATATCTGTTGTCTTTTTGATGATGCTAGTCTGATGTTAAAAAAAACAGCCTCAGACAAAATAGAAGTTCTTTTATTTTGGAGTTACAGAATCCAGAGAGCCAAAGTTGAACAGCACAGAGGCATTGCAGCTCTAGTTGCTACAACTTAATCAGATTTGAAAAAATTAAATTCGAAAAAAACAAAAACAAAAACAAGTTAATTAGAGAAGTGAGCGGGTGGTTTGTTGAAAAGTTGGAGGGAATTTCCAGAGAATGTTGCTCTAGTGGAATGAAGCGGAAATAGAAAGATCGAGAACACAGATGGGGCAAGGTGACATTCACGTCAAGAAAGTGCTGTGGTGACTAATTAAGATAGTTAATTGGTGACAAATTGAGGGTTTAACAGGGAGGGTGACACGGGGAGGGTGATACCTTGTGGGGTGACACGTGGAGGGTGACACATGGAGGGTGACACGTGGAGGGTGACACAGGTTGATATCTGACTTTTTCCTATGACTTTTTCCTGTGACGTTTTCCTGTGACTTTTTCCTGTGACTTTTTCCTGTGACTTTTCCCTGTGACTTTTTCCTGTTTTTGTCTCTTCACCCCCCCCCCCCCCACGCACACACATTTTGTGAGATTTTATTTTCCCACTGACAGAAGCCAATACAAACAGCCATGTCAAACAGCCAACACAAACAGCCAACACGAACAGCCAACACAAACAGCCAACACAAACAGCCAACACAAACAGCCAACACAAACAGATGTAATTGAGGAGTTGAAAGCTAATGAACCGTGACTCACATTTCCGCTAATTAATGACGTCACTCTGATCGATGATGACGTTCAACCAGACGGTCAAACTAATCAAAAGGCCAAACAATTAAATGCTGTGACGTCATCTTGTTCAACGGCCAGGCAGTGTCACGTGTCACGTCTGGAAAACATCCCCACCCCCACACCCCCCACCCCCACCCTACCACCACACACAGGCTACAGGTAAAAAAATAGGTCGTTCTGTCCAAAAGTCAAAGGTCAAATTGTTTTCTTTCTGCAAGTTAAGGGTCGCTGGGAAAGCACATTCCTCATAAAGCATTAGAGAACAAATTCCTCATAAAGTATTAGAGAACAAATTCCTCATAAAGTATTAGAGAACAAATTCCTCATAAAGTATTAGAGAACAAATTCCTCATAAAGTATTAGAGAACAAATCTTAATACTACTAAAAGTCAAGTTTGTTTACATGTTTGAATATTTTTTTTTGTTTGTTTGTTTGTCCGATCGAAAATTGTGATATGTTCAACTCTATCTGGAGAGCTGTAAAATAGTATGTAGGTAGAGAATATTTTTTTAATGCAGACAGACTGTTAATCACAAATTTATTTAAAGACGTTAATTAATTAATTGATTTATTCATACGTAGAGTAACCCATTTTTTTAAAAAATGTTAAAACATTGACTAAACTTTGTGGGAATAGTGACGTCACAGGTTTTTGTTTACTCTTTAGTACAATAAAATGGCGGCGTCTATCGAAGAAAATTGTGTTCCCATTCAAAAGTTTAACGCGTTCTAAATCTAATTTTCTGTCGGTCATAACTTTAACAATACGTCCGTTTGCTGTATTTATTACGTTCCAACACTTATATCAATTTTAAACTGTCTTTTTTCATTTAGTTTTACAATAAATTTCTCTAGATCTAAAGATCAGCTGTCGAAGGAAAGTTATGAATCTAGATCTAGAATCTAGCCTAGGGCCTAGATTCTAGATCTAGAATCTAGATCTAGGTCACTAGACTCAATGTAAATTCTAGATCTAGACTTAATGTAAATTCTACATCTAGAATCTATTTCGGGCCTTAATTATTTTATATAAATCTTTGTTTAGCTTCAATGATCATCTAATTCGAGAATACATGGGATTTTTTTATCTAGGTTCTATAACTAGATATAGTAGGATTACTCACTAACTTGGAGGCGTGGTCGGCTGCTAACAACAATATGGCGTACGGACCGGACGCATGACTTCGACCATTTTTAGGCCATGTTTACCACGAGCAAAATGGCGGGTGTTCACATATATTTAAACATGGTGTAGGTGGCCAGGGCTAGATATGTCAGAAAAGCATTTTAAAATTTGCTTTGGAGAATGAAGGCTAAATTTTAAAGTCAGTGTCATAAACATTAATAGAACTTTTTTTTTTTTTTACGTTTTCAATTATTTTTTCTTAAGCCCTATATGTGAATGATAAGGTTGACTATCAGGATCTCGCGGGGCACAGGGCAGGTGAAGTAGGGTTCATCTGTTTCTTTGTCCTAAGCAAATGAAGGGATAGTGTGGTCAGAGACATGCTCGGCTGGAATCGTTTTTGTTGTCTGAGACTTGGCGGGACACTGGGCAGGTGAAGTAGAGTTGAGTAGGTCACATGTGACGTCAGTATATGAAGGGATAGTCCGAAATCGGTGTTTTTGGTGTTTTTAAAAGATAAAAAACATATTTTTGAATGTGGGGTCTGTTTTTTTGTGACGATAGCGTAGCGAGGAGGGGGGGGGGCGGGAGGGGAGGCGGGGGGAAGGGGAGGCGGGGGGGGGGGGGACATATGTTGGGGCGCCAAAATGGTTTGGAAAAATAAATTGAAAGGTTGAGGGGGGTTCAAATGGAAAGTTTGAGTGGGGGGGGGGTGCACATCAAAAGTTTGAGGGAGGGGGGGGGGGGGGGGGTTGAAAATCGAAATCTTGGGGGGGGGGGTTCAAATCGAAAAGTTTGTCCCCGGGCGCCGGGAAGGGTCGCTATGCCTCTGAGTGACAGACGTGATGTTTTTTGATGGATGATCCCCGAAGCCCACAGTTATCCAACGGATGACGGGTATTCTAGTTCCTCATAAAGTATAAGAGAACAAATTCCTCATAAAGTATTAGAGAACAAATTCCTCATAAAGTATTAGAAAACAAATTCCTCATAAAGTATTAGAGAACAAATTCCTCATAAAGTATTAGAGAACAAATTCCTCATAAAGTATTAGAGAACAAATTCCTCATAAAGTATTAGAGAACAAATTCCTCATAAAGTATTAGAGAACAAATTCCTCATAAAGTATTAGAGAACAAATTCATCATAAAGTTCTCTTATAAACAAATTCTTCATAAAGTTCTCTTATAAACAAATTCTTCATAAAGTTCTCTTATAAACAAATTCTTCATAAAGTATTAGAGAACAAATTCCTCATAAAGTATAAGAGAACAAATTCCTTCCAAAGTACAAAGAAACAGAGGCCTCTCAAAGAATGCAGACAAAAATCAGTTAACCCACTAACAGGTTTAATGAAATTAACTTAATCTGTTTAATCTGAAACTCACATAACAGATTTCAATCGAATTAGTAGGAGCAGCCAGCACAATATTGCTCTAGAAATAGATTGATTTTTACTTAACACTCCATGCACAAATAGATTCATTTGACGTCACATCCCATACACAAATAAATTGTGCATGACGTCACATCCCATACACAAATAAATTGTGCATGACGTCACATCCCATACACAAATAAATTGTGCATGACGTCACATCCCATACACAAATAAATTGTGCATGACGTCACATCTCATACACAAATAAATTGTGCATGACGTCACATCCCATACACAAATAAATTGTGCATGACGTCACATCTCATACACAAATAAATTGTGCATGACGTCACATCTCATACACAAATAAATTGTACATAACGTCACATCTCATACACAAATAAATTGTGCATGACGTCACATCCCATACACAAATAAATTGTGCATGACGTCACATCTCATACACAAATAAATTGTGCATGACGTCACATCTCATACACAAATAAATTGTACATAACGTCACACAGCATACACAAATACATTGATCTGACGTCACATCTGCAGACATAGATTGGGTTGACGTCAAACACTATACACAATTAGATTCAATTGACCTCACACCATGCACGGATTATGCACGACTTCACACACATACACAAATAGATTGATTTGACGTCACGTGCCAAATGATTGATTTTATTTTATTTACTAAAACCATGACCAAGACCAAAATACGTTTTAATTTTAAACCGTATTTCAATAGATCTTATACGGATTGATCGGTATCGAACTAATTAACCCCTGCCAACTAATTCAGTTTTCGATTAACTGCGGTGTTCGGAATTTACAACAGACTTTTTGGACAAGCGGAGTCAACACCAAAAGGTCCCGTCCACTTAGACTGGCAGTTCCCTGGTCAAGTGGTCAACTGGTCAAGTGGTCAACACCAACAGGTCCCGACCACTTAGTCTGGCAGTTCCCTGGTCAAGTGGTCAACTGGTCAAGTGGTCAACATCAACAGGTTACCTGGTCAAGTGGTCAACAACCGTTGATTGCCAGATGGTTGACACATCGTTCTGTGTCCGCTTGCTGCAAGTCCCATGGTTTAAATCAATGTCCAGACAAAAACAGGGAACAATTATTCAGGTGTTAGATCTCACAACTACATTGTTTGTTTATCTGGCAACTACAGGTGTTAAATCTGGCAACTACAGGTGTTAAATCTGGCAACTACAGGTGTTAAATCTGGCAACTACAGGTGTTAAATCTGGTAACTACAGGTGTTAGATCTGGCAACTACAGGTGTTAGATCATCTGGCAACTACAGGTGTTAAATCTGGCAACTACAGGTGTTAAATCTGGCAACTACAGGTGTTAAATCTGGTAACTACAGGTGTTAGATCTGGCAACTACATGTGTTAAATCTGACAACTACAGGTGTTAAATCTGACAACTACAGGTGTTAAATCTGGCAACTACAGGTGTTAAATCTGGCAACTACAGGTGTTAAATAATCTGGCAACTACAGGTGTTAAATCATCTGGCAACTACAGGTGTTAAATCTGGCAACTACAGGTGTTAAATCTGGCAACTACAGGTGTTAAATCATCTGGCAACTACAGGTGTTAAATCTGGCAACTACAGATCATTACACATATAATCATACTTAACAATATACAAGCGATTATACAGATAATTAAACATTCAAAGAGACAAATTTAGATACACAGATATAGATAAATATGCTAACATTTATACACACTAAGTATAAAAAATTATACAGATTTTAATTATATAGATCTTTATACAAACACCTGTTTGACTAATGAAATAATTTAACAGACACATACCTATAGAGAATTAGGGTGATAATCATACTAAGCTATTCTATTTTGTTCAAAGAAAAAACATACAAGCAAAAATACACTCAAGCAAAAATACATTAAAAAAAACTATTTTAAAGGATCAGTAAACAACCTTCAAATAAGACGGTCAATCTTAGAGCGATAAATACCTACGGAGTAAAGGGGGGGGGGTCATGTAAGTATGTGCGCGTGTTCTACAACCCAGCCCCTGCAGTTAGTTCTACCAGCAGAAAGTCTGGACAAAGTGCTTAAGGCCCTATTCAATTTTTAACTCCAGTTTTCAAATCGTTTCACTGAGAATATGGCGCCATTAATGTCGTCAGAAAATCAATTTTGTCACGTGGTTCCCCATAATTTGCTTAGAGATCTTCAAATTTCAATAACCAAAAATTTGGAGAAGAATTTAAAATAATTATTTATTTAAGGGTATAAAATTACGGGCCTAAAAAAATAGCCCAATATTTGGATGAAATGAAATACGTGGAGGGGGGGTGGGGGTGCATGTTTGTGTCATCCACACCTGCCATGATGACGTCACGTCACGTGATAGTCAACTGTTGTTTTTTCCATCATTATTGCCGGTTCATTTTTCAACCCTTGAGATTTGTTGTGTTAAATATGATTGAATGCAATCGTATTTGTCGATCTTTTAAACCCGCTGGGGGATTAGCAATTTAATTTAAACAAATGTTAATTAAGGTGTAAAGCTAAGTGGTATTATTAATTAACGTGTGAACCTAATTGTAATTGTTAATTAAGGTGTGACGCTAACTTTAATTATTAATTAAGATGTGAAACTAAATTGAATTGTCAATTAAGGCGTAAAACTAAATGTTATTGTCAATTAAAATGCAAAGCTAAATATGATTGTTAATTAAGGTGTAAAACTAAATGTAATTGTCAATTAAAATGTGAAGGTAAATATGATTGTTAATTAAGGTGTAACCTACATATGATTGTTAATTAAGATGTAAGCTACATATGATTGCAAATTGAGGCGTGAAGCTAAATGTAATTAATAATTAAGCTGTAAAGGTGCGTTAATTGTTGTCTAGAAGGTTCCATTGAGTTGTTTAAAGCGACGAGTGTTGGCCAGAGTTAGCAAGACCAGGCCCCTTAGCTGGGCCAACATTGACGGAGATTTGTTTCAATCTGGTGGCACTGGCTGGGTTATTGGACGTAAGGAGACAAATCGTATTGCTGGTGTCTGTCTGTGTGTATGTAGGTGTGTGATGTGTCTATGTATGTGTGTGTGTGTGTGTGCGGGGTGGGGGTTGTAATGTGTATGTGTGTGGGGGTTTGTAATGTGTATGTGTATGTATGTGGAGGTTTGTAATGTGTATGTGTATGTTTGTGGAAAATAAGTTCATTTGTAGGTCAAGCTACAATAGTTCAAAATCAAAGGTAGTGTGTCTGTGAGTTGAGTTCACCCCGTGTGTTTATGTTTTGTTATCCCAGGGTCGAATGTGTGTGTGAACGATTGTTATGGGGCTTTTTTTGTGGTATGGTAGTTGGTAGTAGGTTGTTGACGGCTGGTGTGGTGTGTAGTAGGATATGACAATAAAGTAAAAAACTGTCTATTCACTGTTGCAGTCAACAACTGGTGGACAGTATAAACACGTATAGACAAGTAGAAAAGGAATATATATATATATATATATATATATATATATATATATATATATATATATATATATATATATATATATATATATAGGCCTATATATATATATATATATATATATATATATATATATATATATATATATATATATATATATATATATATATAACGAGCATGTACAAAATGTATATGTAAATACTTTGTTTATCAAAGAAATGCGGCTTTTAAATAAATAATTTCTAAGGACATAGTTGCGTGTTTGTCGAAAACAAAGGGAAGTAAGCAGTTATGAAATCCTACACCCTAACTCCCCTGCGACAATCTACAATTATATTCGGCGCGTTGAATGGGGGACTTAACTCCCCTATAATGGGATCAATGCTGGAAGATCTACTGTCAGTAATGCGGTCTCCCGTCGTGGAAACAATGACTTTGTTGAGGTAGAGAATCCATGCTAAGATTGTCTACAGTCATTGCTGTTTAAAACTGCTTCAAGGGAAACAACCTTCGAGAATATGTCGGTAAAGTAGCTTTTGTTTACTAGATTTCTTTACCTAATAGTTTACATGTGGGGTTAGATTTTAAAAACAATACTATGTATGTAGATCCTGTAGTGTGATTGACCTCAGCTAGGGCATGTGATGTTATTTACCTGGGTATGACCTACGGGCCCAAGTCAGCCGTTGAGAGGCAGACGACAGAATGTTTAGGATGAGAGGCAGACAACAGAATGTTTAGGATGAGAGGCAGACGACAGAATGTTTAGGATGTCTCTGATTGGTCCGTGATGAAAGGTTAAAGTCTGGCAGCTGATGACGTCATCAGATGGGCTCCACTGATGACGTCACGTGATATCCACCATCTGATGACGTCACGTGATATCCACCATCTGATGACGTCACATGATATTCACCAGCTGATGACGTAATCAGATGGCGTCCACTGATGACGTCACGTGATGTACGATAGATATGCCACCAGTGATTGAAGTCTTGACCATCGGGTTCGTTGAGTGCTGGGTCGTCTGGTATTGGCCAGTCTGGAACCTGTCCAGTCCCGGATTTATGTCAGAAAACAGATGTGTCTTAGCTAGGGGCGACTACTCTATGTGTCTTAGCCAGGGGCGACTACTCTATGTGTCTTAGCTGATTGTTCTGGCCAGGGGCGACTACTCTATGTGTCTTAGCTGATTGTTCGGGCCAGGGGCGACTACTCTATGTGTCTTAGCTGATTGTTCTGGCCAGGGGCGACTACTCTATGTGTCTTAGCTGATTGTTCTGGCCAGGGGCGACTACTCTATGTGTCTTAGCCAGGGGCGACTACTCTATGTGTCTTAGCTGATTGTTCTGGCCAGGGGCGACTACTCTATGTGTCTTAGCTGATTGTTTGGGCCAGGGGCGACTACTCTATGTGTCTTAGCCGATTGTTTGGGCCAGGGGCGACTACTCTATGTGTCTTAGCTGATTGTTCGGGCCAGGGGCGACTACTCTATGTGTCTCAGCTGATTGTTCGGGCCAGGGGCGACTACTCTATGTGTCTTAGCTAATTGTTTGGGCCAGGGGCGACTACTCTATGTGTCTTAGCTGATTGTTTGGGCCAGGGGCGACTACTCTATGTGTCTTAGCCGATTGTTTGGGCCAGGGGCGACTACTCTATGTGTCTTAGCTGATTGTTCGGGCCAGGGGCGACTACTCTATGTGTCTTAGCCGATTGTTTCGGCCAGGGGCGACTACTCTATGTGTCTTAGCTAATTGTTTGGGCCAGGGGCGACTACTCTATGTGTCTTAGCCGATTGTTTGGGCCAGGGGCGACTACTCTGTGTCTTAGCCAGGGGCGACTACTCTATGTGTCTTAACTGATTGATCGGGCAAAGGGTGACTACTCTGTGTCTTAACTGATTGTTTGGGCCAGGGGCGACTACTCTGTGTCTTAGCCAGGGGCGACTACTCTATGTGTCTTAACTGATTGATCGGGCAAAGGGTGACTACTCTGTGTCTTAGCTGATTGTTTGGGCCAGGGGCGACTACTCTATGTGTCTTAACTGATTGATCGGGCAAGGGGCGACTACTCTATGTGTCTGAGCCAGGGGCGACTACTCTATGTGTCTTAACTGATTGATCGGGCCAAGGGTGACTACTCTATGTGTCTTAGCTGATTGTTTGGGCAAGGGGCGACCATCATGACGCTTAAAGCCTATAAACTGTGTGGGGTATTTTGTAGCTCACAATGACGCATGTAGCCCACAATGTGAGGTGCTACAACGATGCGTGTAGCCCACAATGTGAGGTGCTACAATGACGCGTGTAGCCCACAAGCTGTGTGAGGTGCTACAATGACGCGTGTAGCCCACAATGTGAGGTGCTACAATGACGCGTGTAGCCCACAAGCTGTGTGAGGTGCTACAATGACGCGTGTAGCCCACAATGTGAGGTGCTACAATGACGCGTGTAGCCCACAATGTGAGGTGCTACAATGACGCGTGTAGCCCACAATGTGAGGTGCTACAATGACGCGTGTAGCCCACAATGTGAGGTGCTACAATGATGCGTGTAGCCCACAATGTGAGGTGCTACAATGACGCGTGTAGCCCACAATGTGAGGTGCTACAATGACGCGTGTAGCCCACAATGTGAGGTGCTACAATGACGCGTGTAGCCCACAATGTGAGGTGCTACAATGACGCGTGTAGCCCACAATGTAAGGTGCTACAATGACGCGTGTAGCCCACAATGTGAGATGCTACAATGATGCGTGTAGTCCACAATGTGAGGTGCTACAATGACGCGTGTAGCCCACAATGTGAGATGCTACAATGATGCGTGTAGCCCACAATGTGAGGTGCTACAATGACGCGTGTAGCCCACAATGTGAGGTGCTACAATGACGCGTGTAGCCCACAATGTGAGGTGCTACAATGACGCGTGTAGCCCACAATGTGAGGTGCTCGAATGACGCGTGTAGCCCACAATGTGAGGTGCTACAATGACGCGTGTAGCCCACAATGTGAGGTGCTACAATGATGCGTGTAGCCCACAATGTGAGGTGCTACAATGACACGTGTAGCCCACAAGCTGTGTGAGGTGCTACAATGACGCGTGTAGCCCACAATGTGAGGTGCTACAATGACGCGTGTAGCCCACAATGTGAGGTGCTACAATGACGCGTGTAGCCCACAATGTGAGGTGCTACAATGACGCGTGTAGCCCACAATGTGAGGTGCTCGAATGACGCGTGTAGCCCACAATGTGAGGTGCTACAATGACGCGTGTAGCCCACAATGTGAGGTGCTACAATGATGCGTGTAGCCCACAATGTGAGGTGCTACAATGACACGTGTAGCCCACAAGCTGTGTGAGGTGCTACAATGACGCGTGTAGCCCACAATGTGAGGTGCTACAATGACGCGTGTAGCCCACAAGCTGTGTGAGGTGCTACAATGACGCGTGTAGCCCACAATGTGAGGTGCTACAATGACGCGTGTAGCCCACAATGTGAGGTGCTACAATGACGCGTGTAGCCCACAATGTGAGGTGCTACAATGACGCGTGTAGCCCACAATGTGAGGTGCTACAATGATGCGTGTAGCCCACAATGTGAGGTGCTACAATGACGCGTGTAGCCCACAATGTGAGGTGCTACAATGACGCGTGTAGCCCACAATGTGAGGTGCTACAATGACGCGTGTAGCCCACAATGTGAGGTGCTACAATGACGCGTGTAGCCCACAATGTGAGGTGCTACAATGACGCGTGTAGCCCACAATGTGAGATGCTACAATGATGCGTGTAGTCCACAATGTGAGGTGCTACAATGACGCGTGTAGCCCACAATGTGAGATGCTACAATGATGCGTGTAGCCCACAATGTGAGGTGCTACAATGACGCGTGTAGCCCACAATGTGAGGTGCTACAATGACGCGTGTAGCCCACAATGTGAGGTGCTACAATGACGCGTGTAGCCCACAATGTGAGGTGCTCGAATGACGCGTGTAGCCCACAATGTGAGGTGCTACAATGACGCGTGTAGCCCACAATGTGAGGTGCTACAATGATGCGTGTAGCCCACAATGTGAGGTGCTACAATGACACGTGTAGCCCACAAGCTGTGTGAGGTGCTACAATGACGCGTGTAGCCCACAATGTGAGGTGCTACAATGACGCGTGTAGCCCACAATGTGAGGTGCTACAATGACGCGTGTAGCCCACAATGTGAGGTGCTACAATGACGCGTGTAGCCCACAATGTGAGGTGCTCGAATGACGCGTGTAGCCCACAATGTGAGGTGCTACAATGACGCGTGTAGCCCACAATGTGAGGTGCTACAATGATGCGTGTAGCCCACAATGTGAGGTGCTACAATGACACGTGTAGCCCACAAGCTGTGTGAGGTGCTACAATGACGCGTGTAGCCCACAATGTGAGGTGCTACAATGACGCGTGTAGCCCACAATGTGAGGTGCTACAATGACGCGTGTAGCCCACAATGTGAGGTGCTACAATGACGCGTGTAGCCCACAATGTGAGGTGCTCGAATGACGCGTGTAGCCCACAATGTGAGGTGCTACAATGACGCGTGTAGCCCACAATGTGAGGTGCTACAATAATGCGTGTAGCCCACAATGTGAGGTGCTAAAATGATGCGTGTAGCCCACAATCTGTGTGAGGTACTCGAATGACGCGTGTAGCCCACAATTTTTAGGTGCTACCATGACGCGTGTAGCCCACAAGCTGTGTGAGGTGCTCGAATGACACGTGTAGCCCACAATGTAAGGTGCTACCATGACGCGTGTAGCCCACAATGTGAGGTGCTACCATGACGCGTGTAGCCCACAAGACGTGTGAGGTGCTACAATGATGCGTGTAGCCCACAATGTAAGGTGCTACCATGACGCGTGTAGCCCACAATGTGAGGTGCTACCATGACGCGTGTAGCCCACAAGACGTGTGAGGTGCTACCATGACGCGTGTAGCCCACAATGTGAGGTGCTACCATGACGCGTGTAGCCCACAATGTGAGGTGCTACCATGACGCGTGTAGCCCACAAGCTGTGTGAGGTGCTCGAATGACGCGTGTAGCCCACAATGTGAGGTGCTACAATGATGCGTGTAGCCCACAATGTGAGGTGCTACAATGATGCGTGTAGCCCACAAGTTTTGTGAGGTGCTAAAATGACGCGTGTAGCCCACAATGTGAGGTGCTACAATGATGCGTGTAGCCCACAATGTGAGGTGCTACAATGATGCGTGTAGCCCACAATGTGAGGTGCTACAATGATGCGTGTAGCCCACAATGTGAGGTGCTACAATGATGCGTGTAGCCCACAATGTGAGGTGCTACAATGACGCGTGTAGCCCACAATGTGATGTGCTACAATGATGCGTGTAGCCCACAATGTGAGGTGCTACAATGATGCGTGTAGCCCACAATGTGAGGTGCTACAATGATGCGTGTAGCCCACAATGTGAGGTGCTACAATGATGCGTGTAGCCCACAAGACGTGTGAGGTGCTACCATGACGCGTGTAGCCCACAATGTGAGGTGCTACAATGATGCGTGTAGCCCACAAGACGTGTGAGGTGCTACCATGACGCGTGTAGCCCACAATGTGAGGTGCTACAATGATGCGTGTAGCCCACAAGACGTGTGAGGTGCTACCATGACGCGTGTAGCCCACAATGTGAGGTGCTACAATGATGCGTGTAGCCCACAAGACGTGTGAGGTGCTACCATGACGCTTGTAGCCCACAATGTGAGGTGCTACCATGACGCGTGTAGCCCACAATGTGAGGTGCTACAATGACGCGTGTAGCCCACAATGTGAGGTGCTACAATGACGCGTGTAGCCCACAAGCTGTGTGAGGTGCTCGAATGACGCGTGTAGCCCACAATGTGAGGTGCTACAATGACGCGTGTAGCCCACAATGTGAGGTGCTACAATGACGCGTGTAGCCCACAATGTGAGGTGCTCGAATGACGCGTGTAGCCCACAATGTGAGGTGCTACAATGATGCGTGTAGCCCACAATGTGAGGTGCTACAATGATGCGTGTAGCCCACAATGTGAGGTGCTACAATGATGCGTGTAGCCTACAAGACGTGTGAGGTGCTACCATGACGCGTGTAGCCCACAATGTGAGGTGGTACAATGACGCGTGTAGCCCACAATGTGAGGTGCTACAATGATGCGTGTAGCCCACAAGACGTGTGAGGTGCTACCATGACGCGTGTAGCCCACAATGTGAGGTGCTACAATGATGCGTGTAGCCCACAAGACGTGTGAGGTGCTACCATGACGCGTGTAGCCCACAATGTGAGGTGCTACAATGATGCGTGTAGCCCACAAGACGTGTGAGGTGCTACCATGACGCGTGTAGCCCACAATGTGAGGTGCTACAATGATGCGTGTAGCCCACAAGACGTGTGAGGTGCTACCATGACGCGCGTAGCCCACAATGTGAGGTGCTACCATGACGCGTGTAGCCCACAATGTGAGGTGCTACAATGACGCGTGTAGCCCACAATGTGAGGTGCTACAATGACGCGTGTAGCCCACAAGCTGTGTGAGGTGCTCGAATGACGCGTGTAGCCCACAATGTGAGGTGCTACAATGATGCGTGTAGCCCACAATGTGAGGTGCTACAATGATGCGTGTAGCCTACAAGACGTGTGAGGTGCTACCATGACGCGTGTAGCCCACAATGTGAGGTGGTACAATGACGCGTGTAGCCCACAATGTGAGGTGCTACAATGATGCGTGTAGCCCACAAGACGTGTGAGGTGCTACCATGACGCGTGTAGCCCACAATGTGAGGTGCTACAATGATGCGTGTAGCCCACAAGACGTGTGAGGTGCTACCATGACGCGTGTAGCCCACAATGTGAGGTGCTACAATGATGCGTGTAGCCCACAAGACGTGTGAGGTGCTACCATGACGCGTGTAGCCCACAATGTGAGGTGCTACAATGATGCGTGTAGCCCACAAGACGTGTGAGGTGCTACCATGACGCGTGTAGCCCACAATGTGAGGTGCTACCATGACGCGTGTAGCCCACAATGTGAGGTGCTACAATGACGCGTGTAGCCCACAATGTGAGGTGCTACAATGACGCGTGTAGCCCACAAGCTGTGTGAGGTGCTCGAATGACGCGTGTAGCCCACAATGTGAGGTGCTACAATGACGCGTGTAGCCCACAATGTGAGGTGCTACAATGACGCGTGTAGCCCACAATGTGAGGTGCTCGAATGACGCGTGTAGCCCACAATGTGAGGTGCTACAATGATGCGTGTAGCCCACAATGTGAGGTGCTACAATGATGCGTGTAGCCCACAATGTGAGGTGCTACAATGATGCGTGTAGCCTACAAGACGTGTGAGGTGCTACCATGACGCGTGTAGCCCACAATGTGAGGTGCTCGAATGACGCGTGTAGCCCACAATGTGAGGTGCTCGAATGACGCGTGTAGCCCACAATGTGAGGTGCTACAATGACGCGTGTAGCCCACCGTGTGAGGTGCTACAACGACGCGTGTAGCCCACCGTGTGAGGTGCTACAACGACGCGTGTAGCCCACAATGTGAGGTGCTACAATGACGCGTGTAGCCCACAAGCTGTGGACGCGTGTAGCCCACAAGCTGTGGACGCGTGTAGCCCACAAGCTGTGGACGCCTAAGATTAAAGTGAGCCGTCGGCCGTGCGCGCGCCGCCAGTCTCGCGCCTTCTCGCGGGCTCTCGTCTGGCGAGACTCACGTGACCACCCCGCCCCCTATTCTGTCGTCTCTCGTCTGGCGAGACTCACGTGACCACCCCCCTATTCTGTCGTCTCTCGTCTGATACTTTGAAATCCTGAAAACTTTGGTTACCGTGGTGTGGAGATAAGACAAACACATTTAAACACAATTCAATCATACACAAAGTCCGTTCATGTGTTTAAACACTTCTAATACACCAAAACGAGACAGGGATATGATTATTCTGAGATTTGTGCAGAATAAGGATACGTGCTGGATTTAAAGCATACAAAACAATAAGCCTTATTCTCACGTTTATTTATATTCTTGTTATTGTTTTCAGTATCTCTAAGTGATACAAAGTGTTATTAACAGATTTAATCCATTTGATCGAAAGTAATAGGGGTCAAATTTAAAAAATACAAACTCAAAAACTTTAGAGATCAATTGACACATAAAGTTAATTAAGGCCTGTATCCTTCAACTGGCCAATTAGTCCAGCGCGGGGTGACGACATAATAAAGGACATGAGGGTAAGTCTGTAACATTGTTTTTTACATTCCAGTTTTATTGTACAGATTTGTGTTAGTCGGTGCTAACGTTGTATACTGTTGGGTTGACCAAAGACAACCTCTAGTTGACCACAGACAACATCTAGTAGACCACAGACAACATCTAGTTGACCAAAGACAACCTCTAGTTGACCACAGACAACATCTAGTTGACCACAGACAACATAAAGTTGACCACAGACAACATAAAGTTGACCACAGACAACATCTAGTTGACCACAGACAGACAACATTTAGTTGACCATAGACAGACAACATCTAGTTGACCACAGACAACGTAAAGTTGACCACAGACAACATCTAGTTGACCACAGACAACTTCTAGTTGACCACAGACAACATCTAGTTGACCACAGACAACATAAAGTTGACCACAGACAACATCTAGTTAACCACAGACAACATCTAGTTGAACAAAGACAGACAACATCTAGTTGACCACAGACAACATCTAGTTGACCACAGACAGACATCTAGTTGACCACAGACAACATCTAGTTGACCACAGACAACATCTAGTTGAACAAAGACAGACAACATCTAGTTGACCACAGACAACATCTAGTTGACCACAGACAGACAACATCTAGTTGACCACAGACAACATCTAGTTGACCACAGACAACATCTAGTTGACCACAGACAGACAACATCTAGTTGACCACAGACAACATCTAGTTGACCACAGACAGACAACATCTAGTTGACCACAGACAACATCTAGTTGACCAAATACAACATCTAGTTGACCACAGACAGACAACATCTAGTTGACCACAGACAGACAACATCTAGTTGACCACAGACAACATCTAGTTGACAACAGACAGACAACATCTAGTTGACCACAGACAGACAACATCTAGTTGACCACAGACAGACAAGATCTAGTTGACCACAGACAGACAACATCTAGTTGACCACAGACAACATCTAGTTGACCACAGACAACATCTAATTGGCCACAGACAGACAACATCTAGTCGACCACAGACAACATCTAGTTGACCACATACAACATCCAGTTGACCACGGACAACATCTAGTTGACCAGAGACAACATAAAGTTGACCACAGACAACATAAAGTTGACCACAGACAACATAAAGTTGACTACAGACAACATCTAGTTGACCACAGACAACATCTAGTTGACCACAGACAACATCTAGTTAACCACAGACAACATAAAGTTGACCACAGACAACATTTAGTTGATCCCAGACAATATCTAGTTGACCACAGACAGACAACATCTAGTTGACCACAGACAATATCTAGTTGACCCCAGACAATATCTAGTTGACCACAGACAGACAACATCTAGTTGACCACAGACAATATCTAGTTGACCCCAGACAATATCTAGTTGACCACAGACAGCTAACACAAAGTTGACCACAGACAACATCTAGTTGACCCCAGACAATATCTAGTTGACCCCAGACAGACAACATCTAGTTGACCACAGACAATATCTAGTTGACCCCAGACAATATCTAGTTGACCACAGACAGCTAACATAAAGTTGACCACAGACAACATCTAGTTGACCACAGACAGACAACATCTAGTTGACCACAGACAATATCTAGTTGACCCCAGACAATATCTAGTTGACCACAGACAGCTAACATAAAGTTGACCACAGACAACATCTAGTTGACCACAGACAATATCTAGTTGACCCCAGACAATATCTAGTTGACCACAGACAGACAACATCTAGTTGACCACAGACAATATCTAGTTGACCCCAGACAACATCTAGTTGACCACAGACAGCTATCATAAAGTTGACCACAGACAACATAAAGTTGACCACAGACAACATTTAGTTGACCATAGACAGACAACATCTAGTTGACCCCAGACAATATCTAGTTGACCACAGACAGACAACATCTAGTTGACCACAGACAGACAACATCTAGTTGACCACAGACAACATCTAGTTGGCCACAGACAACATAAAGTTGACCACAGACAGACAACATAAAGTTGACCACAGACAACATTTAGTTGACCACAGACAACATTTAGTTGACCACAGACTACATCTAGTTGACCACAGACAACATCTAGTTGACCACAGACTACATCTAGTTGACCACAGACAACATAAAGTTGACCACAGACAACATTTAGTTGACCACGGACAACATTTAGTTGACCACAGTCAACATAAAGTTGACCACAGACAACATTTAGTTGACCACAGACTACATCTAGTTGACCACATACAACATCCAGTTGACCACGGACAACATCTAACTGACCACAGACGACAACATCCAGTTGACCACAGACATGGCCAGCTAGTGTGACGTTGCGAATTTTATATTTAGTGGTTGGCCGTCCAATTTAAAACAGACGTGATGTTTTGCTCAGCCGTCCAACTGCTGATCACAGACGTGTCTCATCATGTGTTTGCCGCCGATATCCGCTTCTGAGAAACCAGACTTTTGCACGCATCCACCTACACCACTCCAAACAACATCCACCATACACACTCTACACAACATCCACACAACATCCACCTAACTCTCCATACAACATCCACATAACAACCCACACAACATCCACTATACACACTCAGCACAACATCCAACACACACTCCAAACAATATCCACCTAACACACATCACACAACAATAAACTAACACACTCCACTAAATACCACACCACCTGATGTCACTGAACACAAACCCCAATTCAGTCCTATGCTAACTTTCATATTGTTTATTGCTAATATTTAATTCACTTTACTGTAAGCTGATTGGTCCCAAATCTTCTACACACTTTACTGCAGTGTTTCTTTTAGACTTTTTTCTCCGTGGCTCGAGGGGGGGGGGGGGGAGGTTGGAAGGAGGGATCTTGAAATTTTACTCACCATTATATTAAACCATACAATATTTTACTCACCATTATTGTAAACCATAAAATATTTTACTCACCATTAGTGTAAACCATAAAATATTTTACTCACCATTATTGTAAACCATAAAATATTTTATTCATCACTAGCGTGCCTGTCCAGCGCGTTGCCGTGTTATCAGAAGGAAGTTTGACGTAATATTTGAATGACAATGGGGTTTCATTTTTCTGTGTGCGAATTTTTCTTTTTGCGCTTTTTTCTGTTTGCGTTTTTTCTTTGTGCACTTTTTTTCCGTTGCGCATTTTTCTGTTTGCGCTTTTTTCCGTTGAGCTTTTCCCGTTGCCCATCTTTCTGGGAACCGTACGTTTATCATTCTCAGTAAAGTTGAGGTAGAACACACTTCAGCGACGGCCCAGGTGTCAGGGACGTAGTGGGGTGCTCTCACCACCAAAATACTCAATAATATTCTACTCGCCATTAAAGTATATCCCAAAATACACAATAATTTTATACTCACCATTAAAGTATATCCCAAAATACACAATAATATGAAACTCACCATTAAAGTATATCCCAAAATACACACTAATATTCTACTCACCATTAAAGTATATCCCAAAATACACAATAATTTTATACTCACCATTAAAGTATATCCCAAAATACACAATAATATGAAACTCACCATTAAAGTATATCCCAAAATACACACTAATATTCTACTCACCATTAAAGTATATCCCAAAATACACAATAATATTCTACTCACCATTAAAGTAAATCCCAAAATACACACTAATATTCTACTCACCATTAAAGTATATCCCAAAATACACAATAATTTTATACTCACCATTAAAGTATATCCCAAAATACACAATAATATGATACTCACCATTAAAGTATATCCCAAAATACACAATAATATTCTACTCACCGTTAAAGTATATTCCAAAATACACAATAATATTCTACTGACCATTAAAGTATATCCCAAAATACACACTAATATTCTACTCACCATTAAAGTATATCTCAAAATACACAAAAAAATTAAACTCACCATTAAAGTATGTCCCAAAAAATGTTTTATTGCACATTAAAATACAATACAAACTATTTTTATTCAGTATTAAAATAAACTATAAAATATTTTTTTAAGCTTTAAAGTACACTACAACAAGTGTAGTTCACGATAAAAATACACTTCAAGTACGGAATGGTTGTCCCAATTGATCACTGTAGCTGTGGGTAAAAACGGATTTAGCCGGCAGTACTTGTAAGCATCATTACTTCTCCTCAGTACTTGTAAGCATCATTAAGCAAATGAATGAAAATGTAATTTGTAGGGACGGTAATCGGTCTGTGAGAAGAGAAGTTGATTTCTATCCGAATTACAGGAGGGACAATGTAAAAACAGTTTTAAAAGTTGAAATTGGGATATTTGTACAATTTTGATGCTGACATTTGTGAAAATATAGAAAACACAATAGTCGTGGTGATGTAAATGTTTTAAAATAACGAGATGGGTTTAGAGATGTTGGTGTGGAAATGTACCTACAGCTTTGTTCTCTAGAGCTTCCGGTCTGTTTGTTCTGTTTTGAAAGAAATGCTTAGAGGTATCGCATTTGAAAAAGCTTGATTTCGAGTAAATATTGAAACCAAACAAAATACGACCCATTAAAACTTGAAATTATTGTCTGTTATCTCCCTTATCAGAAATTATAACGCTGAGCACAAAGAATCTTCGATATACGCTCAAATTTTAAAATAGTTCTCAGTTTGTTGACAAAATATCCCCGTGTGATGTGAAAGACAAAAATGTCCCCGTCTGCTGCCCACGACAAAATGTCCCCGTCTGCTCACGACAAAATGTCCCCGTCTGCTGCGACAAAATGTCCCCGTCTGCTGCTCACGACAAAATGTCCCCGTCTGCTGCCCACGACAAAATGTCCCCGTCTGCTGCGACAAAATGTCCCCGTCTGCTGCGACAAAATGTCCCCGTCTGCTGCTCACGACAAAATGTCCCCGTCTGCTGCCCACGACAAAATGTCCCCGTCTGCTGCTCACGACAAAATGTCCCCGTCTGCTGCGACAAAATGTCCCCGTCTGCTGCGACAAAATGTCCCCGTCTGCTGCTCACGACAAAATGTCCCCGTCTGCTGCCCACGACAAAATGTCCCCGTCTGCTGCGACAAAATGTCCCCGTCTGCTGCGACAAAATGTCCCCGTCTGCTGCCCACGACAAAATGTCCCCGTCTGCTGCCCACGACAAAATGTCCCCGTCTGCTGCCCACGACAAAATGTCCCCGTCTGCTGCCCACGACAAAATGTCCCCGTCTGTCGCTGTCGTCTGGATCAGACGGCTAATCCAACTTCCGGTCACGTGGCCTAATCACCGAAAGCCCGACCCACACAGGCCGACCCTCACAGCCCGACCCTCACAGCCCGACCCTCACAGCCTGACCCACACAGCCCGACCCTCACAGCCTGACCCTCACAGCCCGACCCTCACAGCCCGACCCTCACAGCCCGACCCTCACAGCCTGACCCTCACAGCCCGACCCTCACAGCCCGACCCTCACAGCCCGACCCTCACAGCCTGACCCTCACAGCCCGACCCTCACATGGCCCGCTAAACGGAATAGTTTGATATTTTACCGTCGGATAAAACAAACAATTCTAAAGGACAAAACTCTGTTTCTACTGCCATGTTATCAAATCAAATCTATCGACCACATTTGCTTAATTTATTCACAGACGCGCCCACATTAGTCCATAGACACACCCTGTTTGTTTGTCTGTTTGTCTGTTCGTCGGCTTTGTAGTCCAAGTTTTTTTGGAATAGTTAGAATGATACAGTTAAAGCTCCATTCTGGGTAGGGTCAAATCTCTATTTTGGATTTGGTCAAACATCTATTATGGATTTGGTCAAACCTCTATTATGGATTTGGTCAAACCTCTATTATGGATTTGGTCAAACCTCTATTATGGATTAGGTCTAACCTCTATTATGGATTTGGTCAAACCTCTATTATGGATTTGGGCAAACCTCTATTATGGATTAGGTCAAACCTCGGTTATGGTTGGGGTTTGACGTCATAAATCAGGAGCTTCGTCTCGTCCATGGGAAACATGTTACCCTTGATAGATTTGGGGTGGGGGGGGGGGGGGCTTGAAACAGACCGTCTGTCAACAGATCAAGTTTTAAGTCTACGATCGAACAACCTGGCCAAGAAATAAAACCTGGCAACAGTTTGTTATCAACCATTGGTCACATGACTGGGATGTAACACCCCCCCCCCCCCCCTGAACCCTTGATCAGCCCTTGACCCTAGAGTCACTATCGAGTCCCATAAAAACCGTTCAGATGTGGGATTTTAAAATGTAAACAACAGGTGTACCTGAAGCTTGACCTTGCGCCACTGACTGTCTTAATCTACCTGCAGCTGACAACATCATGTTGGTCATGACGTCAGATACAACAATCTAGTCTGACAACCCAGCTTAAATATGAATCAAATAAATTTATAGCCCTCGGCGCTGCGGCGGTGTTCTATTAATAGTTGCAGTTTGTCACGTGACTTTCACGTCAATCATCCTGTCCTGTAATTATTGGGCAGAAACCTGGCCAAGGACGAGATGGTTAAGTACAGTTGCCTGATTGGCTACATGATTCCAGATGACGGTATGGGGCGCGCGACGGATGGGTTTATGTGTTAGGGTCACAATATGTTGGGTCACAGGGTCACAGTTTTGACCCCCCGTTATCTAGGGTCACATGGTCACATTATGTAGGGTTACAGGGTCACATTATGTAGGGTCACAGGGTCAAGGTCCCAGACTATTTAGGGCTACATTATGACCCACATTATGACCCACACTACTAGCACAACAAAAAGACGACACTGAACAACATCAGCCGATCAGCCGACGACACACATTTTGGTGACGTGGCTGGTTACGTCATACTGCCAACATCGTCCATGTCAGGTACTAACAGATAACATGCGCCGGTACATTACAACATCCTGCACACATCAACAGTTATCTGACAGATACGAATCAACCGACAGATACGAACAGACGGATACGAATAATTTGCAGAACATAAAGAAAGACAAAAAACCTCCAGAATTGGACCATCAACCAACTGCCCCTTAACAATTCATCACTGTCAGATTACAGGCAGCCGAATCTTCTTGAAACTTCAGAACCAGGAACTATTTTAACACATTATGTTCTAGAACTTTCCAACTTCAGAACCAGGAACTATTTTAGCACATTAGGTTCTAGAACTTTCCCTGGCAAGATTACATATGTTACTAGCTTTCTTGAAAAAAGTTTTTTTTTCCACAACGTGTAAGTAGTGGTTGCACATCCGGCTGTAGGTTGTTGTTTTAAAACTGATGGTGTAGTTGGACGTAAAAAAAACTGTTGGTGTAGTTGGATGTAAAAAACTGATGGTGTAGTTGGACGTGTGGTATATGGGAGTGGGCGTCATTTCCAGGCGAACATTTGCGATTCTATGACCACAGTTATTTTGTAAGTCTATGGTCTGCCATACAACAATTATCTTGTATCCAACATAATTATATTGTATCCAATAGTCCATGTATCCAACATAATTATATTGTATCCAACATAATTATCTTGTATCCAACATAATTATATTGTATCCAATAGTCCATGTATCCAACATAATAATATTGTATCCAATAGTCCATGTATCCAACATATAACCTTGTATCTTGAGGTCGATGTATCCAACAAACTGTCCAGTGGATGACCTAACAATACAAATAGTTCCCAGACATTTCATCTCAAGAATAAATCTGTTGAGAGAAAATCAGAATCCGTCAATCATCTGACGGTAATTCTAAACTACGAATGATGTGTTGAAGAATCTCAATTTCCTAGCCATTTCTTTAAGATAATTCGTGACTTAACAAACTTGGTGAAGGAAAAGTTGTCTACATGGTATCCCTTTAAAGCCGACCCTCTTATATATCTAAACCACACTCCCATATTCTTCACCCACACACATACAATGTTTAGATGGTCATGTAGTGGCCAGCCACCAAACATAGACGGCCATGTAGTGGCCAGCCACCAAACATAGACGGCCATGTAGCGGCCAGCCACCAAACAAAATGTTTAGACGGCCATCTAGCGGCCAGCCACCAAACATAGACGGCCATGTAGTGGCTAGCCACCAAACATAGACGGCCATGTAGTGGCCAGCCACCAAACATAGACGGCCATGGAGCGGCCAGCCACCAAACAAAATGTTTAGACGGCCATCTAGCGGCTAGCCACCAAACATAGACGGCCATCTAGTGGCCAGCCACCAAACATAATGTTTAGACGGCCATCTAGCGGCTAGCCACCAAACATAGACGGCCATGTAGCGGCCAGCCACCAAACATAGACGGCCATGTAGCGGCCAGCCACCAAACATAGACGGCCATGTAGCGGCCAGCCACCAAACAAAATGTTTAGACGGCCATCTAGCGGCTAGCCACCAAACATAGACGGCCATCTAGTGGCCAGCCACCAAACAAAATGTTTAGACGGCCATCTAGTGGCTAGCCACCAAACATAGACGGCCATGGAGTGGCTAGTCACCAAACAAAATGTTTAGACGGCCATATAGCGGCCACTCATCATCACACTGTGCCTGTAATTCCATTATGTGGGTGCCAGTAGGGACATTCTTCTCTCCTGGCACAATCTATGGCAGACTGGCGTACACACCACACCCTCCACCACACACCTCCCCCACACCCCTCCCCCACACCCACCCTTAAGCCGACTGCCACACACTCCAGATATTTCACCCTCCCCCCACACCCACCCTTACCCTCACCAAAAAGTAATTACAAACACTGACCTCTGAACTAGCAGACCATCAAACGTGTACCCGTATAACATCTTGTTGTACAAATGTTCCATAGAACAACACTTTTTGTAGATGTTGAACTTCTGGGGGGGGGGGGGGGCGTATTCGCTGTTGGTGTGGGAAAAGTTGGATATGGGGTGGGTGGGGTTGGGAGGGGGAGGCGAGATAAATGATACGAAATGATGAAGCCAGACCCTAATATGGAATTATCTTCTCTTGTTTGGATTCCGGTCCCTGGTTTGTTTTGATCAACCTCAGTGACGTCACCACAACCGCAGACTTGATCTAGGGCGATATCGTATGGTGTTTTAGAAAAATCAGAAAGAAATACTACCTCATACTTTAGATATTTAGGAAGAAATACCATCTGGTACTTTAGAGCATCAGAAAGAGATGCCATCTTGTACTTCAGAGTATTAGGAAGAAATAACATCTGGTACTTTATAGCATTAGGAAAAAAAAATGTAAGCATAAGTAGGCCACTGACCTGTCATGTCACCTCAGGTCAGTTTTGACCTACTAAACAACCAATCACATCTCGTGTCTTTGATGACGTCATGGTGGATCAAAAGCCGCCATGTTTCCAATAAATTAGAAATGCAATCAAATAAATGTTTAATGAATAAGATTTTCAATGAATTTTTCGTAGATAAGAATCCAATCAATAAGATAGACAAGAGGCTAGATATACAGTTAATTAGATATCTATCGAGTCTGACATTGAATAGAATAGAAATTCCATTCATTTCATGTACATTAGCATATGCTATGATTTAGATAATTCTATAATTTAGATCATACTATAGTTTAGATCATTTTATAATTTAGATAATTCTGTAGTTAAGATTATTCTCTGATTTAGATCATTCTATAATTTAGATCATTCAATAGGTTAGATCATTCTATAGTTTAGATCATTTTATAATTTAGATTATTCTATAGTTTAGATCATTTTATAATTTAGATAATTCTATATTTTAGATTATTCTATAATTTAGACTATTCTATAGTTTAGATCATTTTATAGTTTAGATAAATCTATTATTTAGACCATTCTTTAATTTAGATGATTCTATAGTTTAGATCATTCTATAAATTAAATTATTCCATAATTTAGATCATTCTATAATTTAGATTATTCTATAATTTAGATAAGTCTATAATTTAGATGTCTTGTATGTAATTAAGGTGACCAGAGGATTAATTGTTACCTGTTTGTCACTAGCTAGAAGGTCCTACCCCACCCATCCCTAGCTAGAAGGTCCTACCCCACCCATCACTAGTAGAAGGTCCCATCCCACCCATCACTAGCTAGAAGGTCCTACCCCACCCATCCCTAGCTAGAAGGTCCCAGCCCACCCATCACTAGCTAGAAGGTCCTACCCCACCCATCACTAGCTAGAAGGTCCCACCCCACCCATCACTAGCTAGAAGGTCCCAGCTACACTAACTGATGTCGCACCATTAATCCAGGAGCCGTATCAATCACAGTGTAGATCACAAGTCCTGTCAATTAGATATTCGATACCTAATGATATCACTGAATTAAAGTCCATCGCTTCGATACCTAATGATATCACTGAATTAAAGTCCATCGCTTCGATACCTAATGATATCACTGAATTAAAGTCCATCGCTTCGATACCTAATGATATCACTGAATTAAAGTCCATCGCTTCGATACCTAATGATATCACCGAATTAAAGTCCTAGTCTTTTAAACTACCCGACAGTGATGAAACATTGGTAGGTTCTGGGGAAGTGAAAGTGTAGGAATCAGACTTGTAATTTCAACAGAGCTAAGAGGCAGGACATCATAGCGTCCGTTTTGTGGAGTCATCTTGTCATTAAGGTGCTCGGGCCCCAGGGACTTTCATGTGAAGAAAGCTGGGGTTCTGTGATGATGGCGGTAGTGGGGTTATAATAGGATGGTGGGGGGGGGGCGACATGGGGGTTGGTGTTAGGATGGTGGGGGGGGGGTCGACATGGGGGTTGGTGTTAGGATGGTGGGGGGGGGGGCGACATGGGGGTTGGTGTTAGGATGGTGGGGGGGGGGGCTTTTCAGTGGTCGGTGTTAAAAGGAAGGGGGGTCAGTGTATATATGGGTAAGTAGATGGTATTATATTGGTTGATGTGTTGATGTGGTGTTGTGGTTGTGGGTCGGAATGTTGAGGAGGTGTTAGAGTGTTGAGGTGGTGTTAGGGGTTGAGGTGGTGTTAGGGTTTGAGGTGGTTTTAGGGTGTTGAGGTGGTGTTATGGTGTTGAGTTGGTGGTTGCTAGGTTTGTAGTTCCAAATAAAGATGTTGTCATACTTAGATGAATGTCCTGTTGTCATACTTAGATGAATGTCCTGTTGTCATACTTAGCTGAATGTCCTGTTGTCACACTTAGATGAATGTCCTGTTGTCATACTTAGATGAATGTCCTGTTGTCATACTTAGATGAATGTCCTGTTGTCATACTTAGATGAATGTCCTGTTGTCATACTTAGATGAATGTCCTGTTGTCATACTTAGATGAATGTCCTGTTGTCATACTTAGCTGAATGTCCTGTTGTCATACTTAGATGAATGTCCTGTTGTCATACTTAGATGAATGTCCTGTTGTCATACTTAGATGAATGTCCTGTTGTCATACTTAGCTGAATGTCCTGTTGTCATACTTAGATGAATGTCCTGTTGTCATACTTAGATGAATGTCCTGTTGTCATACTTAGATGAATGTCCTGTTGTCATACTTAGATGAATGTCCTGTTGTCATACTTAGATGAATGTCCTGTTGTCATACTTAGATGAATGTCCTGTTGTCATACTTAGATGAATGTCCTGTTGTCATACTTAGATGAATGTCCTGTTGTCATACTTAGATGAATGTCCTGTTGTCATACTTAGATGAATGTCCTGTTGTCATATTTAGATGAATGTCCTGTTGTCATACTTAGCTGAATGTCCTGTTGTCATACTTAACTGAATGTCTTGTTGTCATACTTAACTGAATGTCTTGTTGTCATACTTAACTGAATGGCTGTCTTGTCACCTATTCGTTGATCTAGTCGTTTGATCTTCTCCACTCCCGCTCACACCAGTAAAGGATGTAAACACAAACGTTTGATTGAATTCCTCAATTTCGACTCCATTAGTACGTTAATGTCATGTTTTCTGAAAGCACTTTTCAGTAACTGTTCCTAGTGATGGTGTGTGTGTCTATGTAGGGGTGGGTGGGTGGGGTGACTTTAAAAGTAGCATATTTGTTTATCAGGTGATGGGTATTTATTTAAATGTTTTCAAACTTTTATTTTCTTGTAGTATAAAATCTCACACAAAGATGTACTTTAGCCCTGCTATTATCCACAAACTATCGCCCCACCCACCCACCCACCACCCACCCACCACCCACCCACCCACCCACCAGTACACAAAGATGTACTTTAGCCCTGCTATTATCCACAAACTATCGCCCCACCCACCCACCCACCACCCACCCACCCACCCACCAGTACACAAAGATGTACTTTAGCCCTGCCATTGTCAACGACATGGAGCTACTAAAGAAGTTCAAGGCCGATGTATAATTTCACTCTGTTCTCAGGGATTCACGTTTTCCCAGCGCGACTTCAAATCTAAATTGACTTCATACTTTTATTAAACTCGAGGTCCGGCCTTCACGCAGCCGGCATGAAGAAGTACATCCAACTCCGGTAAACAGATTCCGTTTGATGCCGGTAGATACGGCAATCAGAAGCCGGACGTGGTCGAAGGCTTGGGGTTGGTGGTTGGAGGATAATTAAAGTTTGAGATGTTTGAGATTTGGGTTGAACAAGGAGTGAGGACGGCGGATTTTAATCCTGAACTTAACGCTTTCTTAACGGGGGGGGGGGGGGGGGGTGTCTAGTGTGTGTGTGTGGGGGGGGGGGGAGTAGTTTTGTGTAGGTCTAGTTGTGTGTAGGTTTAATTTTATGTAGGTCTTATTTTGTGTAGGTCTAATTCTGTGTGGGTCTAATTTTGTGTAGGTCTTATTTTGCGTAGGTCTAGTTTTGTGTGTCATTGAGGTGGGTAGGACTGATATAGTAATGTTAGTGTCGATGTGTAGAGCTAGTCTCAGTGTGTAGAGGTAGTGTCAGTGTTAGTGTTAGTGTCGATGTGTAGAGGTGGTGTTAGTGTTAGTGTTAGTGTTAGTGTTAGTGTTAGTGTTAGTGTTAGTGTCAGTGTCAGTGTTAGTGTCGGTGTGTAGAGGTAGTGTCAGTGTTAGTGTTAGTGTCAGTGTCGGTGTTAGTGTCGGTGTGTAGAGCTAGTCTCAGTGTGTAGAGGTAGTGTCAGTGTTAGTGTTAGTGACGGTGTGTGGAGGTAGTGTCCGACATTCACACACAGCGTGAAGCAGACATCACGTGACGATTTAATCTCCCACCCAACCAGTTACCAGTTGGCTCATCACTTGAACACAAACAGGCCAAAATTACAAGAGTATCTATGTGTTATACTTCCATTGTGTTCAGTGATGGTAAATTATTAGTCACTTTTTTATTTTCCCCGACCGCAAGTCTAGACGATTAATTCATCAAGTGCTTGATCACATTTAACGGTGAAGCTACCACACCGTAAGCTTGTGTGTGTGTGTGTGTGTAGGGAGGGGGGGTAGGGAGTTGTCAAACAGTGACCAGGCCAATGAATGCCGTGAGTAGAGTAGACAATACTGGACTACTAGACAGCTTGCATATGAGCAGTGTTTCTTCCAGATTTTTTTTCGCGTGGGGGGGGGGGGGGGGGTGGAACAACAACATTTTCCGGGGGGGGGCACTGGTAAAAGTATGTTTCTATATAAATTCCATTTCGTTACGGGGGGGGGGATATAGAAGAGATGCCTGCAAGAAACTCTGCATATGAATGTCACATGTCATGTACATATGGCATATGGATATCATAAGTCAAGTACAGCTGATGAAGTCAGTAACATTTCTAGCCAAGTGTCCCCAAACTTTGCCATTGTTTGAGCGATAGCCTACATTTTTTAATTGCTCAACAGGACTGCCGTCTGCTACAAGAAATTATTGAAATGTCGTCAGCATAAATAAGTGATACAGTGATCAACATCTGTGTCTTGTTTTAAATAGGTCCCCACACCTAAGTGTGTGTGTGTGGGGGGGCAGGGTTGCATGACAGCTGTGTTACTATAGACAAATTTATTAGAAAATAAAACAAAGCATACCAGAGAAAAAAAACATTTGATCATAGGTTGTATTGGGGGGGGGGGGGGGGGGAATGCTTTGTTTTTCTAGATCGATGAGGCGTGTTGACGAAGACGTATTAGGCGATTCAGTCTTTTTGAGTTGGTCTCACGTTTTGCCGCTGATGTACAGGGGAGTGAACCAATAAAGGGCAGACAATTCCGCTTTTGGCGGGTCATCTTCCGTCAACATGTGACGTCACGGCTGCTGTTTTTGTAACACGTTCTCCCAATTTTGTCCCGTTTTCGTGTCAAGTCTTGATTTCTGGTAAAAGCTGTCTATAAAGTGTCCTCTTTTATTGAATGTCTATTTCATTATGCCACTTTGAGCAGATATTACCAAAAATAAACCTTAGCGCGCCTACAGTGACTAAATCCTTTTCATCTTTACAATTTGGGTTGGCTTAAATTTAGCATCAAATAATATTTACTTTAATACATTCATCAACAAATGACAAAATTTTAATCGGATAAAAGTTGTCTTTAAACTCCTGTAAGCTGACAAGCGGATGTGACGTCATCGAGTGCTGAAGAGGTGCTTTCACGCACGGCCATATTGAATCGTCTCCCGCCCCCACCCATCCCACTGTTTGTAGCAATAATCTCTCACTTTGTACCCTGATCAAACTGGCTGATCAAACTGTCTGATCAGCCAAATATCGATCCAATCAAACGATTGATCAGCTTAGTCCAGGGCGCCGTTTCTATTTATAGAACTGATGACTACGTCACGATCATGGAGATTTAGTGCGGGGGATGATCTTGTGACGTAGTGTGACGTAGGTGTTTGCGCGTGAGTAGTGTGAGAGGATGTGAGTTGAATCTCAGCAGACGATAGAGCGAGTCGCGCCGTGGACCCAGCTAATGAAGGCATCAAAGGGGGCTGAAGTTCTCCAACACGACATCGACAATAGCACTATGACAGGAGCACTGCCGGGCTCATGAGCCTGTTGACGTGCTGCAGACCTGCTTTTTTCCGTCGGCTGATCTATATACCAGCCGGGCTTGGTGCTATTGGAGAGCTGATGCTACCTGTCTATTTGGTGCTACTGTCTAGTCTATGCTACTGTTTAGTTAGTGCTACCTGTCTATTTGGTGCTACTGTCTAGTCTATGCTACTGTTTAGTTAGTGCTACCTGTCTATTTGGTGCTACTGTCTAGTCTATGCTACTGTTTAGTTAGTGCTACCTGTCTATTTGGTGCTACTGTCTAGTCTATGCTACTGTTTAGTTAGTGCTACCTGTCTATTTGGTGCTACTGTCTAGTCTATGCTACTGTTTAGTTAGTGCTACCTGTCTATTTGGTGCTACTGTCTAGTCTATGCTACTGTTTAGTTAGTGCTACCTGTCTATTTGGTGCTACTGTCTAGTCTATGCTACTGTTTAGTTAGTGCTACCTGTCTATTTGGTGCTACTGTCTAGTCTATGCTACTGTTTAGTTAGTGCTACCTGTCTATTTGGTGCTACTGTCTAGTCTATGCTACTGTTTAGTTAGTGCTACCTGTCTATTTGGTGCTACTGTCTAGTCTATGCTACTGTTTAGTTAGTGCTACCTGTCTATTTGGTGCTACTGAGTAGTATATTAGGTCACTTTTGGACCGATTTTTTGGCGGAGGTGGGGATGGTGAGGAACAATGACATATAGGAAAATACTCGGGAGCAGGATGCGCGGGTGGCGCAATGACATATAGTAAAATACTCCCAGCCTGGCGCATCGGGATGGTGAGGTGGATGCGCGGGTGGCGCAATGACATATAGTAAAATACTACGCCAACTAGGGTTGGCGGAGGTGGAGGTGTGACGTAATCTCCGGTGACCTTGTGACGTAATCAGTGACCTTGTGACGTAATCAGTGACATTATGACATAATCATTGACCTTGTGACGTAATCATTGACCTAGTTACGTAATTTTAATGCGTTTTTTAATGAGTTTTAATGAGTTTTTTAAATTTTTAATTAATTTTTTATTGACTAGTTACGTAATTTTAATGCGTTTTTTAATTAGTTTGAATTTAATTTTTAAATTTTAATTAATTTTTATTATCGAGTTACGTAATTTAATTACTTTGATTGTATTTTTATTTTGTTTAATTTGTTTGTTTACTTGTTGTTTAATTTAATTACTTTGTTTATATTGTGTAATTTTTATTAACGAGTTACGTAATTGGATTTTAATTTTTAAATTTTTAAAATTTTTTAATTTTTTAAAATTATTATTTATTTTGTTTTGTAATTATTATTAATTAGTTACGTAATTTGATTTTAATTACTTTGTTTAATTTATTTATTTGATATATTTATTTTCTTTGTTGTTTAATTTGTTGGTTTGTTTGAATGTATGTATGTTTTAAATAAAAGACTAACACTATCATGTACTAGAACAGTCTTTGTATACCAGCCTTTAACCAGACATGTAACATCTGTTACTTAGCGATCCGGGATCCTTTGTTCTTGTCAAACACTGGACAACGGGCGCGTTAATATTGATTCCACCCACGGGCCATCAAATGATGGCCACGCTGCGCGGTTTTTAATGGGTATTATATCGATCGCAGCCGCTGGCCCATTACAGCTAATTAAATTGGTTATGCTTCACCGATTTTATGCGTTGTTCGCCGACCCGATCACAGCAGGGGTTCCGCGTTTAATTGAAAGAGCTAAGTGGTTAACCACAAAGCCAGCGTTAAGTGTGGGAACACCTGTTACCATGACACGCGCCGCGTAGTGATTGATTTTTCCCCCGGTTGGGTCCCGTGCTTTTCACTAACAGGTATACCAACAGTGTCATAGGTTTTTCATCGAGTAAAGAAATAGTATTGATCGACCCGTGTCTTGTCTATGTACCCATTAACCAACGGTGCAACAACTGTTGCGCGACCACAGCATAGGATCTAGTAATTACGCTGAGTAAGGACTTTGGTTGTAACTATTCGCTTATAGCGAGGGTCAGCGATGGTAAGGTGGTGGTAAGGTGGTGGTAAGGTGGTGGTAAGGTGGTGGTAAGGTGGTGGTAAGGTGGTGGTAAGGTGGTGGTAAGGTGGTGGTAAATTTGTTTAAGATTATAAACTGCAAGTTTTAAAAATCAACAACGTTATAGTACGTCGTGTCAAATGACACACCGTTTAAAATGTCTACATTTAAAGTTCACCAAAATAATGACGTAAAAACTAAATATGATATGACGTTAGCATACATATCATTCAATCTAATCACTCTAAAGTACAAATCAATAATTTTTATTGATTAAGGGGCTGGGTGAGTTATTTTTATTCGGGTGCCCAGGGAAGGTTTGGAGTTGGTTGGGACAGATTTTATACACGAGTCGGTGACGTTTTCACCGAGGCCGGTTCGAAGCTAGACCATGCATGTTTTGGAATTGTTAGGGGTTGAGTCTATAGTAGGGTCGGGGGAGTTTTGTTAACACAGAGGGATGTTTCGAAGTTGGTACATCCATGTTTTAGAATTGATAGGTAGAGAGGTCATACTAGGGTCGGTGAAGTTTTCACCGAGGCAGGTTGCAAAGTTGGGACATGCATGTTTAGGAATTGTTAGGGGTCGAGTCTATAGTAGGGTCGGGGGAGTTTTGTTAACACAGAGGGATGTTTCGAAGTTGGTACATCCATGTTTTAGAATTGATAGGTAGAGAGGTCATACTAGGGTCGGTGAAGGTTGGTTTTGAACTCGGAACATGTATGTTTTGGAATCGGTAGGTCTAGAGTTCATACTAGGGTCGGTGAAGTTTTCACCGAGGCAGGTTGCAAAGTTGGTACATGCATGTTTAGGAATTGTTGGTAGCCGAGTTCATACTAGTGTCGGTGAAGGTTGGTTTTGAACTCGGAACATGCATGTTTTGGAATCGGTAGGTGTAGAGTCCATACTAGGGTCAGGGGAGTTTTTGTTAACACCGAGGCAGGTTGCAAAGTTGGTACATGCATGTTTAGGAATTGTTGGTAGCCGAGTTCATACTAGTGTCGGTGAAGGTTGGTTTTGAACTCGGAACATGCATGTTTTGAAATTGTTGGTAACCGAGTTCATACTAGGGACGGGGGTGTTTTCACCGAGGCAGGTTACAAAGTTCGTACATGTATCATTGGAAATGTTAGGGAGAGTTAAACTAAGGTCGGTGAAGTTTTCACCGAGGCAGGTTACAAAGTTGGTACATGGCTGTTTAGGAATTGATGGCAGTCGAGTTCATACTAGGGTCGGGGAATTTTGTTAGCACTGAGGCAGGTTGGAACGTTGGTACATGCATGTTTGGGAATTGTTGGTAGCCGAGTTCATACTAGTGTCGGTGAAGGTTGGTTTTGAACTCGGAACATCCATGTTTTGGAATTGTTGGTAGCCGAGTTCAAACTAGTGTCGGTGAAGGTTGGTTTTGAACTCGGAAGGATGTTTCGGAGTTGGATGGGAACGTTGTCACCTGTGACAGTAAACGAAGGGGGATAAATGTTTGTCTGTTACTTTGGCCTTTGTCTGTCCAAGTAATAGTGTGGGTAGAGGTACGGTCTGATTATCAAGCAGGTGTTTAGGGACGGGGGCGAGGGCGGCAACAAAGTTGTCGATGTAGGTAGGGTGCAAGAGATATTCAACGAGGAGTGGTGTCTACAAGTTATGTATCCCAGTCTGTTGGAGTGGTTTCTAGGGGGTTGTGATATTAGTTGAGTGTAGATAAATGTAAGATTGTCATACAGCCTTTGTCTCTTAAATGGAATAGGTATAGTGTGGGTAGTAGTACGGTCAGTTTATCTAGCGGTTGGTATTGAGGTTAGTGTGATGACGCAAGGTTGGATGGGAGAAGGGGGAAGGGGTTGTGGACAAAGGGAAGGGGAAGGGCGAATAGTGATAAAAATAACTCACCCAGCCCCTTAATCAATAAAAATTATTGATTTGTACTTTAGAGTGATTAGATTGAATGATATGTATGCTAACGTCATATCATATTTAGTTTTTACGTCATTATTTTGGTGAACTTTAAATGTAGACATTTTAAACGGTGTGTCATTTGACACGACGTACTATAACGTTGTTGTTTTTTTTAAACTTGAATTTTATAATCTTAAGCAAATTTTTACTAAGGTGATCAAAAATTAAGATGACAATGTAAGATATAGAAAAACAAAATACATTGAGTGGTAAAAATAAAATAAAAATGTCATTAGACGTAATGTAATATGTATAAGTAAACTTTCTTAAAAATTAAAGAAGTTCAAGTCAACGTTGTTGATTTTTAAAACTTGAAGTTTATAATCTTAAGCAAATTTACCACCACCTTACCACCACCTTACCACCACCTTACCACCTTACCACCACCTTACCACCACCTTACCACCACCTTACCACCTTACCACCACCTAAGGTGATCAAAAATTAAGATGACAATGTAAGATATAGAAAAAGAAAATACATTGAGTGGTAAAAATAAAAATAAAAATTGTCATTAGACGTAATGTATTATGTATAAGTAAACTTTCTTAAAAATTAAAGAAGTTCAAGTCAAAAAGAAGTTTGATGAAAACTGTAATACTAAAGCGAACATGGGAAGGTAATCTGCTGCAAGACTAAGATATATATTTTGTTAACCCTTGTCTTCCTAAATTATTTTTTTAACTTGTTAAAGAAATCGAATGTTTAGTTAAGGATTCTGACGCGAATTTTTTCACAAGGGACGATACTCGTGGCTGTAGACAAGGTTGTTCTAATTTTAGAACAGTTGTCTTTCCTCTCGTTTCTCTATTAGGGAAGTCGTAAGGGGAAGACACGCGACACGTCTTTTAAAATGTAAACAAGCGTACACGGGGTGCACTTAAAATAAACCCCGCTGCGACAATTGTTAAATTTATCTGGCTCAGTGTGGTCAAATGGTGGTCAGATCAAAAGAAAATCGGAACGGTCATAAAAAAACGTAATTACTTTTCCAGACTTGTAAAAAAACATGTCTACCCCGCATACCTACGTACCAACGCACCAAGTCGCCGTGTCGCCCATTAAAAAACACGAACCTACCGAGACTTCGTTTCGTCTCAAAACCTGACTTAACGGTGGTTGAAAGAAAATTCCGACCCTTAAATATATTTTTGTTTTCGCTGACCCTCGCTATAAGCGAATAGTTACAACCATTAATCTTTCATACATAGCAAGGGACGGTTCGCAGGACATGTGGAAACAAAATTGTTTAATTTGATCAAAGAATGACCGGGCGTACGATATGTGAACATAGTTCATGTACAGCTGTAGTCTAATGAAAAAAGCCGAGAGCCGTGACTAATTACAGCACCAGCTGTCGCCACACTTAACGCGGAGAGGGACTTAATGGCTTCGATTAATTACCTGTTGTGATCGCTTCAGTGAGCCCGCTATTAAGCAACCACGGGGAGCGCCGGGGAGGATCACGGGGGGGGGGATCGATAAGTACAAGCTGTCGCTAATAAGTAACAGCTGTGGTTAAATGGATGTTATACACAATGACACTTTCTAGTACACGCTAGTGTTAGTCTTTTATTTCAAACGGTGTACAACAAAGAAATTAAAAGCAAACTAATTAAAATGAATTTCAAACAAATAAATTATACAAAGTAATTAAATTAAACAACAAGTAAACAATTAAAAATAAAATTTAAAAATAATAATTTTAAAAATTTAAAAATTTAAAAAAATTAAAATCAAATTACGTAACTCGTTAATAATAATTAAACTAATTATAAAATTAAATTAAAAATTTAAAAATTTAAAAAATTAAAATCAAATTACGTAACTCGTTAATAAAAATTACACATAGGTGGACCATCATACTGATGGTCAGTGGGTGCGATCAATATTAACTTGGCCCTTGTACGGTGGTTGACAAGAACAAAGGATCGCTGGTGGATCGATACGTGTCGGGTGCCATTAGCGAGTAACAGGTGTTGTTAATCGTTATCTTAATGAATGTTCTATTTTGGTGAAATTTAAATGTAGACATTTTAAACGGTGTGTCATTTGACACGACGTACTATAACGTTGTTGATTTTTAAAACTTGCAGTTTATAATCTTAAACAAATTTACCACCACCTTACCACCACCTTACCACCACCTTACCACCACCTTACCACCACCTTACCACCACCTTACCACCACCTTACCACCACCTTACCATCGCTGACCCTCGCTATAAGCGAATAGTTACAACCAAAGTCCTTACTCAGCGTAATTACTAGATCCTATGCTGTGGTCGCGCAACAGTTGTTGCACCGTTGGTTAATGGGTACATAGACAAGACACGGGTCGATCAATACTATTTCTTTACTCGATGAAAAACCTATGACACTGTTGGTATACCTGTTAGTGAAAAGCACGGGACCCAACCGGGGGAAAAATCAATCACTACGCGGCGCGTGTCATGGTAACAGGTGTTCCCACACTTAACGCTGGCTTTGTGGTTAACCACTTAGCTCTTTCAATTAAACGCGGAACCCCTGCTGTGATCGGGTCGGCGAACAACGCATAAAATCGGTGAAGCATAACCAATTTAATTAGCTGTAATGGGCCAGCGGCTGCGATCGATATAATACCCATTAAAAACCGCGCAGCGTGGCCATCATTTGATGGCCCGTGGGTGGAATCAATATTAACGCGCCCGTTGTCCAGTGTTTGACAAGAACAAAGGATCCCGGATCGCTAAGTAACAGATGTTACATGTCTGGTTAAAGGCTGGTATACAAAGACTGTTCTAGTACATGATAGTGTTAGTCTTTTATTTAAAACATACATACATTCAAACAAACCAACAAATTAAACAACAAAGAAAATAAATATATCAAATAAATAAATTAAACAAAGTAATTAAAATCAAATTACGTAACTAATTAATAATAATTACAAAACAAAATAAATAATAATTTTAAAAAATTAAAAAATTTTAAAAATTTAAAAATTAAAATCCAATTACGTAACTCGTTAATAAAAATTACACAATATAAACAAAGTAATTAAATTAAACAACAAGTAAACAAACAAATTAAACAAAATAAAAATACAATCAAAGTAATTAAATTACGTAACTCGATAATAAAAATTAATTAAAATTTAAAAATTAAATTCAAACTAATTAAAAAACGCATTAAAATTACGTAACTAGTCAATAAAAAATTAATTAAAAATTTAAAAAACTCATTAAAACTCATTAAAAAACGCATTAAAATTACGTAACTAGGTCAATGATTACGTCACAAGGTCAATGATTATGTCATAATGTCACTGATTACGTCACAAGGTCACTGATTACGTCACAAGGTCACCGGAGATTACGTCACACCTCCACCTCCGCCAACCCTAGTTGGCGTAGTATTTTACTATATGTCATTGCGCCACCCGCGCATCCACCTCACCATCCCGATGCGCCAGGCTGGGAGTATTTTACTATATGTCATTGCGCCACCCGCGCATCCTGCTCCCGAGTATTTTCCTATATGTCATTGTTCCTCACCATCCCCACCTCCGCCAAAAAATCGGTCCAAAAGTGACCTAATATACTACTGCTACTGTCTAGTCTATGCTACTGTTTAGTTAGTGCTACCTGTCTATTTGGTGCTACTGTCTAGTCTATGCTACTGTTTAGTTAGTGCTACCTGTCTATTTGGTGCTACTGTCTAGTCTATGCTACTGTTTAGTTAGTGCTACCTGTCTATTTGGTGCTACTGTCTAGTCTATGCTACTGTTTAGTTAGTGCTACCTGTCTATTTGGTGCTACTGTCTAGTCTATGCTACTGTTTAGTTAGTGCTACCTGTCTATTTGGTGCTACTGTCTAGTCTATGCTACTGTTTAGTTAGTGCTACCTGTCTATTTGGTGCTACTGTCTAGTCTATGCTACTGTTTAGTTAGTGCTACCTGTCTATTTGGTGCTACTGTCTAGTCTATGCTACTGTTTAGTTAGTGCTACCTGTCTATTTGGTGCTACTGTCTAGTCTATGCTACTGTTTAGTTAGTGCTACCTGTCTATTTGGTGCTACTGTCTAGTCTATGCTACTGTTTAGTTAGTGCTACCTGTCTATTTGGTGCTACTGTCTAGTCTATGCTACTGTTTAGTTAGTGCTACCTGTCTATTTGGTGCTACTGTCTAGTCTATGCTACTGTTTAGTTAGTGCTACCTGTCTATTTGGTGCTACTGTCTAGTCTATGCTACTGTTTAGTTAGTGCTACCTGTCTATTTGGTGCTACTGTCTAGTCTATGCTACTGTTTAGTTAGTGCTACCTGTCTATTTGGTGCTACTGTCTAGTCTATGCTACTGTTTAGTTAGTGCTACCTGTCTATTTGGTGCTACTGTCTAGTCTATGCTACTGTTTAGTTAGTGCTACCTGTCTATTTGGTGCTACTGTCTAGTCTATGCTACTGTTTAGTTAGTGCTACCTGTCTATTTGGTGCTACTGTCTAGTCTATGCTACTGTTTAGTTAGTGCTACCTGTCTATTTGGTGCTACTGTCTAGTCTATGCTACTGTTTAGTTAGTGCTACCTGTCTATTTGGTGCTACTGTCTAGTCTATGCTACTGTTTAGTTAGTGCTACCTGTCTATTTGGTGCTACTGTCTAGTCTATGCTACTGTTTAGTTAGTGCTACCTGTCTATTTGGTGCTACTGTCTAGTCTATGCTACGGTTTAGTTAGTGCTACCTGTCTATTTGGTGCTACTGTCTAGTCTATGCTACTGTTTAGTTAGTGCTACCTGTCTATTTGGTGCTACTGTCTAGTCTATGCTACGGTTTAGTTAGTGCTACCTGTCTATTTGGTGCTACTGTCTAGTCTATGCTACTGTTTAGTTAGTGCTACCTGTCTATTTGGTGCTACTGTCTAGTCTATGCTACTGTTTAGTTAGTGCTACCTGTCTATTTGGTGCTACTGTCTAGTCTATGCTACTGTTTAGTTAGTGCTACCTGTCTATTTGGTGCTACTGTCTAGTCTATGCTACTGTTTAGTTAGTGCTACCTGTCTATTTGGTGCTACTGTCTAGTCTATGCTACTGTTTAGTTAGTGCTACCTGTCTATTTGGTGCTACTGTCTAGTCTATGCTACTGTTTAGTTAGTGCTACCTGTCTATTTGGTGCTACTGTCTAGTCTATGCTACTGTTTAGTTAGTGCTACCTGTCTATTTGGTGCTACTGTCTAGTCTATGCTACTGTTTAGTTAGTGCTACCTGTCTATTTGGTGCTACTGTCTAGTCTATGCTACTGTTTAGTTAGTGCTACCTGTCTATTTGGTGCTACTGTCTAGTCTATGCTACTGTTTAGTTAGTGCTACCTGTCTATTTGGTGCTACTGTCTAGTCTATGCTACTGTTTAGTTAGTGCTACCTGTCTATTTGGTGCTACTGTCTAGTCTATGCTACTGTTTAGTTAGTGCTACCTGTCTATTTGGTGCTACTGTCTAGTCTATGCTACTGTTTAGTTAGTGCTACCTGTCTATTTGGTGCTACTGTCTAGTCTATGCTACTGTTTAGTTAGTGCTACCTGTCTATTTGGTGCTACTGTCTAGTCTATGCTACTGTTTAGTTAGTGCTACCTGTCTATTTGGTGCTACTGTCTAGTCTATGCTACTGTTTAGTTAGTGCTACCTGTCTATTTGGTGCTACTGTCTAGTCTATGCTACTGTTTAGTTAGTGCTACCTGTCTATTTGGTGCTACTGTCTAGTCTATGCTACTGTTTAGTTAGTGCTACCTGTCTATTTGGTGCTACTGTCTAGTCTATGCTACTGTTTAGTTAGTGCTACCTGTCTATTTGGTGCTACTGTCTAGTCTATGCTACGGTTTAGTTAGTGCTACCTGTCTATTTGGTGCTACTGTCTAGTCTATGCTACTGTTTAGTTAGTGCTACCTGTCTATTTGGTGCTACTGTCTAGTCTATGCTACGGTTTAGTTAGTGCTACCTGTCTATTTGGTGCTACTGTCTAGTCTATGCTACTGTTTAGTTAGTGCTACCTGTCTATTTGGTGCTACTGTCTAGTCTATGCTACTGTTTAGTTAGTGCTACCTGTCTATTTGGTGCTACTGTCTAGTCTATGCTACTGTTTAGTTAGTGCTACCTGTCTATTTGGTGCTACTGTCTAGTCTATGCTACTGTTTAGTTAGTGCTACCTGTCTATTTGGTGCTACTGTCTAGTCTATGCTACTGTTTAGTTAGTGCTACCTGTCTATTTGGTGCTACTGTCTAGTCTATGCTACTGTTTAGTTAGTGCTACCTGTCTATTTGGTGCTACTGTCTAGTCTATGCTACTGTTTAGTTAGTGCTACCTGTCTATTTGGTGCTACTGTCTAGTCTATGCTACTGTTTAGTTAGTGCTACCTGTCTATTTGGTGCTACTGTCTAGTCTATGCTACTGTTTAGTTAGTGCTACCTGTCTATTTGGTGCTACTGTCTAGTCTATGCTACTGTTTAGTTAGTGCTACCTGTCTATTTGGTGCTACTGTCTAGTCTATGCTACTGTTTAGTTAGTGCTACCTGTCTATTTGGTGCTACTGTCTAGTCTATGCTACTGTTTAGTTAGTGCTACCTGTCTATTTGGTGCTACTGTCTAGTCTATGCTACTGTTTAGTTAGTGCTACCTGTCTATTTGGTGCTACTGTCTAGTCTATGCTACTGTTTAGTTAGTGCTACCTGTCTATTTGGTGCTACTGTCTAGTCTATGCTACTGTTTAGTTAGTGCTACCTGTCTATTTGGTGCTACTGTCTAGTCTATGCTACTGTTTAGTTAGTGCTACCTGTCTATTTGGTGCTACTGTCTAGTCTATGCTACTGTTTAGTTAGTGCTACCTGTCTATTTGGTGCTACTGTCTAGTCTATGCTACTGTTTAGTTAGTGCTACCTGTCTATTTGGTGCTACTGTCTAGTCTATGCTACTGTTTAGTTAGTGCTACCTGTCTATTTGGTGCTACTGTCTAGTCTATGCTACTGTTTAGTTAGTGCTACCTGTCTATTTGGTGCTACTGTCTAGTCTATGCTACTGTTTAGTTAGTGCTACTGTCTAGATGGTGCTACTGTCTAGATGGTGCTACTGTCTAGCTGATAGTTGATGCATCTTTCTAGTCGGTAGCTGGTGCTACTGCGTAGATTGTGCTACTATATAATGGTTTAGCCACTACCTATCGGGGAGACTGTTTAGTTGAGCACCTTTCCTTTAAGGCTGACGTATATTGAAGATGAACAGCTACAAACGTCTTCAAAACACAGGTGAAACACTCCTAGACTAGTGATCAGCTTAAAATTGCATGGAGGTTTATAGATAGTTGACATTAAATGATAGTGATGAGGACCTCTATGTTACAAGTCATTACAGGAATGTTTTAGTAAAAAGTATTATTCAAGTCCAACACCACAATGCAATTTATAGATGATTCCGTGTATGTTGCCGTGTCTGTTGACGCGTCTGTTCCCGTGTCTGTTGCCGTGTGTGTGTGTATGTTGCCGTTTATGTTGCCGTGTCTGTTGCCGTGTCTGTTGCCGTGTCTGTTGCCGTGTGTGTGTATGTTGCCGTGTATGTTGCCGTGTGTGTGTATATTGACGTGTCTGTTGCCGTGTGTGTGTATATTGACGTGTCTGTTGCCGTGTGTGTGTATGTTGCCGTGTCTGTTGCCGTGTCTGTTGCCGTGTGTGTGTATGTTGCCGTGTATGTTGCCGTGTGTGTGTATATTGACGTGTCTGTTGCCGTGTGTGTGTATATTGACGTGTCTGTTGCCGTGTGTGTGTATGTTGCCGTGTCTGTTGCCGTGTCTGTTGCCGTGTGTGTGTATGTTGCCGTGTCTGTTGCCGTGTCTGTTGCCGTGTCTGTTGCCGTGTCTGTTGCCGTGTCTGTTGCCGTGTGTGTGTATGTTGCCGTGTATGTTGCCGTGTGTGTGTATATTGACGTGTCTGTTGCCGTGTGTGTGTATATTGACGTGTCTGTTGCCGTGTGTGTGTCTGTTGCCGTGTCTGTTGCCGTGTCTGTTGCCGTGTCTGTTGCCGTGTCTGTTGGCGTGTCTGTTGCCGTGTCTGTTGCCGTGTCTGTTACCGTGTCTGTTACCGTGACGGACACCAGAATTTATAGATGGCGCAGTATCTCGGCCACTAGCGATTGCAGCCAAGCTGCGCCATCCATCTAGCGGAGTAGTTCAAGGTGCTGTAACTCCTGTCCGCTTATCTCCCATGTCAAAGGAAAGTTTTATGCCCTCCGAAAATCAATTGGCGTTATTTGGGTGTTTGGTTAAATGCTAATCTGGGCAAGTTTTCTATTTGGTCCGATGGATTGGTGAAAAATTTATGAACTATCGCCAGCTAGTTGTACGTTTGTGGATTGGCTGGAATGAAAATTCTATTTTTAGATTGAGCAAATATTTTTCAACAAGCTTATACACTGATTACATTTGTACGAAACAAACATCAAACATCCGTGGTCTGAATGAGCGTTTGTATGTTTGATGTTTGTATGAGCGTTTGTATGTTTGATGTTTGTATGAGCGTTTGTATGTTGATGTTTGTACTTTATATTAGCGTTTGTGTGTTGATGTTTGTAGTTTATATTAGCGTTTGTCTGTAAATTTCTCAATGCTTAGTATGTAAAACCACGACTGTGATTAACTGTAGCGTTCAAAATTTCGGTTTCAAATTTGTTTACACAGGAACGATGACAATCTAAACCTAAGGATATTTAATAAAATTTAGCTTTCAAACTTTACGCAGAAGAAAATTTAGGCTATTTAAAAAAAGGTGTTTCTAAAAGAAGCATTAGTTATTAAAACGATTTACTTAAAAAAATATGAAAATGTTTCTCGCGAGAATATCCAAGCCATAAAAAAAGCGGCTGGTAACGAAATTTGGGGCATCAAAAAGTTGTTTCTGAAGAATTTTCTGCTATCAATACCGTTTTGTCCAGGATGAATAAAAATGACTGACGTGGGATAATCCTGGGCTGGATCTAAGGCTGAAGGGGGTGGGTCGGGGAGATAACCAGGCTGGATTAACTGCTTCCGTTTTTCTCTCTTCTCATTGCCAGGTTTTTTACCAGGGCAGATTATGCCAGGTTTTTGTCAATAGAATATCTTCGGCTACAAGGGCAGATTATGCCAGGTTCTTGCCAACGAAATACCTTATGCAAAAAGGGCAGATTATGTCCGGTTCTTGCCGACGAATTACCTTCGGCAACAAGGGCAGCTTATGCCCGGTTCTTGCCGAAGGAATATCTTCGGCTACAAGGGCAGATTATGCCCAATTCTTGCCGACGAAATACCTTACACGAGCAGGTGTAGACAGAGTTTAGCCCGTACAACCTCAGTCAAATTGTCCAAAGAAAGTTTAGCAACGTACACAGAAGACAGGGTTGAACAATTCAGTTTATCAATGTTAAACTATTTTGTTCAATAAGTTGAACAATTTCCAGGTTTAACCATGTTTAACAAAGTCCAGATTTTGTAAGCTGTTAGCCACAACAATCAACAAAATTGTGTTTCTACATTCGAATATGCCTTTATTTTTATTTTTCTTCTTTAAAAAATTTAGTTTATACATTAAAAACACCCAACATTATTTTCAACAAAAGTCCGTATCTTTAAGTTCTCCATATATCCTGAACATACTGATCAACTTGCCTTTGGACACAGAGAGAGAGAGAGAGAGAGAGTGAGAGAGAGAGAGAGAGTGTGTGTGTGTGAGAGAGAGAGAGCTGGCTTTTATATATTAGGATGCTGCACTCACATTTAAAATCAACTCCTGAAAATTGTTTTAATTGCAAATTATTTTTTCCCAGGTTTGTGAAACAATGAGCAGAACTCAGCAAAATAACGAGCCCAGTTTTTACACATCGACCATAAGCTGTAAGGTGTGCTTGTTAGATTAGCCGTACCCGCTGTCTGCTACTCTACACCATCTACAACCTACCAGCCGGCTACAGAGGCTACAGGCTACCAACTACACTACCAGCTGAATCCTCTAGCTACTCGCTAGTCTAAATACACGGTAAGTGTGTGCAGTATATCTAGCTCATGTAAGCGCCATTACATCCATCCTAGTTACTGAGGTCTTGTAAGTAAAACTTGGTGCCCTCTAGTCTGACCTAAGAAGCCCACAGCCTACCACCTTTTACCCTTTGATCACGCCGATGTAAAGTCTTCCATCTGCTCTTTGTTCGTCAAGTACGATACACAATCAAAAGTAGATCTACTTCTCTTCAATACTTGCCTTCTCTTATCTACTTCTCTTGTCTCCTTCACTTTCTACTGATCTGTTTATCTGTTTATGATTCCTGCGTCCCTGAAGCTGACAAGAAATTCTTTCCGTCTAGCTTTGTGTATATCCTCTAGCCAGTAGGTAAACACACTCGCTAGTTCGGTGTTTACGAACCATTACAAGTGGCGATATTCGCTAGTTTGTCACTTTGTGTGCAGGTTTAGATGCACTTAGAGTCAGACTAGAAATGTTTGTGGGCCGAAGACAGTGTATGTTGTTGCAGTTTTGTCGAGTCAGTCTAGGTTTATACAAATACTCTATAAGAAACTCCATGACTCCAAGAATCCCAGAGGCTGGTATAGCACACAGAATAAAGGGTTTTCTTGTAAACAAAGACATAACTTTTTGCGACACTAAAACTTGGCCTAACAAAATTGCTTAAGACAGATGTAGAGGTTGGTGCCGACATTGACGCCTAGACCTAAAATAGCTGTGGTTGGCGTGTGGTTGGGTCGTGTGGTTGGCGTGTGGTTGGGCCGTGTGGTTGGGTCGTGTGATTGGCATGTGGTTAGGTCGTGTGGCTGAAGTGTGGCTGTGGTTGGTGTGTGGTTGGGCCGTGTGGTTGGGTCGTGTGGTTGGGTCGTGTGGCTGGGTCGTGTGGTTAGCATGTGGTTGGGTCGTGTGGTTGGCGTGTGGTTGGGCCATGTGGCTGGCGTGGGGTTGTGGTTGGCGTGTGGTTAGGTCGTGTGGTTGGCGTGTGGTTGTGGTTGGCGTGTGGTTAGGTCGTGTGGCTGGCGTGTGGTTGCGTCGTGTGGCTATCGTTGACTGGCGTGTAAATCCCACCAGTGACTGCAACAATCAGTGTAGCCGAGTTATTTCCCCATTAGCTCGAGTCGCCGCCCCTGACGTCACAGATTGGACGGTGTTATGCTGTGTTGAGCAACACCCCATTAGTCTAGATTAACCATGACTCCAGAGCTTTAGTCTGGCGGCCATATTGTAATGGTGTTTGTCACGTGGTACTAGATAAGCTAAAGAAACAGACCAGCAACTGATACTGGAGCCAGGAATGGCATTAGCGACCATCCCAAGACTCGGCAGACAATCGAACGCTCCAATGGCATCTAGTTTTCTCACCTGTACAACGGTACCATCTAACCACACCTTAAGCTAACAGTCCGTGGCTTTGATAAATGGTTTATTTGGTGCAAATATTACTTCTATCTACACATTGTACAATAACAATGGCGACTGGTGGAAATGTTGAAGTTAAGGCTAGACACTGCGATTTGTCAAAGTCTACTTGTTACATTCGTCCCAGGGTTTATTTGAGACATTCTCCGTGGGGTCGGGGTTGGGGTTGCGCGGGGGGGGGGGGGTCATGTAATTTCATGTGAGTGGGAGGCAAACAATTGTTTAAGTGAATATTTTCTTGTTGAAAATCAAATTGTCTTAGTGTGTGTATGGAAAGGGGTGGGTAGGGGGAGGGGGGGGGGGTGGGGGCGTGATGCACTGCCTGAGAGATGCCAGAAAAAACCACTGCTATAAAGTACTTCCGGCTTGGATACTGACGTCACTCCTAAACAAAGCAATTTCCCCCACCTGTTTTTTTAGACAACTTAAAACAGAAATTCACAGATTCGGTCAACGTTTGTGTGCAGACTGGTGGTTTATTTTTAACATCACAAGTCACGTAATGTCGTGGGATGGCTTTTATTAGACCGTTATTATAACTACATTTTAGTGCTCAACGTTTCTGTTATTAGTGCGGACCTTGATGACCCCCCTGCCCCGACCCCCCCCCCCCCATTAAGATTTAGGTACAAGCTGCCTACTAGGCAATAAATCTGGCCGTTATCTGGGTGTGGATTGATTGGAAAACCTTCAGCCGTTAATCCTTCCCACATCAACTATACCGCCCCGAACATATGACTCCAGGGTTCACAGGGTTCAGTGGTATCCAGTACAGTCGTCGTCCATCTTGGGGGTTTCGTGACGTCATCGTGAGGTCACGGTGCCAGTGGGTCAAGAGAGTTTGGTCAAACTAGACACCCCAGGGTACACTTGAAGGGTGGCACCCCAAGATACACTCCAATATAACCCCAAATTAACACATAGGTAATGCATAGATAATCCCTAGATAATAACTTCATAACCCCTAGATAACCCATAGATAATCCATAAATAATCCCTAGGTAATCCCTAGATAATCCCTAGATAGTCCCTAGATAATCCCTAGGTAATCCCTAGATAATCCCTAGATAATCGCGAGATAATCCCTAGTTAATCCCTACATAACCCCTAGATAACCATTAGATAATCCCTAGATAATCCCTAGATAATCTCTAGGTAATCCCTTTATAATACCTAGATAATCCCTAGATAATCCCTAGATAATCCCTAGATAATCCCTAGATAATCCCTAGATAATCCCTAGATAACCCTTAGATAACCCTTAGATAATCCCTAGATAACCTCTAGAAGTCTAGATAATACCTACACTATAAGATACATTCCGTTGCACCCTAAAGACTCACCGAAATATATTTTAAAATACACTTCAAGAAACACACCAAAAAACACACAAAGATACCTTTCAAGATAGTTCTCAGATACTCTCTAAAACAGCACACCGTAGTTGACTGAAGCTCACAGCACACCGTTGTTGTTATGAATCTACCACCTTAAAGCAGATTCACCCTCCATCACCCGACATACAGGTCGGTCCATCTATGCAGGTAGGTCAATACATACAGGTAGGTCAATACATACAGGTAGGTCAATACATACAGGTAGGTCAATACATACAGGTAGGTCAATCTACACAGGTAGGTCAATCTGTGCAGGTATATCAACACGTACAAAAGATCCCTTGCCCCACGAGTTTTAATCAGTGTCCAGACGCCTTTCATCAAACTTATTCTGCTTTAGTACCCCCTCCCCTCCCTCCCACCTCCCCATCTTTATGTAAACAGAACTCCAACGTGAGGTACACATTCTTCGTTGACCGTGAGAAGAAAACCGGCAGCCGGTTCTTTTCTGTGGTGGCGTACAGGGCCGTGATTGGCCGGACTTCATTAGTCCACACACAACAGGATGATTTGTCCGCTTTTAATGGACGGGATTTGTCCGCATGTAATGAATCTTATTTCTCCACATGTAACGGACGACATTTGTCCGTTCATGCGGTTGTCTGGTCTGCATAGAAAGACTTTTGTCTGCATGTGCCGTACCTGATTTTTGCCGTCCAAACAGGAAGTGGTCTGTTGGCTGTCGGACATGTTAGATCAGAAACTAAAATAGCCGGACCGGGGACCGGAACACGCTGGACAGATTGGCACTGAATGATGGAGAACCAATAGCTAGGCATCGCCGGAGTTTAGCTTTAGATTGTGTTTAATTAATTAAAGTTGTAATTTGATTGTTTGTGTGGGTGGGGCGCAGGGTGGTGGTGGTGGGGGGGGGGGGGGGGGGGGAGGTAACTGCGGATACACGTCAGCATGCAGAGTCTGTCTGCCATGGATATCAGTCGCCCACAGGTATTCCTGCCGCTGTGACGCTCGACTCCAATTGAGTGACGCTTGACTCCAATTGATCCTGACAGATCGTGCCATTGGGATAAATAGGTTGTTTGTTTTTGACGGGGACAGTTTGTACGAGCATGCGCTGATAACAACAATACGCCCCCCCCCCCCCCCCCGCCACCCACGTGAACCCCCCATCTCATGACGTCAGTCAAAACTGGTCCCCGTGTGCTGGGCTCTAGGTGACACCCCCCCCTCACCTTCACCCCCCCCCCCCGCCACTGGGGTCCACCACACACCAATGGTGTCTGCTTACACACCACTGGCATGACTTGTGTAGTCCTACTACAACACAAGGTAGCCCTACTACTTCTGTACACCACAAGGTAGCCCTACTACATCTGTACACCACAAGGTAGCCCTACTACATCTGTACACCACAAGGTAGCCCTACTACTTCTGTATAGCACTAAAAGGTAGCCCTACTATTTCTGTACACCACAAGGTAGCCCTACAACATCTGTACACCACAAGGTAGCCCTACTACTTCTGTACACCACAAGGTAGCCCTACAACATCTGTATACCACAAGGTAGCCCTGCTACTTCTGTACACTACAAGGTAGCCCTACTACTTCTGTACACTACAAGCTAGCCCTACTACTTCTGTACACCAGATGGTAGCCCTACTACTTCTGTACACCACAAGGTAGCTCTACTACTTCTGTACACTACAAGGTAGCTCTACTACTTCTGTACACCACAAGGTAGCCCTACTACTTCTGTACACCAAACCTGGTGCATGTGATATGAATGTTGAACTCAGAAAGTGACTGCTCTAGGAAAAAGATTTACATCTGATGAAGAATTGTAAGAGATGTCGACATTTCTGGCATAACTTGTGGACATAGCACACACGTCTTCAAATGTTGGATTACACACTGTGTTGGTCGTTAAATCTGATGAAGACCTGATGTCGAAACATAGTTTGTGTCAAATTAGATCTGATATATTGACCAACATGATCTGAAGTGATGTTCAGCATCAGGATGTGAGAGGATGTTCAACATTAGGATGTGAGATGATGTTCAACATCAGGATATCAGATGATGTTCAACATCAGGATGTGAGATGATGTTCAACATCAGGATGTGAGATGATGTTCAACATCAGGATGTTAGATGATGTTCAACATCAGGATGTGAGATGATGTTCAACATCAGGATGTGAGATGATGTTCAAAATCGTATCTGTAAACGATAGCCTATAGCTTTGTTTTGTGTAAAGCCGATAGACACAGAGACATTAGACGTAGGGGGGGGGGGATCTAATGTTGTCGGGTAAACAGGTTGGTGGCCCCTGGGGAGGCATTGGACTCGCAGACCCAGACACGGCATTGGTTAATGACTGACGCATGAAGCGTCTGATTACTGACGCATGTAGCGTCTGAATACGGGTGAATCGGGAAAGAAAATTACTATCCTACCACATACTGAAAAGCACCATTTTTGACTCAACTAAAACTATAAGACTATTACCGCCATCTTTTCTACCACTAATTTTACAGAACTATGACAAGCCGCCATCTTAAATACAACTAAATCTACAGAACTAGGCTATGGCGCCATCTTTGATACAATTAAATCTATAAAACTATACCGCATCTTTGATACAACTAAATCGCTAGAAATAGACTATGTCGCCATCTTTGATACAACTAAATCTCCAGAACTAGGCCATGCCGCCATCTTTGATACAACTAAATCTCCAGAACGAGGCTACGGCGCAGGAACACAAGCGCTCTAGTTTTGCGCGGCAGTTTTATGGCCAAGTGGAGAGGCACGATCTCATTTCCGGTTTTCTAATCTGTGGCTGGGACGGCGCCATAAATTTGTCTTGCTGCGGCGCTGTGGTTCTCCGCTATCCGGCGTCCGGCAGTCCGGCAAACCGGCAGACCGGCAGACCGGCCGTACGGCAGACCGGCAGACCGGCTGTATTTCTCGGCGCTGTCCGGCATCCACACACGCCGAGAGCGGTTTATCCATCATGGATGTCAGGAGAAATACCTCGCCACTACACAACACTAACACAATACCTCGCCACTACAATACCTCGCCACTACAATACCTCGCCACTACAATACCTCACCACTACACAACACTAACATAATACCTCGCCACTACAATACCTCGCCACTACAATACCTCGCCACTACAATACCTCGCCACTACAATACCTCACCACTACACAACACTAACATAATACCTCGCCACTACAATACCTCGCCACTACAATACCTCGCCACTACAATACCTCGCCACTACAATACCTCGCCACTACAATACCTCGCCACTACAATACCTCACCACTACACAACACTAACATAATACCTCGCCACTACAATACCTCGCCACTACAATACCTCGCCACTACACAACACTAACATAATACCTCGCCACTACAATACCTCACCACTACACAACACTAACACAACACTAACACAATACCTCACCACTACAATACCTCGCCACTACACAACACTAACACAATACCTCACCACTACACAACACTAACACAATACCTCGCCACTACACAACACTAACACAATACCTCACCACTACACAACACTAACACAATACCTCACCACTACACAACACTAACACAATACCTCACCACTACACAACACTAACACAATACCTCGCCACTACACAACACTAACACAATACCTCACCACTACACAACACTAACACAATACCTCACCACTACACAACACTAACACAATACCTCACCAGAGCACAACACTAACACAATACCTCGCCACTACACAACACTAACACAATACCTCGCCACTACACAACACTAACACAATACCTCGCCACTACAATACCTCGCCACTACACAACACTAGCACAATACCTCGCCACTACAATACCTCGCCACTACAATACCTCGCCACTACAATACCTCGCCACTACAATACCTCGCCATTACAATACCTCGCCACTACACGACACTAACACAATACCTCGCCACTACAATTCCTCGCCACTACAATACCTCATCACTACAATACTTCACCACTACACTTACACTATTCTTAGAATCATATATGTTGGTGTAATGTGTAAGCTATAGAATAATATATGTTGGCACTGTTTCAAAACTAGAGAAAATAGATACATATGTCCGCAACATTTCATGGAGTCATTATTGAAGTCTAGTGCCAAACACATCGTTAACTGGCTTTAGTTGTTTTTTTTGTAACTCTTTGCCTATGTACACAATCAATGTGACATGATCCCTAAATCCACAATCATTGAGGCAACATCGCCTAATCCACAATCATTGAGGCAACATCGCCTAATCCACAATCACAATCTCCAACATTGCCTAATCCACAATCATTGAGGCAACATTGCCTAATCCACAATTATTGAGGCAACATTGCCTAATCCACAATCATTGAGGCAACAGTGCCTAATCCACAATCCTTTAGGCAATAATGCCTAATCCCCAATCATTGAGGCAATATTGCCTAATTCATAATCATGGCTTTGTGCCTCCTGAAAAATGTGTTAGGGCAGAACAGAGCGTCCCCCCACCCCACCCCACCCCTCACATCCACCCCCTACACCCCTCACATCCACCCCCTACACCCCCCACATCCACCCCCACCTGACAATAAAGGTTGATAAAAACAGATGGCCAGCAGTTCCAGCCTTGGCCTCCCCACCCTCCCCACCCTCCCCGCCCCCTCCACCCTTTGCTTGCAATAAAAGAAAATGAAATCAGAATTTATGCCCGCCGAATTATTTCATGTTTTTTCTGATAATCCCTCCCTGGGTTTATATCCCCCCCCCCACCCCCACAGACAAAGAGGGATTTTAAAACTGTAGGAGACAATGGCCAGAGAAACATCTTAGACCAAACTTAGCTTATAGGGTTTGTATTGGTATTCTTTGAAGTCTATTGCCGTGTGTTTTATATTGAGGTCTATTGCTGTGTGTTTTATATTGAAGTCTATTGCCCTGTGTTTTAAATTGAAGTCTATTGCCGTGTGTTTTATATTGAAGTCTATTGCCGCGTGTTTTATATTGAAGTCTATTGCCGTGTGTTTTATATTGAAGTCTATTGCCGTGTGTTTTATATTGAAGTCTATTGCCGCGTGTATTGACCTCTATTGCCGCGTGTATTGACCTCTATTGCCGTGTGTATTGACCTCTATTGCCGCATGTATTGACCTCTATTGCCGCGTGTATTGACCTCTATTGCCGCGTGTATTGACCTCTATTGCCGTGTGTATTGACCTCTATTGCCGCGTGTATTGACCTCTATTGTCGCGTGTATTGACCTCTATTGCCGTGTGTATTGACCTCTATTGCCGCGTGTATTGACCTCTATTGCCGTATGTATTGACCTCTATTGCCGTGTGTATTGACCTCTATTGCCGTGTGTATTGACCTCTATTGCCGCGTGTATTGACCTCTATTGCCGTATGTATTGACCTCTATTGCGTGTGTATTGACCTCTATTGCCGCGTGTATTGACCTCTATTGCCGCCTGTATTGACCTCTATTACCGTGAGCTTGAGCTAAGACAACAACCATCACAGACGGACGTGAGCACGTTCAGACTGACGTTATCTACTCGTGATGTCGGCTCAAAAAATTCGTATCGATTTAACGATCTGTAAATAGAAAGTAAAACAATTTTTTTATTAGAGATTCGAAAATTATTTTATACGACGGCAAAAAATTATATTTTATATAGGCTCCAATATAGATAGGGTTTCATGGAAAATCAACTCCGATAGGTTTTCATGCGCTATATTGTCTTTAGGTGAACACAATCCTTGTCACTAGCTAGTCTAATGTATTCGTGGTTTGTCTTTTTGGTTTCACTAGCTAGTCACATGTATTCGTGGTTTGCTCTTTTTGCTTTTAACAATTGTTTTTATTTACATTTCGAGAACATACTCTGCAGATCTAGCTCGTCTAGATGTGACCAGATTTGGCCAATAGTTTGTCAGAATTCGGCCACATTAGTCTCCAAGTTAGTCAACCACGAACCAGATTGTTTTGGCCACAATTTAGTCAAAATCCAACCATAGAAGTCAGCCACAAACCAAATTTGGCCACAAGTTTATTAAAAACTCAACAACTCTATCCGGAACAAACCTTTCTTTTCATCCAACATAAACGCTTTCAAACTTTGTTAGAGATTGATACAAATTCAATTTCCTTTCGTATAAGAATCTTTGTTAACATTGTTAAGAAATTATATTTTTTTAGACGGGGGATGGGTGAGGGGTGATCACTCATCTAAACAAAGCCTGCTCGTTTGAAAGAGGGGAGAGAAATGTAAATGAGATCATCTTTTGTTATCGCTCTTCTGTAATTCATTTAGGTCAAGAAATGGCCGTTACCTAAAATCTCCAGCTAATCGCTCATTACAATTTATAATGAATTTTTTTTATCAAAGTTATGAGAATCCCGAGATGACTGGGATATGAATCCATGCTGATTCTTGCACCATTATAGGCGTTTTTTGGCAGGTTTAGCCCGCGGCTTAGCTGACTGCGTTGGCATAATTCTAGCAGGATATTACATGGGGCTATGCAAACATTGGGCTATGGGCTTGATGGTCGGTGGGCTTTATGGTCAGTGGGCTTTATGGTCAGTGGGCTTTATGGTCAGTGGGGTTTATGGTCGGTGGGCTTTATAGTCGTTGGGTTTTATTATCTGTTGGCTTTATGGTCAGTGGGCGTTATGGTCGGTGGGCTTTATGGCCTTTTGGTCGGTGGGCTTTATGGTGGTGGGCATTATGGTCTGTGGGCTTTAGAGTCGGTGGGCTTTATGGTCGGTGGGCTTTATGGTCGGTGGGCTTTATGGCCTTTTGGTCGGTGGGCTTTATGGTGGTGGGCATTATGGTCTGTGGGCTTTAGAGTCGGTGGGCTTTATGGTCGGTGGGCTTTATGGTGGTGGGCTTTATGGTCATGCTAACAACAATCACAAGGTCATGCTAACGACTAATTAGGTTTAAAATAAACGACATTAATCAGAATGGATTTCACACTTGCACTAATTACCTGCAGAAAAGCGTTGTATCATTTATATCTATTAGGTAAATTGGTTCAGTTAAACCATTAGTTTTGTGATTAATTAATTAATTCTCTGGTGTTTTCATACATCCATCTCAGCCAAATGTGTGTTTAAACACCCTCTTGTAGATGTCCAAACACAATCGATCTCAATGAAATTTGTATTTAAATAGAGAAGTTAAAAAATCATTTTCTGCAACATTTGATTTGATTTCAAATCTCGGGTAGCAATGTTGTTAGAATGTTCAACCGATGATGTTTAACTATCTATTTAACCGATGATGTTCGTAGATGTTAAACATTGAATCTTTAATCGATGATGTTCGTAGATGTTGAACATTGAATGTTTAAACGATGATGTTCAACTATTTGTTTAACCGATGATATTCGTAGATGTTAAACATTGAATGTTTAATCGATGATGTTCGTAGATGTTAAACATTGAATGTTTAACCCATGATGTTCGTAGATGTTAAACATTGAATGTTTAACCCATGATGTTAGTAGATGTTAAACATTGAATGTTTAACCGATGATGTTCGTAGATGTTAAACATTGAATGTTTAACCGATGATGTTCGTAGATGTTAAACATTGAATGTTTAACCGATGATGTTCGTAGATGTTAAACATTGAATATTTAACCGATGATATTCGTAGATGTTAAACATTGAATGTTTAACCGATGATGTTCGTAGATGTTAAACATTGAATGTTTAACCGATGATATTCGTAGATGTTAAACATTGAATCTTTAATCGATGATATTCGTAGATGTTGAACATTGAATGTTTAAACGATGATGTTCAACTATTTGTTTAACCGATGATATTCGTAGATGTTAAACATTGAATGTTTAATCGATGATGTTCGTAGATGTTAAACATTGAATGTTTAACCGATAATGTTCGTAGATGTTAAACATTGAATGTTTAACCGATGATGTTCGTAGATGTTAAACATTGAATGTTTAACCGATGATGTTCGTAGATGTTAAACATTGAATATTTAACCGATGATATTCGTAGATGTTAAACATTGAATGTTTAACCGATGATGTTCGTAGATGTTAAACATTGAATGTTTAACCGATGATATTCGTAGATGTTAAACATTGAATCTTTAATCGATGATATTCGTAGATGTTGAACATTGAATGTTTAAACGATGATGTTCAACTATTTGTTTAACCGATGATATTCATAGATGTTAAACATTGAATGTTTAATCGATGATGTTCGTAGATGTTAAACATTGAATGTTTAACCGATGATGTTCGTAGATGTTAAACATTGAATGTTTAACCGATGATATTCGTAGATGTTAAACATTGAATGTTTAACCGATGATATTCGTAGATGTTAAACATTGAATGTTTAACCGATGATGTTCGTAGATGTTAAACATTGAATGTTTAACCGATGATATTCGTAGATGTTAAACATTGAATGTTTAACCGATGATGTTCGTAGATGTTAAACATTGAATGTTTAACCGATGATATTCGTAGATGTTAAACATTGAATGTTTAACCGATGATGTTCAACTATTTGTCTAACCGATGATATTCGTAGATGTTAAACAATGAATGTTTAACCGATGATATTCGTAGATGTTAAACAATGAATGTTTAACCGCAGCCTTTGGACCCCTGACCTCCCCGCCCCCCACTAGGGCCATGAGACCCCTGTTGTCCAGTAGATGACCACTGAGAGGTACTCACTGCTGGCTGGCCAGTCTAGAAGGTTCTTGCTGCTAATTATCTCCAGGCTGGCTGGAGGCGGGGGTCACGTGGACAGGGACGTCTGGGGGGTGGGAGTGGATATGTTGGCGGATTAATTGGGGGGGGGGGGAGTGGATATGTTGCAGGATTAATTGGGGGGGGTGTGGTTATGTTGCAGGATTAATTGGAGGGGGGGATTGGAGGAGAAAGAGATATGAGTGTTTGAGGAGATCAAATGATTAGAGGGGAGGGAAGTAGGAGCAGGTTGGAGTCGAGGGTTGGAGGGTTGGCTGGGATCATTTGAGAGTCACATTTCTCTTAATGAGTCTGATATGTTTATTAAAAAAAAAGATGAAAACGGTCTATGCATAAACTAAATAAGCCCACTAAGCATTTATTATCTTCTTCTTCGTTCTTAATTTTAGTGCTGGAAGGGTTATGCGCCATTGACTCCGATTTCAGCCTGCTTTTCTTTTTGGATTTGCTTCCAAAGCCTTTGTCCAACCAAGAACAAACTACAAGTCAGCAGTTGTTTGATTTTGGAGTTGTCTCTCCTAGAAGAGTGGCTGTCCCCAGCTAACGCGCCTCATCTGCTCGAGGGTTCGAACTCGAGACTTTTCGTTTACCAACCATGAGCTTTACCGACCCCTTAGCATTCATTAAAAAATTAGTGAATTAAATTACAACCTGACAAAAGAAATCTAATTAGTTTTGTTTGCTTAATTGAATATTTCAATCAGTGGTAGATCGATTTAAAAAAATCACTAACTGTATTGTTAGTGTCATCAAACTGTTGAGCTTGACACTGTGTACAGTGATGGTAGAACTAACAGATCGAATGAACAGAAATCTCGCGAGGGGGTGTGTGTGGGAGTGGGGTTGGACAGGGGGGGGGGGGGTGGGATACACCAATGACGTCACTTACCAACATGGAGGAGTATCGTGGCATTTGTCACTTAGTATTTCCTGGTGGTGGTGGGGGTGGGGAGGGGGGTGGGGGGGAGGGCAGTCTACGTAACACATATTTGTATTTTAGGGAACTAACGGGGTGGGTGGGGAGAAATTCTGTCTTTTGTGACGGCACGTGACGAATTGTGACGTGGTAAAAATGTGCTAAATATAGACGACGTGAGTCAATATACACAACTTACCAAATACATTGGAAGAAGAAGATAGATTCCCTGAATACAGACTTAAAGTTTTCGTCTAATTTTATTTTAGCAGCGCCCCTTATTCCGCCCGACTCCCTGAAATTGATCCCCCGCTCCAAGATTTATGCCTGGCTGCCTGCGCTAAGGTTCTAGCCAGGCAGATTCTAATGAGCTGACAATTCTCGTCCATTCTCCTAGTTGGCGGGAAATGGCGAGACTTTGTCGCGGCTGACCTGAGTCTTTTATTCTTGTCTCGTCTTGTAGGCCCCAGCCTGCGCCTGACTACAGCTTACGTCATCAGTTTATTTCCTGAGACCAGAGTGGATTGTGCCCCCCCCCCCCTCCATAGCTGTACAGATAGTGAACACACAGTCAAACATCCACACCAAACCTAACAAACATCCACACCAAACCTAACAAACATCCACACCAAACCTAACAAACATCCACACCAAACCTAACAAACATCCACACCAAACCTAACAAACATCCACACCAAACCTAACAAACATCCACACCAAACCTAACATACATCCACACCAAAATAAACATACACACCAAACCTAACAAACATCCACACCAAACCTAACAAACATCCACACCAAACCTAACAAACATCCACACCAAACCTAACAAACATCCACACCAAACCTAACAAACATCCACACCAAACCTAACAAACATCCACACCAAACCTAACAAACATCCACACCAAACCTAACAAACATCCACACCAAACCTAACATACATCCACACCAAAATAAACATACACACCAAACCTAACAAACATCCACACCAAACCTAACAAACATCCACACCAAACCTAACAAACATCCACACCAAACCTAACAAACATCCACACCAAACCTAACAAACATCCACACCAAACCTAACAAACATCCACACCAAACCTAACAAACATCCACACCAAACCTAACAAACATCCACACCAAACCTAACATACATCCACACCAAAATAAACATACACACCAAACCTAACAAACATCCACACCAAACCTAACAAACATCCACACCAAACCTAACAAACATCCACACCAAACCTAACAAACATCCACACCAAACCTAACAAACATCCACACCAAACCTAACAAACATCCACACCAAACCTAACAAACATCCACACCACACCTAAAACCCATAAAAACGAAACATTTACTAAAACAACTTTGATCCAACCAATAAAATCCAGAAAGAAACATTTCAAATCCGACCACAATCAAGTAGTACCAGAGAAAATGACAATAAAATGGCGACCTCTTTGTGAACCGGATGTTTACATCGGCCCCTGGTTTTTAAAGTGAGCAGTTCCTCCACTGGGTTACCCTGGGAGTTTGGGTCAGTTTGACGATTCTAGAGTTGTCTGCCGCTGATGGCTTTCTGGCTCCGAATTTCCTGGGTTGTCTCCCCGCATGTCATGTTTATCTAACGCTACCAGCCATTTTCCCCTGTCAGTTGTGTGCAGGTTCACACTGTCAGGTTTATCTAACGCTACCAGCCATTTTCCCCTGTCAGTTGTGTGCAGGTTCACACTGTCAGGTTTATCTAACGCTACCAGCCATTTTCCCTCTCAGTTGTGTGCAGGTTCACACTGTCAGGTTTATCTAACGCTACCAGCCATTTTCCCCTGTCAGTTGTGTGCAGGTTCACACTGTCAGGTTTATCTAACGCTACCAGCCATTTTCCCCTGTCAGTTGTGTGCAGGTTCACACTGTCAGGTTTATCTAACGCTACCAGCCATTTTCCCCTCTCAGTTGTGTGCAGGTTCACACTGTCAGGTTTATCTAACGCTACCAGCCATTTTCCCCTGTCAGTTGTGTGCAGGTTCACACTGTCAGGTTTATCTAACGCTACCAGCCATTTTCCCCTCTCAGTTGTGTGCAGGTTCACACAGTAGGGTACAATTAGATTGGGAGAAAACTTGATTACAGATCAACTCACTGTTTCAGTTGTAGGGTTTTTAATTTGATTTTACAGGTACTAGTTTAAAAATTGAATTCCGAGGTTTTGTTTCACAATTAAACATGTGAACAAACGAAACAGAGCTAAAATAGAGACGGGACGAGTGACCTTGAGACGAGACGAGTGACCTTGAGATGGGACCAGTGACATTGGGATGGGACCAGTGACCTTGAAGCGGGACGTGTGACCTTGAGACGGGACAAGCGACCTTGAGACAGGACGAGTTACCTCCCACTAAGTCGAGGACATCAGGGTTGTGTGTCCGCGCTAAGTCCGAGCGTCCAGTCAATCAGTGGCTCGAGTGACGTCAGATAGACAGTGGCGAAATGTTTTTATCTGATCAGTCCACTCACTTGACTGGATCGATGCCAAGCTTTCAGTTTAGCGGAATCGATTCTGTGCTTTCAAGTAGAGTCGCTCTTGTTAAGACGGGATCGATTCTCAGCCAACCGAACGTCTTTATTTTAGTGTGAGTTAAATCTGGTCAGATTGCGTGCAAGGGGGGGGGGGGGGGAGGGGCCTCCATGTTTCCTTCAGGTGAGTGGGAGTAACTAGAACACTGAGATTTTGGACAGTCTGGTCGAGCTAGGTAGGGCAGCCATCTGTAGCTGGTTGAAATACTCGGCCTAGAGAGCTAGGTAGGGCGGCCATCTTTATCTGTAGCTGGTTGAAATATTTGGCCTAGAGAGCTAGGTAGGGCGGCCATCTTTATCTGTAGCTGGTTGAAATATTTGGCCTGGAGAGCTAGGTAGGGCGGCCATCTGTAGCTGGTTGAAATACTTGGCCTAGAGAGCTAGGTAGGGCGGCCATCTTTATCTGTAGCTGGTTGAAATATTTCGCATTGAGAGCTAGGTAGGGCGGCCATCTTTATCTGTAGCTGGTTGAAATATTTGGCCTGGAGAGCTAGGTAGGGCGGCCATCTTTATCTGTAGCTGGTTGAAATACTTGGCCTAGAGAGCTAGGTAGGGCGGCCATCTTTATCTGTAGCTGGTTGAAATACTTGGCCTAGAGAGCTAGGTAGGGCAGCCATCTATGAATGGTTGAAATACTTGGCCTAGAGAGCTAGGTAGGGCAGCCATCTGTAGCTGGTTGAAATACTTGGCCTAGAGAGCTAGGTAGGGCAGCCATCTATGAATGGTTGAAATACTTGGCCTAGAGAGCTAGGTAGGGCAGCCATCTATGAATGGTTGAAATACTTGGCCTAGAGAGCTAGGTAGGGCGGCCATCTTTATCTGTAGCTGGTTGAAATATTTCGCATTGAGAGCTAGGTAGGGCGGCCATCTCTATCTGTAGCTGGTTGAAATACTTGGCCTAGAGAGCTAGGTAGGGCGGCCATCTTTATCTGTAGCTGGTTGAAATACTTGGCCTAGAGAGCTAGGTAGGACAGCCATCTGTAGCTGGTTGAAATACTTGGCCTAGAGAGCTAGGTAGGGCAGCCATCTGTAGCTGGTTGAAATACTTGGCCTAGAGAGCTAGGTAGGGCAGCCATCTATGAATGGTTGAAATACTTGGCCTAGAGAGCTAGGTAGGGCAGCCATCTATGAATGGTTGAAATACTTGGCCTGGAGAGCTAGGTAGGGCTGCCATCTATGAATGGTTGAAATACTTGGCCTAGAGAGCTAGGTAGGGCCGCCATCTGTAGCTGGTTGAAATACTTGGCCTGGAGAGCTAGGTAGGGCTGCCATCTATGAATGGTTGAAATACTTGGCCTAGAGAGCTAGGTAGGGCCGCCATCTGTAGCTGGTTGAAATACTTGGCCTAGAGAGCTAGGTAGGGCCGCCATCTGTAGCTGGTTGAAATACTTGGCCTAGAGAGCTAGGTAGGGCAGCCATCTATGAATGGTTGAAATATTTGGCCTAGAGAGCTAGGTAGGGCGGCCATCTGTAGCTGGTTGAAATACTTGGCCTAGAGAGCTAGGTAGGGCAGCCATCTGTAGCTGGTTGAAATACTTGGCCTAGAGAGCTAGGTAGGGCAGCCATCTATGAATGGTTGAAATACTTGGCCTAGAGAGCTAGGTAGGGCAGCCATCTATGAATGGTTGAAATACTTGGCCTAGAGAGCTAGGTAGGGCAGCCATCTATGAATGGTTGAAATACTTGGCCTAGAGAGCTAGGTAGGGCAGCCATCTATGAATGGTTGAAATACTTGGCCTAGAGAGCTAGGTAGGGCAGCCATCTATGAATGGTTGAAATACTTGGCCTAGAGAGCTAGGTAGGGCAGCCATCTATGAATGGTTGAAATACTTGGCCTAGAGAGCTAGGTAGGGCGGCCATCTGTAGCTGGTTGAAATACTTGGCCTAGAGAGCTAGGTAGGGCAGCCATCTGTAGCTGGTTGAAATACTTGGCCTAGAGAGCTAGGTAGTGCTGCCTTCTGTAGCTGGTTGAAATACTTGGCCTAGAGAGCTAGGTAGGGCAGCCATCTGTAGCTGGTTGAAATACTTGGCCTAGAGAGCTAGGTAGGGCAGCCATCTGTAGCTGGTTGAAATACTTGGCCTAGAGAGCTAGGTAGGGCTGACATCTATGAATGGTTGAAATATTTGGCCCAGAGAGCTAGGTAGTGCTGCCACACGCATCAAATATGTGGTAGTTCACCACACGACAGTAGAAAGTTATGTAGTGCTTTGACCACATGTGGTTTGAACTTTGGACGTATGACAACAGGTGTTTTCTTCAGGGCGTTGGGGGGGGGGGGGGGGGGGGTTGTCCACAGCGGGGAATACGGGGGTGGGGCAGGATGTTGTTTTTTTTCTATTGACGGCCTACATAAGGAGTGTAATGAGTGGAAGACATAGTTCCACAAGGTGTCGCAACAGCAAGCCATCCGGCATGACACAGCAAGCCATCCAACATGACACAGCAAGCCATCCAACATGACACAGCAAGCCATCCAACATGACACAGCAAGCCATCCAACATGACACAGCAAGCCATCCAACATGACACAGCAAGCCATCCAACATGACACAGCAAGCCATCCAACATGACACAGCAAGCCATCCGGCATGACACAGCAAGCCATCCGGCATGACACAGCCAGCCGTCCAACAGAGAAGTAAAACAAGATCTTACACGACAATATACCAGTTGTAATCAGACGTGTGTTCAATCATATGTGCTGCCATTTTCGTCTACTATTTCACATCTGCCATTGAGTTGACCAACTGACATTCCTTGAACCATAACAGGTGCATGACATTTTAATTTGATTTTTTTATCAGATCAATACCTACTGCCTATATTAGAGAAATGTTGATTTTGTTTTCCTGTTTTCTCTTTATTAATGAACCTAGTTGATCTGGTACAGCCTCTATGCCAGTATAACACAATTACTTGATTACATGCTAATGACTAGTTCATTAACCTTTATTTTATGCATGTCTAATGGGGTGCCTCAAAGGAAACAGATCACATACAGTTTCATTGATTGTACCGTACATGTTAAATCTAAAAAGAAAAACACCAAAAAATAACTAAACACATATTATATAATTAATAATGTAGGGAAAATGTACGTACAATTCAGCTTTGTATGTAAAATGTAGCTCTGATACCCTAATACGACCAACAACCATGAGTTTAGATACGCAAGAAATTTTCCCCTTAACAAAAAAGCAGTCGCTTAACCTCCCTTTGCCTAATGTATTTCTATGTAACACCGTTTTGTTGGGGGAATAATTCACAGTTTAGTTCATACGCAGTTGATGAAGCGCGTTAAATGAATTCCTAGTCAATTGACTTTTGGGTCCTAAGTGATTTGGACACGTCGATTTCCTGGCCAGAAGACTCACCTCAGCTGCGTTCGCGCGCTTTGAGAGCAAATTGACTTGCCTTCGCTCCAGGAGTTCTGATGAAATCATTGGACGAGACTCGAGATTATCATTAATCGCCACCGTTCACAACGCGACCGCTCTCATGTGACGCGGTGCGCACGGCGCGTAAACGCGGACAGCGGGAAAATCCATTATTCATGGCTGAAAACTAAATGAGAATTTGCGCCAGCTTTTAATATTGTTCTATTGCTTTTATTTACTAGACATTTGTAGACGTTGTTCTATTATTTTATCAACTAGGCGTTTGAATACGTTGTTCTGTTGCTTTTATTTACTCAGCGGTTGTAGACGTTGTTCTATTATTTTATTTACTAGACTTTGAATACCAGGTGTTTGTATACGTTTTCCTATTTATGTTATTTACTAGACAGACGTTTGTGTGTGGGACATGTAGTTTGAGAGCAGATTGAATGACTTAACTAGACCCCCCCCCCCCCAAAGTAGTCGTGTTTTCTCAATGTTTGTATGACTTGACTAGACACCCCCCCCCAATGTTTGTATGACTTGACTAGACCCCCCCCCCCCCATGTGGTCGTGTTTTCTCAATGTTTGTATGACTTGACTAGACCCCCCCCCCCCCCAATGTTTGTATGACTTGACTAGACCCCCCCCCCCCAATGTTTGTATGACTTGACTAGACCCCCCAATGTTTGTATGACTTGACTAGACCCCCCAATGTTTGTATGACTTGACTAGACCCCCCCAATGTTTGTATGACTTGACTAGACCCCCCCAATGTTTGTATGACTTGACTAGACCCCCCCCCAATGTTTGTATGACTTGACTAGACCCCCACACCCCAATGTTTGTATGACTTGACTAGACACCCCCCCAATGTTTGTATGACTTGACTAGACCCCTCCCCCAATGTTTGTATGACTTGACTAGACCCCCCCCAATGTTTGTATGACTTGACTAGACCCCCCAATGTTTGTATGACTTGACTAGACCCCCCCAATGTTTGTATGACTTGACTAGACCCCCCCCAATGTTTGTATGACTTGACTAGACCCCCCCAATGTTTGTATGACTTGACTAGACCCCCCCCAATGTTTGTATGACTTGACTAGACCCCCCCCCCCCCAATGTTTGTATGACTTGACTAGACCCCCCCCCCAATGTTTGTATGACTTGACTAGACCCCCCAATGTTTGTATGACTTGACTAGACCCCCCCCCCCAATGTGTTCGTGTTTTCTCAATGTTTGTATGACTTGACTAGACCCCCCCAATGTTTGTATGACTTGACTAGACCCCCCCCCCCCCAATGTTTGTATGACTTGACTAGACCCCCCCCACCCCAATGTTTGTATGACTTGACTAGACACCCCCCCAATGTTTGTATGACTTGACTAGACCCCTCCCCCAATGTTTGTATGACTTGACTAGACCCCCCCTATGTTTGTATGACTTAACTAGACCCCCCCCAATGTTTGTATGACTTGACTAGACCCCCCCCCCCAATGTTTGTATGACTTGACTAGACCCCCCCCCCCAATGTTTGTATGACTTGACTAGACCCCCCCCCCCCAATGTTTTTATGACTTGACTAGACCCCCCCCCAATGTTTGTATGACTTGACTAGACCCCCCCCCCCCCAATGTTTGTATGACTTGACTAGACCCCCCAATGTTTGTATGACTTGACTAGACCCCCCCCCCCCCCAATGTGTTCGTGTTTTCTCAATGTTTGTATGACTTGACTAGACCCCCCCCCCCCAATGTTTGTATGACTTGACTAGACCCCCCCCAATGTTTGTATGACTTGACTAGACCCCCCCCCCAATGTTTGTATGACTTGACTAGACCCCCCCCAATGTTTGTATGACTTGACTAGACCCCCCCCAATGTTTGTATGACTTGACTAGACCCCCCCCCCCCCAAAGTTTATATGACTTGACTAGACCCCCCCCCCAATGTTTGTATGACTTGACTAGACCCCCCCAATGTTGTATGACTTGACTAGACCCCCCCCCCCAATGTTTGTATGACTTGACTAGACCCCCCCCCCAATGTTTGTATGACTTGACTAGACCCCCCCCAATGTTTGTATGACTTGACTAGACCCCCCCAATGTTTGTATGACTTGACTAGACCCCCCCCAATGTTTGTATGACTTGACTAGACCCCCCCCCAATGTTTGTATGACTTGACTAGACCCCCCCCCAATGTTTGTATGACTTGACTAGACCCCTCCCCCAATGTTTGTATGACTTGACTAGACCCCCCCCCCCAATGTGTTCGTGTTTTCTCAATGTTTGTATGACTTGACTAGACCCCCCCCCCAATGTTTGTATGACTTGACTAGACCCCCCCCCCCCATGTTTGTATGACTTGACTAGACCCCCCCCCCACCCCAATGTTTGTATGACTTGACTAGACACCCCCCCAATGTTTGTATGACTTGACTAGACCCCTCCCCCAATGTTTGTATGACTTGACTAGACCCCCCCAATGTTTGTATGACTTGACTAGACCCCCCCCAATGTTTGTATGACTTGACTAGACCCCCCCAATGTTTGTATGACTTGACTAGACCCCTCCCAATGTTTGTATGACTTGACTAGGCCCCCCCCCCCCAATGTTTGTATGACTTGACTAGACCCCCCCCCCAATGTTTTTATGACTTGACTAGACCCCCCCCCAATGTTTGTATGACTTGACTAGACCCCCCCCAATGTTTGTATGACTTGACTAGACCCCCCCCCCAATGTTTGTATGAATTGACTAGACCCCCCCCCCCCAATGTGTTCGTGTTTTCTCAATGTTTGTATGACTTGACTAGACCCCCCCCCCAATGTTTGTATGACTTGACTAGACCCCCCCCAATGTTTGTATGACTTGACTAGACCCCCCCCCCCACCCCAATGTTTGTATGACTTGACTAGACACCCCCCCCCAATGTTTGTATGACTTGACTAGACCCCCCCAATGTTTGTATGACTTGACTAGACCCCCCCAATGTTTGCATGACTTGACTAGACCCCCCCAATGTTTGTATGACTTGACTAGACCCCCCCCCAATGTTTGTATGACTTGACTAGACCCCCCCAATGTTTGTATGACTTGACTAGACCCCCCCCCAATGTTTGTATGAATTGACTAGACCCCCCCCCCCCAATGTGTTCGTGTTTTCTCAATGTTTGTATGACTTGACTAGACCCCCCCCAATGTTTGTATGACTTGACTAGACCCCCCCAATGTTTGTATGACTTGACTAGACCCCCCCCCCAATGTTTGTATGACTTGACTAGACCCCCCCTAATGTTTGTATGACTTGACTAGACCCCCCCAATGTTTGTATGACTTGACTAGACCCCCCCCCCAAAGTTTGTATGACTTGACTAGACCCCCCCCAATGTTTGTATGACTTGACTAGACCCCCCCCCCCAATGTTTGTATGACTTGACTAGACCCCCCCTAATGTTTGTATGACTTGACTAGACCCCCCCAATGTTTGTATGACTTGACTAGACCCCCCCCCCCCCCAAAGTTTGTATGGCTTGACTAGACCCCCCCCAATGTTTGTATGACTTGACTAGACCCCCCCCCCAATGTTTGTATGACTTGACTAGACCCCCCCCCAATGTTTGTATGACTTGACTAGACCCCCCCCCCCCCAATGTTTGTATGACTTGACTAGACCCCCCCAATGTTTGTATGACTTGACTAGACCCCCCCCCCAATGTTTGTATGACTTGACTAGACCCCCCCCCCCAATGTTTGTATGACTTGACTAGACCCCCCCCCCCCAATGTTTGTATGACTTGACTAGACCCCCCCCCCCAATGTTTGTATGACTTGACTAGACACCCCCCCCAATGTTTGTATGACTTGACTAGACACCCCCCCATGTTTGTATGACTTGACTAGAACCCCCCCCCCAATGTTTGTATGACTTGACTAGACCCCCCCCCCCCCAATGCTTGTTTACATCTCCTCCATCACTGGGTGGGTGTGAATGTCTTGGGCTCCCTGAAGGCAGGTGGCTGCATGTCAATGATGCAGGTAGGGGGGGGGAGGGGCTGGCTTCTTAAGGGGGTGGGTCGAATTTCTTCGGTTAGGTGCAGGATTGTTTAGTGGGTGGGGTTTTTGGGTTGGTGCAGGATTGTTGGGTTGGGGCAGGATTGTTGGGTTGGGGCAGGATTGTTGGGTTGGGGGCAGGATTGTTGGGTTGGGGCAGGATTGTTGGGTTGGGAAGGGTTGTGAGGCCGCCATATTGTGTGGCCGCCATATTGTGTGGCCGCCATATTGTATGGCCGCCATATTGTGTGGCCGCCATATTAGGTGGCCAGTTGAAGCGTGGCCGCCATATTGCGAGGCCGCCATATTAGGTGGCCAGTTGAAGTGTGGCCGCCATATTACGAGGCCGCCACATTAGGTGGTCTCTTGAAGTGTGGCCGCCATATTTTGTGGCCGCCATATTGGAGACCTGTTTAGACTTGCTAAAGAGCTGGGCATTAAATCTTGCTTAGGCGTGTCACGACGTCTCGCAGAAATTCTGAAAGAATGCAAATTCTCAGGTCAGCAAAGGTCAGCTCCGATCATGGTTTTGTGGTTAGACATGCAGATCTCAGAGTTGCTTCCAGGCATCTCCTGGGTGGGGCATATCTCAAACTTTCTGCTTCTACCCACTCCCCTGTATCTCTACCCCCACCCCGATATTTCTCCATGCTCCACCCCACACACCCTGCCCCCCCTGCCCCACCCTGCCCACCCCACCCTACCCCTGCCCCACCCTACCCACCCTACCCCTGCCCCACCCTACCCACCCTACCCCTGCCCCACCCTACCCACCCTACCCACCCTGCCCACCCTGCCCCACCTTGCCCCCCCCCCCCTGCCCCACCCTACCCTCCTACGGCGGAGAGTGAAAGCACGTGATGAGAAAGATTGCCTGATTAGTACTGGTCGCCAGACCTCACCATGTCCGGCTTAACAGGACTGCTCCTCACTGACCGGCCGGTTTAACCGGTTCAATATTGTTGTATAGAACTTCAGCCGGTTTGTTCCGGCAGCTAGAAGGACCGGCACGTACAGGACGGGTATCACGTGATGCATCTAAAGAGGTCAGCGTTGGTCCAGCAAGCTTTGGCCAATGAGGACCCTGCACACTTCACTAAGGACAGACCATATCTAACATACCACAAAATTTTCAGGACACACCATTTCTAACATATACCACAAAATTTTCAGGACACACCATATCTAACATACCACAAAATTAAGTGACGACACACCATATCTAACATACCACAAAATTAAGTGACGACACACCATATCTAACATACCACAAAATTAAGTGACGACACACCATATCTAACACATACCACAAAATTAAGTGACGACACACCATATCTAACATATACCAAAAAATTAAGTGACGGCACACCATATCTAACATACCACAAAATTAAGTGACGACACACCATATCTAACATATACCACAAAATTAAGTTACGACACACCATATCTAACATATACCACAAAATTAAGTGACGACACACCATATCTAACATATACCACAAAATTAAGTTAGGACACACCATATCTAACATATACCACAAAATTAAGGGACGGCACACCATATCTAACATATACCACAAAATTAAGTGACGACACACCATATCTAACATATACCACAAAATTAAGTGACGACACACCATATCTAACATATACCACAAAATTAAGTTAGGACACACCATATCTAACATATACCACAAAATTAAGTGACGACACACCATATCTAACATATACCACAAAATTAAGTTACGACACACCATATCTAACATATACCACAAAATTAAGTGACGACACACCATATCTAACATATACCACAAAATTAAGTTAGGACACACCATATCTAACATATACCACAAAATTAAGGGACGGCACACCATATCTAACATATACCACAAAATTAAGTTACGACACCATATCTAACATATACCACAAAATTAAGTTAGGACACACCATATCTAACATATACCACAAAATTAAGTTACGACACACCATATCTAACATATACCACAAAATAAAGTGACGACACACCATATTATCTAACATAAACCACAAAATTAAGTCAGGACACACAATACCTAACTTATCCAACATTAACGACACACCACAACTATTTAGTACATTTAGGACACATATTTTTGGTGTTGTTTAGATTTGACATGTACGGTACAATCATTGAAATCGTATGTGATCTGTTTCCTAAGAGGCACCCCCTTTTTTGGACACGTTTGCCGATGTCGATAAGTTTTCGCAAGGAGAAAACTGTTTCTGTCACAATGCGTTACAAAACTGTTTCTGTAACAATGCGTTACAAAACTTGAATGACGCGGCGTCAATAGCAACTCCTTGTAACTTGACTTGGAAGACACTGTAAACAGTTGGCTCCACGTAAAATCTTTCGTTGTGTCGTTACAGGGGTCTGTCTAGACTTCTACTGATCTCAAGAGCTTTGTAGTTTAACTGAGGGGTCTGTCAAGATTTTCTAGGATCCCAGGAGGTCTATAGTTGAACTGAGGGGGGAGGGGTCTGTCTAGACGCTAGGATCCCAGGAGGTCCATAGTTGAACTGAGGGGGGAGGGGTCTGCCTAGACGCTAGGATCTCAGGAGGTCTATAGTTGAACTGAGGGGGGAGGGGTCTGTCTAGACGCTAGGATCTCAGGAGGTCTATAGTTGAACTGAGGGGGGAGGGGTCTGTCTAGACGCTAGGATCTCAGAAGGTCTATAGTTTAACTGAGGGGTCTAGAAAAAACCTAGCGAGGGGTTATATTTCTAGCATGGGGGTTTGTATTTACGGAGACACATTTCTACGAAAGTAGAGAGTATTTCTACGTTGGATTTACACTAAACTTAGGAAAAAATCTAACAGGGACTGTTTATAGGGAGGTTTCCTGCGATCCTGGAGCAGCTGATCATGCTAGTAATGTAAGACGGGGTGTAATTAAAAATCTCATGCCGATATCGATCAATGGGGAATCGATTGGGAAAGTTTGATTAACTTTTCTGTTCCCTCGGCCAGACAACAATCCCTGCATCAGATGCAGAAAAAAACAAGAGACTTGAACACAATAAACAAGACCAGTTCACAAGATTACATCAAACTAACACGATCTTATGAAAACTGCAACATTGTTTAGTTTTAATACGATAGCTTTAGCGAGATTACGTTAAAATACGATCACTTGAACAATATTATTTTATGAATACCTGCTTGAGACGGAATGGACAAAGCTTAACGCTTATAAAATTTCACGTGAAATAATACATCATTCACGTGTGCCAATATAAGGACGAGGGATTATAACGGTAGCTGGCCTGGTAGTCTTGATGTTGCCGATCCATCAAACAGCCGACACGTGATAGGCAATATACAAGATAAGTAATGATGCCCTAAAACCACAAAACTTATTCAAACAAAATTTGAGCCAGGGGTCTCTTACCTTCGGATGTGAATGAGCGGCATGTTTCACAATCCGGAACATTTTAACCATTAGAGCATTAAAAAACATCAAAGTCGGCCAAGTTAATGTCTCGGCTGTTACAACCATCGGCCTTATCAGCGTTTTTTTTTTAAAAATAGTTTCCCAGGAACTGATCAGTGTTTATCGTAAAAATTATTGGACGTTAATTATAAAACCTGAACTAATGAGATAATGGCATTATGACGTAATTAATCGGACCGCACAAGTAGCGGGCGCGCCGTATCAGGGGGAGGGGTGGGTGTGTGTGTGTGTGGGGGGGGGGGGGTTGCAGCACCGTAGCAGACGCACTGATTACATTCTGGTGGGTTTTGGCAGCCCGTAGATTTGGTGAGCACTTGCCGGTAATTCATGGGGTGACCTTTGACTGGTGATTTGTTTCAACGGTTCAACTGTTCGGGGTCAGGGGTATCGGTCGATTGATGGGTCGGATTGTAGGGGTCAGGTGGGTCAGGTGGGTTGTGTCTGTTTAAAGAGGGTTGGGGGACGGGATGTTGGGATTATGCAGTTGGAGTGATTTCTGTCGGTACCTGGTGTTATGATACGGGGGTCATTTGTACAGGGTCTGTGATGTAATGGCAGGGAAGGTGAGTGGGTGGGGGGGGGGGGGGGTAGATGCTGTTTTATGATGTTGCAGTAAGGGGTCATGTGGTGGGTCTTCTGTGATGTTATGGTGTGGAGCGGAGGGGTCTTGGGTAAGTGTGGGGGGGGGGGGTCTTTGATCTGATGGTGCGTTGATCACCACAGGTAGTATAAGGTCTGTCTGGGTATCTTTGTGTGTCTGGTATTTAGACGGGGAGGGGGGGGGTCATGTGCTGTAGGGCTGGGTGGGGGGGGGGGGTCTTGCAGTATGGTGTCTGTTGCAGAACTGGCCAAAGGTCTGTCTGAGATCAAACAACGATTGTTTTACCTGGTCTTCAGGTGCCGGTACAACTCCCAGCCAACTGTTGTACCAGGTACAACTTCCACCCAACTGTTGTACCCGGTACAACTCCCGGCCAACTGTTGTACCAGGTACATCTCTCGGCCAACTGTTGTACCCGGTACATCTCTCGGCCAACTGTTGTACCCGGTACAACTCCCACCCAACTGTTGTACCAGGTACAACTCCCACCCAACTGTTGTACCCGGTACAACTCCCGCCAACTGTTGTACCCGGTACAACTCCCGCCAACTGTTGTACCAGGTACATCTCTCGGCCAACTGTTGTACCAGGTACATCTCTCGGCCAACTGTTGTACCCGGTACATCTCTCGGCCAACTGTTGTACCCGGTACAACTCCCGGCCAACTGTTGTACCCGGTACATCCCCCGCCCAACTGTTGTACCCGGTACAACTCTCGGCCAACTGTTGTACCAGGTACATCTCTCCCGGCCAACTGTTGTACCAGGTACATCTCTCGGCCAACTGTTGTACCAGGTACATCTCTCGGCCAACTGTTGTACCAGGTACATCTCTCGGCCAACTGTTGTACCAGGTACATTTCCCGGCCAACTGCTGTACCAGGTACATCTCTCCCGGCCAACTGTTGTACCAGGTACATCTCTCGGCCAACTGTTGTACCAGGTACATTTCCCGGCCAACTGCTGTACCAGGTACATCTCTCCCGGCCAACTGTTGTACCAGGTACATTTCTCGGCCAACTGTTGTACCAGGTACATCTCTCGGCCAACTGTTGTACCCGGTTCATCTCCCGACCAACTGTTGTACCCGGTACATCTATCGGCCAACTGTTGTACCCGGTACATCTCTCGGCCAACTGTTGTACCCGGTACATCTCTCGGCCAACTGTTGTACCCGGTACATCTCTCGGCCAACTGTTGTACCAGCGATTAACTCGCCCCACCACACGCCGGCTTTATTTTTATTTGCCTCGAGTGCTCGGGATTTGTTGCTGCCAGAGTTATGGGCACTTGGATGTAAAAATATACCGCCTTGATTGCCGGCGGTGGCGTTTCAAGGGTTTTTGTTCAGGTAAGGGGAACCGTATTTCAATCAAATGGTTCTTTCTAGACAGCTTGATGTATTGTATTTTCGAGGGCGTTTGAGAGGCGTTGATGTGTATCAATACATACGGATTAGATATCTAATAATTTTAAATCAATAAATCTGCCGTGCATTGCTGCCAACTATGAAAAACGAAAACCAGGGTAACTTAGGATAACATTGAGTTATACTCGTGATGTATTTTTAGCTGCACGAGACCGAGTGTCAGTGTTGGGGCGCTCGTGGTAGCCGCCCGTTACACTACAGCAGGGCGCCGTGCCCGCTGTATCTCTAATGTTGGGCGCGCTTTAAAGTTGCCTAGCCTAAAGTTGTCTAGCCTAAAGTTTCCTAGCCTCAAGTTGCCTAGCCTCAAGTTGCCTAGCCTCAAGTTGCCTAGACTCAAGTTGCCTAGACTCAAGTTGTCTAGCCTCAAGTTGCCTAGCTTCACACTACCAACAGGACTAGACTATTCTTGTATGTATGCCATACACTTTGAGTGTACTCATAAACTTACCAAAACTTCATGCTTTCTTGTGTTGTATTTCAATTACCTTTTGAATAAAGCCAGAATCGGCTTACAGGTAAAACCTAAGGCTATCTGACTTGTGTTTACGACAGCCGAAAACGTTAAAAAGACTTACATTTTATTTTAATACAAGGTCATAGTACGGATGTTTTTCGTTATATTTACACACGTTTGGAGTTAAAACATTCTTAAGCTGGGAGTTAAAAACACAATCAAAGATTTGGAGATAAAACTTGCAAACAAACTGTTTAAGATAAAAAACAAATCAAACTTTTGGCGCAAAAAACAAACTCAAGTAGATTAGACTACTCCTTAGAAAATGTCGTTCTTTTACGTAAAAATAATTTGTTTATTATGTGAAATACTGGTGCTCTTAACTTAACAATAACTATGTTATTTACTTGAATGCTGTCTGAAAGATGTTTAATTTTTTTAATTATTTCATTAAATTTTCCATTAACAGGGACGGAATGCTAGTTTGTAAAATTGTAATTAATTTGATGAACAAAACATCTTGAAGCTTTCGTCTACAGCTAAACTATTGAAAAACCGCAATTTGCTTATGGCTCTTAATTTGTTTGCTAGGTGTGTGTGTGGGGGGGGGGGGGGGGTGAGGAGGGGAGTGGATCAGACGAAATTGTTACTAGTCGGATGGTGTCTTGTGGTGTGGGGTGAGGGTTGTGGGGTGGGAGCTGACGGTGGTGTGGGGTGGGTGTGTGTGTGGGGGGGGGGGGGGGGTGAGTGGATGCCAGCTAAAGGTGATGGGGGTGGGGGTGACTGTTTGACGTCTAATGTAGCCACGTACCGCTTCCAAACACCTTTACTTAACCCAGCACTTAATTCATAATTAAATCTATTGAAGTCACTCAACTTAAGCGAGGCTAAACATTCTAGAGTTTGACGCATTTGATCTGGCAACCGGTGCTGACAAGCGAAAGATGGCCAAGATTAAAACAGACAGCAATAGAAGGCATCCAAGACATTCAAACCCAGGGACAAGCGGAAGTTAACCTAAAGACTTGGTAGGTTTATCTGGCCAGTGACTTGGTAGGTTTATCTGGCCAGTGACTTGGTAGGTTTATCTGGCCAGTGACTTGGTAGGTTTATCTGGCCAGTGACTTGGTAGGTTTATCTGGCCAGTGACTTGGTAGGTTTCTGGTAGGTTTATCTGGCCAGTGACTTGGTAGGTTTATCTGGCCAGTGACTTGGTAGGTTTATCTGGCCAGTGACTTGGTAGGTTTATTTGGCCAGTGACTTGGTAGGTTTATCTGGCCAGTGACTTAGTAGGTTTATCTGGCCAGTGACTTGGTAGGTTTATCTGGCCAGTGACTTGGTAGGTTTATCTGGCCAGTGACTTGGTAGGTTTATCTGGCCAGTGACTTGGTAGGTTTATCTGGCCAGTGACTTAGTAGGTTTATCTGGCCAGTGACCTAGACAAGGTCACGTGTCTGTAGCAGGTGAACCATTTCTCACATGTCATCTTAAACCAGCAGACGTAATGCCGGATCTAAAAATAACCGTCAACGGTCATGATCAGCGGATCACCTTGCGCCGGGTCACGTGGGCATGGGATTAACGGCCGAAGGGGCAGAAGTCTGCGGGGGCAGACATTTACAAACATGGCATCACGCAGGTCAGAATGTCCTTCTGATACACTGTCAATGTCCTGCCAATGTCCTGCAACTTTTGTGTGTCCTGCAGGACTTGCAATTTAAAAAAAAATTCAGATCTCAGGTCAAGGTGACCGATAATCCAGCTCATTTGTTGACATCACGTGATCCAGATAAATCTGTTGGATTAGCTGTCTGCTGGCTCTCTTATCAGAATTGTTAGGTCAATATTAGGTCATGTCTGGTGGTCAACAGGTCAAGTCTGGTAATTACAATACAAGAACAAGGTCATTTTGTTGCACATAAGTCATCTGTCACGAACATTGTAGGTCTTCTCCTGTGAACATAAGGTCATGTATTGTAAACAGCTGGTGAACAGTAGGTCGTATTTGATGATGGTTAAATTCTGTCCAAAGCCAACTGGTTAAGTTTTGCCTTTAGCCAACTGGCTACATGTTGTCTCTGGCTAAATGGTTAACTACTTTCAGCTTAAACAGCAGACGTAGGTTTAGCAGAAGACTTTTGGTAGGCTTTTGGTAGGCTTTTGGTAGGCTTACATTGCCCATGTACACGTTATACGTTACACCTCACACACACAACCCCACACACACAACCTCACACACACAACCCCACACACACAACCTCACACACACAACCTCACACACACAACCTCACACACACAACCTCACACACACACACAACCTCACACACACAACCTCACACAACCCCACACACACAACCTCACACACACAACCTCACACACACAACCCCACACACACAACCCTCTCCACCCCCGTACTCTACAGAATGAGAAATCAAATTAACAGCCCAACCAAAACCTACTGACAGACGCATTTGGCCCTCTCGACAGACACTTCCCTGGCCAACGGGATTCTGCTGCAGAGCTTGCCGGCTTGAGTTACGTGCAAGCGTTGAGCTGGGTCCCAAGGGTGACGTGATTACTGACGTCACCTCTTATTCCCCGGGAAAACTGCGGGACATTGTTTCTATGGCTCACATACATTGGGGAAGGGGAGGGGGAATAGGTGAGAAGGCTACACCTAGAGAGGGACTTGGGTTTCAGACGTAGGGCAGAGGCGGGGAGGGGGGATCAAAAAAATATATACATTTATATTGAGTGTAGGCCAATGTTTTATAACAGGTGGAAGAGCGTCAAGCTTTTCTTCTTCTTCTGACAGGGGGTTCGAACTCGGCACTTTTCGGTTTAGAAACCATGAGCTTTACCGACCCGACCACACCGTCCCCATTGTTTTTTTTTTTTTTTTATGACAGTTAACAACGTGAAATAAAGCGACAATCGAACACGATAGCCAGTTATTTCAGTTAACTCCAACTTATGTTAGACTATTTTCATTCTGAAGGTACGCGTAGAGGCGTACTGACACCCCCCCCCCTCATAACACCCCCCTACGCCTGTGCTATTTGTTCATCCCCCAAGAATACGTAGAGGCGTACTGACACCCCCTCCCCCCCCCCCCCCCGCCTACGCCAGTGCTATTTGTTCATCTCCCCAGAATACGTAGAGGCGTACTGACACCCCCCCCTCATAACACCCCCACCCCCCTACGCCAGTGCTATTTGCTCATCTCCCCAGAACACGTAGAGGCGTACTGACACCCCCCCCCCCCTACGCCAGTGCTATTTGCTCATCTCCCCAGAACACGTAGAGGCGTACTGACACCCCCCCCTACGCCAGTGCTATTTGCTCATCTCCCCAGAACATGTAGAAAGACTTGTCTGTGGGGTAGAACAAAATCCTGGGCCAGACGCAGCGCCTGGGTCAGTAAGCTCTGGGTATCAGACACCCAGGGGCGTGGTAGACATGGGGTGGGGACGTGAGGTGGGGACAGTTGGGTACTTAGTATCAGACACACAGGGGCGTGGTAGACGTGGGGTGTGGGACGTGGGGTGGGGACGTGGGGTGGGGACATTTGATTACTTAGTATAAGACACCCAGGGGCGTGGATATGGGCTGGGGTGAAGACAAAGTTGTGTGAACACACCACAAAAACCAACACGCCCAGCTGAGGTACGCCCCTGTCTGAGAAAACTAGATCCCCGCCCTAAGCTGGTCTCTATCTGGTTGTCAATCACTGGCCTGTGTGTTACAGGGACCTGCTCATGATGCAATACTATGTCTTTAAACTAATAAACTAATGAGGGGTTGGGGTGGGGGGGGGGGTTTAGTACGGAGGGGGGGGGGGGTTATAAGCTCTAAGTCTGACGTAGCTGTCTAAAGGCGGGGGACACAATTTGCACGTAGTCGACTAAAGGGAACTAACTATGGCGGGCACACAATTTGCAACGGTCGCTGGATTAGTATAGAAGTATTTTTAAACTATTGATCTCTACCTTGTTAAAATTTTTATAAAATCATATTCTACCCCTTTTTTTTTAAAAAAAAAAGGAATAATTAGCTACATTTACCTTTCATTTTTTTAAGCCATAATTTCTGATAACGTTTTTACAATATAAAACATCAACATTTGACAATAAAGATAATCACATTAAACATCACACTAAACGCCATACTAAACATGCAAACATCACATTAAACATCACATTAAACATCACAAACTCTTGTCTTTGACTTAACATCTGGTCTTACCCCCTACACCAGGCCCCAGACTTCAATCCTTGACGGACGCACCGCGTGAAGCTAAAGACGGATCGGGAGTTCCCGTTTCTTAGTGCAAAAAGTGGTCACGTGCCTTGTGGCCGTTGCTCGTGCCCTATTGCGTCATTCAGGGTATCATGTGACCATCATTGACTAATTCACTTGACATCAGATACCCCCCCCCCCCTCCACCCACCCTCCACCCTCCCACCCACATCACCCAGACAAAAATTGTCTTTTTACAAACCCTTGCAAATATGTGGCTTTACTAGAAAAAAATAGATTTTTAAAAAAATAAGTGTACAAACACATAGAAACAAACACATATTATATATATATATATATATATATATATATATATATATATATATATATATATATATATATATATATATATATATATATCACCGAATTGTTATAAATACTGTGCACAAATGCAGTTTTTTATTGACCACACCCCCCCCTCCCCCCGAAAGTTTCAAGTGCCCTCCCACCTCCTTCCTGTAGAAAAAAAGTCTGAAAGAAACACTGTAGATAGCCACACACCTGCCTCATACAGACCTCGGCTTATAGTTCCAGTTCCAGCCATCATTGTGTCCGTCTACTAAATCAGTTGTTTACATCCTGTCATGCGCATTAAAGCTTGTAGAAAGCTAGACTTGGGTTTCATTTGGTAAGTGGCTGATGCAGAGAAAGTGTTTTATAAGACCCGGTACAGGTCCATTAGCGCTTCTCTGCTCTAGTTGATTGGCAGGATAATTCTTTACACTATTTTAATTACTTAATGACTGATTACATTTGACATTTCTGGCATTACAAAATGGAATAGTTTTTAATTAATTGCTCCAAGTTAGAAAAGTTCAAGTATAATATTTTTATTTTGAGAATTTAGCTGTTGTTGGAATTCAGGAGTTTTAGGAATTAGACGAGCGTGTAAGTGATTGGTATGTCTGTAAATGATTGGTATGTCTGTATATGATTGGTATGTCTGTATATGATTGGTATGTCTGTAAATGATTGGTATGTCTGTAAATGATTGGTATGTATGTATATGATTGGTATGTCTGTAAATGATTGGTATGTCTCTATGTGATTGGATGAAAAAGATATGTACTTCATGTAGGTTGACAAAATGAATTGTCCATATTTTTACAGCTAGCTGCTCGCAATAAATAAATAAATATATATATATATATATATATATATATATATATATATATATATATATATATATATATATATATATATATATATATATATATATATCAGTGTCCGCCCCCCCCCTGGAAATTTAGTCCGCCCCACTCGATAATATCAAGTGCCCCCCCTATAAGAAACATTGATGGGGTTCGACTAGAATTCTCTCGCTAAAGAAAGAAGTAGGGAGGGTAAGAATGAGGTGGGGGGGGGGGGGGAGAATGAGGTATGGAGGGAAAGAATGAGGTAAGGAGGGAACAATTCATCAAGAACTGAGATTAGTTTAGTTGGACATGCAAATACGACAGAGGATAGTGCACGGGTCTCGACCAATCAAAACTCTTGTAATAAATATCAGAGATAGCTGGGCCAATCACAACACTTGTCATAAACATCAACAAATGCCAGAACTCTCAAGAAAAGTGCAGCACCATAAACTTGTCAACATGCAGACAGGGTGTTAGCGTCAGGGTGTTAGCGTCAGGGTGTTAGCGTCAGGGTGTTAGCGTCAGGGTGTTAGCGTCAGGGTGTTAGCGTCAGGGTGTTAGCGTCAGGGTGTTAGCGTCAGGGTGTTAGCGTCAGGGTGTTAGCGTCAGGGTGTTAGCGTCAGGGTGTTAGCGTCTGGGTGTGGTGTCATGGTGTTAGCGTCAGGGTGTGGTGTCAGGGTGTTAGCGTCAGGGTGTGGTGTCATGGTGTTAGCGTCAGGGTGTGGTGTCAGGGTGTTAGCGTCAGGGTGTGGTGTCAGGGTGTGGTGTCATGGTGTTAGCGTCAGGGTGTTAGCGTCAGTGTGTTAGCGTCAGGGTGTGGTGTCAGGGTGTGGTGTCAGGGTGTTAGCGTCAGGGTGTGGTGTCAGGGTGTGGTGTCATGGTGTGGTGTCATGGTGTTAGCGTCAGGGTGTTAGCTTCAGGGTGTGGTGTCAGGGTGTGGTGTCATGGTGTTAGCGTCAGGGTGTGGTGTCATGGTGTTAGCGTCAGGGTGTGGTGTCATGGTGTTAGCGTCAGGGTGTGGTGTCATGGTGTTAGCGTCAGGGTGTGGTGTCATGGTGTTAGCGTCAGGGTGTGGTGTCATGGTGTTAGCGTCAGGGTGTGGTGTCATGGTGTTAGCGTCATGGTGTGGTGTCATGGTGTTAGCGTCAGGGTGTTAGCGTCAGGGTGTGGTGTCAGGGTGTTAGCGTCAGGGTGTTAGCGTCAGTGTGTGGTGTCATGGTGTGGCGTCATGGTGTTAGCGTCATGGTGTTAGCGTCAGGGTGTGGTGTCAGGGTGTTAGCGTCAGGGTGTTAGCGTCAGGGTGTTAGCGTCAGGGTGTTAGCGTCAGGGTGTGGTGTCAGGGTGTTAGCGTCAGGGTGTTAGCGTCAGGGTGTTAGCGTCAGGGTGTTAGCGTCAGGGTGTGGTGTCAGGGTGTTAGCGTCAGGGTGTGATGTCAGGGTGTTAGCGTCAGGGTGTTAGCGTCAGGGTGTGGTGTCAAGGGTGTTAGCGTCAGGGTGTGGTGTCAGGGTGTCGTGTCAGGGTGTGGTGTCATGGTGTTAGCGTCAGGGTGTTAGCGTCAGGGTGTGGCGTCAGGGTGTTAGCGTCAGGGTGTGGTGTCAAGGGTGTTAGCGTCAGGGTGTGGTGTCAGGGTGTGGTGTCAGGGTGTGGTGTCATGGTGTTAGCGTCAGGGTGTTAGCGTCAGGGTGTGGTGTCAGGGTGTTAGCGTCAGGGTGTGGTGTCAAGGGTGTTAGCGTCAGGGTGTGGTGTCAGGGTGTGGTGTCAGGGTGTGGTGTCATGGTGTTAGCGTCAGGGTGTGGTGTCAGGGTGTTAGCGTCAGTGTGGTGTCAGGGTGTGGTGTCAGGGTGTTAGCGTCAGGGTGTTAGCGTCAGGGTGTTAGCGTCAGGGTGTTAGCGTCAGGGTGTTAGCGTCAGGGTGTGGTGTCAGGGTGTTAGCGTCAGTGTGTTAGCGTCAGGGTGTTAGCGTCAGGGTGTTAGCGTCAGGGTGTGGTGTCAGGGTGTTAGCGTCAGGGTGTTAGCGTCAGGGTGTGGTGTCAAGGGTGTTAGCGTCAGAGTGTGGTGTCAGGGTGTCGTGTCAGGGTGTGGTGTCATGGTGTTAGCGTCAGGGTGTTAGCGTCATGGTGTTAGCGTCATGGTGTTAGCGTCAGGGTGTGGCGTCAGGGTGTTAGCGTCAGGGTGTGGTGTCAAGGGTGTTAGCGTCAGGGTGTGGTGTCAGGGTGTGGTGTCAGGGTGTGGTGTCATGGTGTTAGCGTCAGGGTGTTAGCGTCAGGGTGTGGTGTCAGGGTGTTAGCGTCAGGGTGTGGTGTCAAGGGTGTTAGCGTCAGGGTGTGGTGTCAGGGTGTGGTGTCAGGGTGTGGTGTCATGGTGTTAGCGTCAGGGTGTGGTGTCAGGGTGTTAGCGTCAGTGTGGTGTCAGGGTGTGGTGTCAGGGTGTTAGCGTCAGGGTGTTAGCGTCAGGGTGTTAGCGTCAGGGTGTTAGCGTCAGGGTGTTAGCGTCAGGGTGTGGTGTCAGGGTGTTAGCGTCAGGGTGTTAGCGTCAGGGTGTTAGCGTCAGGGTGTTAGCGTCAGGGTGTTAGCGTCAGGGTGTTAGCGTCTGGGTGTTAGCGTCAGGGTGTGGTGTCATGGTGTTAGCGTCAGGGTGTGGTGTCATGGTGTTAGCGTCAGGGTGTGGTGTCATGGTGTTAGCGTCAGGGTGTGGTGTCAGGGTGTTAGCGTCAGGGTGTGGTGTCATGGTGTTAGCGTCAGGGTGTGGTGTCATGGTGTTAGCGTCAGGGTGTGGTGTCAGGGTGTTAGCGTCAGGGTGTGGTGTTAGCGTCATGGTGTGGTGTCATGGTGTTAGCGTCAGGGTGTTAGCGTCAGGGTGTGGTGTCAGGGTGTGGTGTCAGGGTGTTAGCGTCTGGGTGTTAGCGTCATGGTGTTAGCGTCATGGTGTTAGCGTCAGGGTGTGGTGTCATGGTGTGGTGTCATGGTGTTAGCGTCATGGTGTTAGCGTCAGGGTGTGGTGTCAGGGTGTTAGCGTCAGGGTGTTAGCGTCAGGGTGTTAGCGTCAGGGTGTTAGCGTCATGGTGTTAGCGTCAAGGTGTGGTGTCAGGGTGTTAGCGTCAGGGTGTGGCGTCATGGTGTTAGCGTCATGGTGTTAGCGTCAGGGTGTGGTGTCAGGGTGTTAGCGTCAGGGTGTGGTGTCAGGGTGTTAGCGTCAGGGTGTTAGCGTCAGGGTGTGGTGTCAGGGTGTTAGCGTCAGGGTGTGGTGTCAGGGTGTTAGCGTCAGGGTGTGGTGTCAGGGTGTTAGCGTCAGGGTGTTAGCGTTAGGGTGTGGTGTCAGGGTGTTAGCGTCAGGGTGTGGTGTCAGGGTGTTAGCGTCAGGGTGTGGTGTCAGGGTGTTAGCGTCAGGGTGTTAGCGTCAGGGTGTGGTGTCAAGGGTGTTAGCGTCAGGGTGTGGTGTCAGGGTGTCGTGTCAGGGTGTGGTGTCATGGTGTTAGCGTCAGTGTGTTAGCGTCAGTGTGTTAGCGTCAGGGTGTTAGCGTCAGGGTGTGGCGTCAGGGTGTTAGCGTCAGAGTGTGGTGTCAAGGGTGTTAGCGTCAGGGTGTGGTGTCAGGGTGTGGTGTCAGGGTGTGGTGTCATGGTGTTAGCGTCAGGGTGTTAGCGTCAGGGTGTGGTGTCAGGGTGTTAGCGTCAGGGTGTGGTGTCAGGGTGTGGTGTCAGGGTGTGGTGTCATGGTGTTAGCGTCAGGTTGTGGTGTCATGGTGTTAGCGTCAGGGTGTGGTGTCATGGTGTTAGCGTCAGGGTGTGGTGTCAGGGTGTTAGCGTCTGGGTGTTAGCATCAGGGTGTTAGCGTCAGGGTGTGGTGTCAGGATGTGGTGTCAGGGTGTTAGCGTCAGGGTGTTAGCGTCAGGGTGTTAGCGTCAGGGTGTTAGCGTCAGGGTGTTAGCGTCAGGGTGTTAGCGTCTGGGTGTTAGCGTCATGGTGTGGTGTCATGGTGTTAGCGTCAGAGTGTCGTGTCACGGTGTTAGCGTCATGGTGTGGTGTCATGGTGTTAGCGTCAGGGTATGGTGTCAGGGTGTTAGCGTCAGGGTGTGGTGTTAGCGTCATGGTGTGGTGTCATGGTGTTAGCGTCAGGGTGTGGTGTCACGGTGTTAGCGTCAGGGTGTTAGCTTCAGGGTATGGTGTCATGGTGTTAGCGTCATGTTGTTAGCGTCAGGGTGTGGTGTCATGGTGTTAGCGTCAGGGTGTGGTGTCATGGTGTTAGCGTCAGAGTGTGGTGTCATGGTGTTAGCGTCAGGGTGTGGTGTCATGGTGTTAGCGTCAGGGTGTGGTGTCAGGGTGTTAGCGTCAGGGTGTGGTGTCAGGGTGTTAGCGTCAGGGTGTTAGCTTCAGGGTATGGTGTCATGGTGTTAGCGTCATGTTGTTAGCGTCAGGGTGTGTTGTCACGGTGTTAGCGTCACGGTGTGGTGTCATGGTGTTAGCGTCAGGGTGTGGTGTCACGGTGTTAGCGTCAGGGTGTGGTGTCATGGTGTTAGCGTCAGAGTGTCGTGTCATGGTGTTAGCGTCAGGGTGTGGTGTCATGGTGTTAGCGTCAGGGTGTGGTGTCATGGTGTTAGCGTCAGGGTGTGGTGTCATGGTGTTAGCGTCAGGGTGTGGTGTCATGGTGTTAGCGTCAGGGTGTGGTGTCATGGTGTTAGCGTCAGTGTGTGGTGTCATGGTGTTAGCGTCAGGGTGTGGTGTCATGGTGTTAGCGTCAGGGTGTGGTGTCATGGTGTTAGCGTCAGGGTGTGGTGTCATGGTGTTAGCGTCAGTGTGTGGTGTCATGGTGTTAGCGTCAGGGTGTGGTGTCATGGTGTTAGCTTCAGTGTGTGGTGTCATGGTGTTAGCGTCATGGTGTTAGCGTCAGGGTGTGGTGTCATGGTGTTAGCGTCAGGGTGTGGTGTCAAGGTGTTAGCGTCATGGTGTTAGCGTCAGGGTGTGGTGTCACGGTGTTAGCGTCAGGGTGTGGTGTCAAGGGTGTTAGCGTCAGGGTGTGGTGTCATGGTGTTAGCGTCAGGGTGTTAGCTTCAGGGTATGGTGTCATGGTGTTAGCGTCATGGTGTTAGCGTCAGGGTGTGGTGTCATGGTGTTAGCGTCAGGGTGTGGTGTCATGGTGTTAGCGTCAGGGTGTTAGCTTCAGGGTATGGTGTCATGGTGTTAGCGTCATGGTGTTAGCGTCAGGGTGTGGTGTCACGGTGTTAGCGTCAGGGTGTGGTGTCATGGTGTTAGCGTCAGGGTGTGGTGTCATGGTGTTAGCGTCAGGGTGTTAGCGTCAGGGTGTTAGCGTCAGGGTGTGGTGTCAGGGTGTTAGCGTCAGGGTGTTAGCGTTAGGGTGTGGTGTCATGGTGTTAGCGTCAGGGTGTGGTGTCAGGGTGTTAGCGTCAGGGTGTGGTGTCAGGGTGTTAGCGTCAGGGTGTTAGCTTCAGGGTATGGTGTCATGGTGTTAGCGTCATGTTGTTAGCGTCAGGGTGTGGTGTCACGGTGTTAGCGTCACGGTGTGGTGTCATGGTGTTAGCGTCAGGGTGTGGTGTCACGGTGTTAGCGTCAGAGTGTGGTGTCATGGTGTTAGCGTCAGGGTGTGGTGTCATGGTGTTAGCGTCAGGGTGTGGTGTCATGGTGTTAGCGTCAGGGTGTGGTGTCAGGGTGTTAGCGTCAGGGTTTGGTGTTAGCGTCATGGTGTGGTGTAATGGTGTTAGCGTCAGGGTGTGGTGTCATGGTGTTAGCGTCAGGGTGTGGTGTCAGGGTGTTAGCGTCATGGTGTTAGCGTCAGGGTGTGGTGTCATGGTGTTAGCGTCAGGGTGTGGTGTCATGGTGTTAGCGTCAGGGTGTGGTGTCATGGTGTTAGCGTCAGGGTGTGGTGTCATGGTGTTAGCGTCAGTGTGTGGTGTCATGGTGTTAGCGTCAGGATGTGGTGTCATGGTGTTAGCGTCAGGGTGTGGTGTCATGGTGTTAGCGTCAGTGTGTGGTGTCATGGTGTTAGCGTCAGGGTGTGGTGTCATGGTGTTAGCTTCAGGGTGTGGTGTCATGGTGTTAGCGTCATGGTGTTAGCGTCAGGGTGTGGTGTCATGGTGTTAGCGTCAGGGTGTGGTGTCATGGTGTTAGCGTCATGGTGTTAGCGTCAGGGTGTGGTGTCACGGTGTTAGCGTCAGGGTGTGGTGTCAAGGGTGTTAGCGTCAGGGTGTGGTGTCATGGTGTTAGCGTCAGGGTGTTAGCTTCAGGGTATGGTGTCATGGTGTTAGCGTCATGGTGTTAGCGTCAGGGTGTGGTGTCATGGTGTTAGCGTCAGGGTGTGGTGTCATGGTGTTAGCGTCAGGGTGTTAGCTTCAGGGTATGGTGTCATGGTGTTAGCGTCATGGTGTTAGCGTCAGGGTGTGGTGTCACGGTGTTAGCGTCAGGGTGTGGTGTCATGGTGTTAGCGTCAGGGTGTGGTGTCATGGTGTTAGCGTCAGGGTGTTAGCGTCAGGGTGTTAGCGTCAGGGTGTGGTGTCAGGGTGTTAGCGTCAGGGTGTTAGCGTTAGGGTGTTAGCGTCATGGTGTGGTGTCATGGTGTTAGCGTCAGGGTGTTAGCGTCAGGGTGATAGCGTCAGGGAGTTGTGTCAGGGTGTTAGCGTCAGGGTATGGTGTCATGGTGTTAGCGTCATGGTGTTAGCGTCAGGGTGTTAGCGTCAGGGTGTGGTTTCAGGGTGTTAGCGTCACGGTGTTAGCGTCACGGTGTTAGCGTCAGGGTGTTAGCGTCAGGGTGTTAGCGTCAGGGTGTTAGCGTCAGGGTGTGGTGTTAGCGTCAGGGTGTGGTGTCAGGGTGTTAGCGTCATGGTGCGGTGTCATGGTGTTAGCGTCAGGGTTTGGTGTCAGGGTGTTAGCGTCTGGGTGTTAGCGTCAGGGTGTTAGCGTCAGGGTGTTAGCGTCAGGGTGTGGTGTCAGGGTGTTAGCGTCAGGGTGTGGTGTCAGGGTGTTAGCGTCATGGTGTGGTGTCATGGTGTTAGCGTCTGGGTGTTAGCGTCAGGGTGTGGCGTCAGGGTGTGGTGTCAGGGTGTTAGCGTCTTAATTTCTGACGCTCAACTTTCACGTTAGGAAATCTGATTGAGATGTGGTCGAGAGACTTTGTGGGCTGTTTGTTGAAAGGTGGGGGGGGGGGGGGGGGCGATCAATATACACAGGATTTTTGTAAAAAAAAATATTAGCAGGGAGTGAGGGGGGGGGGGGGGATTTCTAGAATAAATGAGATTATGTTTGATTCTGGGGTAGGGAGGGGGGTTGAACAAGCTTTTGATCTAAGTATTAAGGTTTTATAGAGCTTTTTAAAAAGAACAATTCAACTGTTCTACACACACACAATCACCCACACACACATCATCACACACACAATCAAACACACACACATGACAATACACAAGCTACTCCCAATCGCGGCAAAAGTGAGCAGTTGTAAAAAGACGAAGTTGAAACAAAATGAAATCAACTTTAATGCTACTGACAGCCGCTCACCATAATAGCGGTAAAATCTACCTGCATGCTCACACCTGCCAGGCTGAAAGACGCTCATGCACGTGCACAGCTCACTCGAGCGTCGATAGGTAAACTACCTGTACAGTTACACCATCACACCTGTACACTTACCCACGTGCTTGTGTACTCACACAAAGCAAGATGGACACCTGAAGGAATGATGCACGACAGTTAGATCAAAGATTTGGATTTGGCTGTTTAAGTCTGAAGTAGATCTCATCAATTGGACGGTAAGCCAAGGGTAGTTTTAGGAGGGGGAAGGATCACCTTCAATTTTGATCACCTTCAGCTAAGATCGCCTAAAGCATGGATCACCTTCTGAATGGATTATCTCCAGCTTTGATCACCTTCTTCTAGGATCACATTTTGCTAGATTCACTTTCAGCTTTCATCACATATAGTATCCTCTTCAGAATGGATCACCATATCAATGGTCGCCATGTATCGATAACCATTAAATGGATCACATATAACCATGATGACAATCTAAATGATCGCATGTTCAATCATGGAAAAAAGAAACTATCGTCAAAATAATCACTAGCTAAACTATGACCATCAAAATAATCACTAGCTAAGCAATAAACATCAAATAAATCAATAGCTAAGCAATAAACATCAAAATAATCACTAGCTAAACTATCACAATCAAAATATTCTCTAGCTAAGCTATCACCATCAAAATAATCACTAGCTAAGCTATGACCATCAAAATAATCACTAGCTAAGCTATGACCATCAAAATAATCACTAGCTAAGCTATGACCATCAAAATAATCACTAGCTAAACTATGACCATCAAAATAATCACTAGCTAAACTATGACCATCAAAATAATCACTAGCTAAGCAATAAACATCAAAATAATCAATAGCTAAGCAATAAACATCAAAATAATCACTAGCTAAACTATCACAATCAAAATATTCTCTAGCTAAGCTATCACCATCAAAATAATCACTAGCTAAGCTATGACCATCAAAATAATCACTAGCTAAGCTATGACCATCAAAATAATCACTAGCTAAGCTATGACCATCAAAATAATCACTAGCTAAACTATGACCATCAAAATAATCACTAGCTAAACTATGACCATCAAAATAATCAATAGCTAAGCAATAAACATCAAAATAATCACTAGCTAAACTATCACAATCAAAATATTCTCTAGCTAAGCTATCACCATCAAAATAATCACTAGCTAAGCTATGACCATCAAAATAATCACTAGCTAAGCTATGACCATCAAAATAATCACTAGCTAAACTATGACCATCAAAATAATCACTAGCTAAACTATGACCATCAAAATAATCACTAGCTAAGCTATGACCATCAAAATAATCACTAGCTAAACTATGACCATCAAAATAATCACTAGCTAAACTATGACCATCAAAATAATCACTAGCTAAACTATGACCATCAAAATAATCACTAGCTAAACTATGACCATCAAAATAATCACTAGCTAAACTATGACTATCAAAATAATCACTAGCTAAACTATGACCATCAAAACTGCCACAACGTAAATTGCTACAAATAATATTATCACTTTATAAATGATCGCACGCTAGATAACACAATCAAAATGATCACCAAGTAAATGATCACAAATTAATTGATTACAATCTAAATGGCCACAATCTAAATGAGCAGTCTAAATGACCACAATCTAAATGATCACAATCTAAATGACCACAATCAAATGATCACATTCTAAATGATCACAATCTAAATGACCACAATCAAATGATCACAATCTAAATGATCACAATCTAAATGATCACAATCTAAATGATCACAATCTAAATGATCACAATCTAAATGATCACAATCTAAATGATCACAATTTAAATGATCACAATCTAAATGATCACAATCTAAATGATCACAGGTCTAAATGATCACAAACTAAATGATCACAATCTAAAAGATCACAAGATCCTACAGAATTAAAAGCGAAACTGAACAAATGTTTTAAATGCCTGCGTATGATTTAGCTGAAGCTTCAATAGAAACCTCATTGATTTCTGCCTTTACAAAAAATTGATTTGAATCGTCAAATAATATTTATTTTATAAATTGCATCGTTATTACGAATGTCTGCATTAAAAATCTGGTATAAAAACGGTCTTGTGATGTATAAACATTATTCAGACGGAAAAAAAAAATTAACATTCCGCGAAATACGGAACTTGTATGTTTTCCAGACATTTTCTGAAATTTCCAGTTCCTAAATTCTGGAAAAGAAAATAATGACATTGTGACGTCAAGGGCTTACGTCAGGTAATGACGTGGTGTACGCTGTTGACGTCAAAACCTGTTGTCATACCTTCAACTTTACATCTATCTACAAATGCAGCCATTAATACAATTAATGCTCGTCTAATTAAAATCGATAGATCGATATCTAAACTTCTACAAACAAATTGATTTCTTTCAGCTTACCATTAGCTCAAGCGCACTATGCGAGCCTTGCAATACTCCCTCACAAATCCATCTTCTGTAGTTGCTAAAATACTGGAAGCTGAATTGTATGACAAATATTTATTCGTACATCTTTTAAATGCAACATATGCCTTATGCAGTATTATCCTAAAAGATCCTTCAATGTAACTCATTTTTGTTGTATGTTGTAAACTAGTTTGCTGTTTGTTGTAAATAAGTTGTTGTATGTTGTATTAGCAACCGTCTATAACCGATTTTAGACAGGTACACTGTTGTACCCCACACACACACCTGTTATAGACAGGTACAGTATTGTGTGGTGTGTGGGGACCATATCAGGTATTCCTCTGATTTGTATATTATCATGTCATGATTGGCAAATGTCTGAAATAAATTATGTCGAGAGTTTGAATGTAGCTAGCAGCTAGCACAATTAATTTTCTCCTAAACTTGTTGGATGCCCGCGTAAAATTTTAAATGCTCTGTGGATTACTACACCAGATACTGATAGCGTTACTGCACTATACTTTGCTGGGTTACTGCACTTTACTTTGCTGGGTTACTGCACTATACCTGGAATTAGTTACTGCACTAAGCATTACATGTCTTAACCTTACACTTAGAATGAGACATTGAAGAAATTAGTTACTGCACTATGCATTAAATGTCTTAACCTTACACTTAGAATGAGACATTGAAGAAATTAGTTACTGCACTAAGCATTAAATGTCTTAACCTTACACTTAGAATGAGACATTGAAGGAATTAGTTACTGCACTAAGCATTAAATGTCTTAACCTTACACTTAGAATGAGACTGTGAAGAAATTAGTTACTGCACTAAGCATTAAATGTATTAACCTTACACTTAGAATGAGACACTGAAGAAATGCCGTAAAAAATCTAACACCTCAGCTCCATGTTAGATAAATCATTTGCCCAATGAGTAGAAACTGTGAGATCCAGCCGGTTCCGGTTGTCTCGCAGCCGGCAGCCGGTTCTCAATGACAGGACCTTTAACAAGGTCTTTTTTTCACACCACTTAAGACTTCCACAAAAAGCCGGCCAGTGGATTGTACGGCTAAAATTGGCCAGTGGATTGTGTGGGTGGGTTGATGGGCTGGTACGGCTAAAATTGGCCCGTGGGTGGGGAGGGGGGGGGGGGCTTCAAACACCCCCTACACCCCGACATGTAGAAAAGATTGGAGACGCAAAATAAATTTAATTTGGTGTTGTGGGATGTGAATAAGTGTTCTAAAAACTGGGCAATGCTCTGAAATAGTGCAGAAACTAACGTATATTTTTTCTGCTTCTATCGGTCAGAATATTTATTTTTAGTAACAATTTTTTTTTTTCAAAATCCTAAATATGGTTGAAGTTAATTTCTTTTCTATTATCGATGTTAAAAAAGTGTTATCACGAAAAAAGTCAACGTTGGCATAAACAGTCAACACAGCCGAACTACAGCAAACCATCTCACCATCTCTGCTTATAACCCCCCCCCCCTCCAAACCATCTCACCATCTCTGCCTGTAGCCTCCCCCCCCCACACACACCATTTCATCATCTCTGCAGGTACCCCTTCAACCTCCTCCCCCCACCCCCCCCCCATTCCACCCAGAAATATCGCTGTATAAAATCTCTGATGAAACCGCCATCTTATGAGGAAGATGATTCTGACTTGAAACTTAATGAGATCATCACGTGCGGGATAGCGCTACGCTTGAATCATTTTAAACATGTATGGGTTAATTGACATTTAAATGTATGATTTAATGAACATTTACATTTATAGGTTAATTGACATTCACATTTTTGGGTCAATTGACTTTATAATGTATGGGTTAATTGGCTTTTAAATGTATGATTTAATGAACATTTAAATGTATGGGTCAATTGACATTAACATTTATGGGTTGATTGACATTAAAATGTAAATTTTGTTTGCCATGCAAATGCCGTTCATATTTGAATCAAATCAAAACAAAAACACGACATTGGGCTTAAGTTGTGGTGTTTATTTCAACTCAAATTTTTCAAGTGACCCGCCCCACCCAAATCCCGAGCTAAATCACCAACGCTTACCGCCATAGCCCCTCCCCTCCTTCCCCACCCCCAACAAAACTCTGGAACTGACAAGCGATCTTAATGTCCTCAGAGAAATTCTGGTCACGTGATGGTCCCGGAAGTTATTGGACTGAGATCGATCTACGAATTGATTGCTCAATCATATGGCTCGTATACCTGTCATTTGGTTTTATCACCCCCCTAAAATCCTAAATTAGCACATCTAAGTTTGTCCTTTACGTTTAATTAGTTTAATTAGCACGCGTGCCCTTTACCCTAACACCTGACATGCGCATTCTGCCACTAATTGCATGCATCGCTCCCCCCCCCCCCCCTTCACGTGAATTACTGCTCACTCCTACACATCACGACAAAGTCTTTCTCCCCACAACAACAATCTCTGCGTGTATGTGTGTGTGTGTCAAGAAGAACAAACTTTGTGTGTGTGTGTGTGTGTTAACGAAGAAGAAACTGTGTGTGTGTGTTCACGAAGAACAAACTGTGTGTGTGTGTGTGTGTTCACGAAGAACAAACTGTGTGTGTGTGTGTTCACGAAGAATAAACTGTGTGTGAGTGCGTCTAAAGATTGATGGAGGAGATGTGGTTGGGGCCATACGTCATTGTTTATTGGTGCGCACCCAATGAAGCATGAAAGATTGGGGTCAAGGGTCAGTGTCAAGGTCAGCGGAGGGGTGGTTTCATTCAATTCTGCCGGCAGCTTATTTTCCCATTTTGACGGCTCTTCATTCGGGGTTCATTACGCCGGCTTCATTGAGCCGGACGCCGGCTTCATTGAGCCGGCAATATTTATGCCGGCCACAAACATAGCCTAGTGTCACAACCGTGAGGATGAGTGTAATTAGATGTCGTAATCAGATCCCGTAATTAGACGTGGCAATCGTGCCTTGATTTAATTGTTCTGATTGAATTGTGTGTAGTAGCTACACATGTGTTGATCAAGCACGTGTTGTGATGGCACACGTGTGCCGTGTTGTGATGACACACGTGTGTCACTTGTCACAAGACCAAATGTTCTAGAATGTACGGTCCCTACACTGAACATTGGTACGGTTTTCTGGGCTAGACTCGAGCCAGAAGAATATTGTACACATTAAATATTCGATTCCTGAACTGCTTAGCTAACGAACTTTTTAAACAAGGGGCTGTAGACATTTAATAACTTTATAAATGACGTTGATAGTAAGTTTCTCTCTAAAGGTACTCAATGTAGAAGTTTTTTTCCCTTAGCTCTGTCAGCACTTATTTCCCTTAGCTCTGCCATAAATTATTCCCCTTAGCTCTGCCATCAATTATTTCCCTAAGTTCTGCCATCATTTATTTCCCTTAACTCTGTCATCAATTATTTCCCTCAACTCTGCCATCAATTATTTCCCTTACTTCTCCATCATTTATTTCCCTTAACTCTGTCATCAATTATTTCCCTCAACTCTGTCATCAATTATTTCCCTTAGTTCTACCAGCACTTATTTCATTTAGTTCTACCAGCACTTATTTCCCTTAGTTCTACCAGCACTTATTTCCCTTAGTTCTTCAAGCATTTATTTCCCTTAGCTCTGCCTTCAGTTATTTCCCTTAGCTCTGCCTTCAATTATTTCCCTTAGTTCTACCAGCACTTATTTCCCTTAGTTCTACAAGCACTTGTTTACCTTAGTTCTACCAGCACTTATTTCCCTTAGCTCTACCAGCACTTATTTCCCCTTAGCTCTGCCATCAATTATTTCCCTTAGTTCTACCAGCACTTATTCCCCTTAGTTCTACCAGCACATATTTCCCTTAGTTCTACCAGCACTTATTTCCCTTAGCTCTACCAGCACTTATTTCCCTTAGTTCTACCAGCACTTATTCCCCTTAGTTCTACCAGCACTTATTTCCCTTAGTTCTGCCATCAATTATTTCCCTTAGTTCTACCAGCACTTATTCCCCTTAGTTCTACCAGCACATATTTCCCTTAGTTCTACCAGCACTTATTTCCCTTAGCTCTACCAGCACTTATTTCCCTTAGTTCTACCAGCACTTATTCCCCTTAGTTCTACCAGCACTTATTTCCCTTAGTCCTACCAGCACTTATTTCCCCTTAGCTCCGCCATCAATTATTTCCCTTAGCTCCGCCATCACTTATTTCCCATAGCTCTGCCATCAATTATTTCCCTTAGCTCTGCCATCAATTATTTTCCTTAGCTCCGCCATCAAATATTTCCCTTAGCTCCGCCATCACTTATTTTCCTTAGCTCTGCCATCAATTATTTCCCTTAGCTCTGCCATCAATTATTTCCCTTAGCTCTGCCATCAATTATTTCCCTTAGCTCTGTCATCAATTAATTCCCTTAGCTCTGTCATCAATTATTTCCCTTAGCTCTGTCATCAATTATTTCCCTTAGCTCTGCCATCAATTATTTCCCTTAGCTCTGCCAGCACTTATTTCCCTTAGTTCTACCAGCACTTATTTCTTTGGACTCTATCACCATTAATCGTCCCCCTTGACCCCGTATAAACGAGTAGATTAAAGATTGCAAAGGTTTCTTTGATCCAGATCATTTGCCAGATCAAATTTTCAGTAGTTGGTGGCACTATGATAACTCTAAATTTGCCACCAAAAACTACCGAAATAATTTGCTGGTAATTAAACATTTTAAAATCTCGGTTAGGCATTAGTCGTTCATCATTATGACGTCAAAGATTTAACAATTTGTTTTTTGATCTTGGTGAACTGGAGATTTCAGGTGTTTTATTTTAGGAACAAAATGTTTTCTGTAACCTTCTTGACCAAGTTTCTCAAATTATGTCACATGTTTGTTTGTCACTTGTTTGTTATGTCACTTGTTTGTTTGTTTGTGTCAATGTCCTTGATTGTATCATTGCGAATGGCTTTTTCTGTAAAGCCTCATCCGGCCATGATTCGGTTACCCACCCATCCGGCCATGATTGGGTTACCCACCCATCCGGCCATGATTGGGTTACCCACCCATCCGGCCATGATTGGGTTACCCACCCATCCGGCCATGATTCGGTTACCTTCCTACCAGGCCATGATTCGGTTACCTTCCTACCAGGCCATGATTCGGTTACCTTCCTACCAGGCCATGATTGGGTCCCCCCCCCCCACCCCGCCCATCAATTCCAATCCTGCCACCAATCGATGTCCTATAAGATCGGCCTAAGTTTATCTATTTTGTCGCTGCCCTATAAGATCGGCCTAAGTTTATCTATTTTGTCGCTGCCCTATAAGATCGGCCTAAGTTTATCTATTTTGTCGATGTCCTCTAAGATCGGCCTAAGTTTATCTATTTTGTCGCTGCCCTATAAGATCGGCCTAAGTTTATCTATTTTGTCGATGTCCTCTAAGATCGGCCTAAGTTTATCTATTTTGTCGATGTCCTCTAAGATCGGCCTAAGTTTATCTATTTTGTCGATGTCCTCTAAGATCGGCCTAAGTTTATCTATTTTGTCGATGCCCTATAAGATCGGCCTAAGTTTATCTATTTTCTTCTAATGTACGCCGGCTTTGTCATCAGTCGGGATCACAACAAAAGGACATTTTTCTCAGATTGACTTCCCCCCCCCACCACACCCTCCCCTGGGCAGTCTATTCCAGACTTTGACAGACGACGAGTCGTTTGTCCATCTGACCTACGATACACAAGGAAATAATAAAACGTAACTCCAGCTTGGCACGGCGGGCGGTTGTGGTAGCAGATAGTATCGTCTGAAGTTGAATGGGCTCTGGGTAGAACGGTCATCAACACAATACGACTACAACATTTTTTATCTAGGGCGGGGGTGGAAGTGTTAACAATTTTTGAAAAGTTCTATGTTGTAGTGTATCTAGTGCAGCGAAAACCAGACTTTTGAAACCAAAACTACAAAATCAGGACAATGAAAGCAAAACCTGAAAGAAACGAAACAGAAAATTGGGCTACTCCAGCACGCCAGTTAATGAATACAACTTTTCCCCACCTTGAGTAACAGATTTAAACTCGGAGTAGCTCTCAACCTCCATTATTATCTCCCCTGAATTTTTTTTCTTCCTGGTTATTTCCCTTTCCTGTTCTGAAGGTAAAGTGTGGATAATTAGCTCCCCTTGTCTGAAAGTTGACCAAGACACATTTAGTGGTACTTGAAAGTTTGAAATTTTCTTTGCTCTCACTTTCATCATAGGACTCACCATTTCTTTGACACCATTACGACTGTGTGTGTGTGTGGTTTTCTGTGTGGTTTTGTGTGTGGGTAAGCGAGTGTGTGATTATAGGGGTGGGGTGAGTATTAGTGAAGGGGGGGGTGAGTTACGAGTGCCTGTGAAAGCAGTTATGGGTGAGTAAATATGTTGGTAGATTCGTGTATAAAAAGCGCATTTCATTCAGTTGGTTGCAAATTTGTTGGTAGATTCGTGTACATTTCATTCAGTCTTCCAGCTTTTAACTCTAAATGTCATGTTAACAATTTAAAAACTATTTTGTGAGCGAACTCCCATAATTTTGCACCTCCACCAATGTGAGCGCATGTTGAAATGATTTGAAGACAATCACGTGATACCCGTCTCTGTCAACACAATGATAATTGGCTGGGTAAAAATAGCACAAAGCGATATATCAATGTCGGGAATAACCGACTCTAATTTAAAAAACACAACGACAATCCGTTTGTCCTGAAATAAATAATTAACGTGAGGTGGACAGGTGATTGTTTTAGTGAGATCTGATTAATGATCTCTTCTTTGTCTGGGGTAATGCCTTTATTTTAGGGTAGTATCTTTATTTTAGGGTAACATCTTTGGTTAAGGGTAACATCTTTGTTTTAGGATAACATCTTTGGTTAAGGTAACATCTTTGGTTAAGGGTAATATCTTTGTTTTAAGTTAACATATTTATCTAAGGGTAACATCTTTGTTTAAGGTAACATCTTTGGTTAAGGGTAACATCTTTGTTTAAGGGTAACATCTTTGGTTAAAGGTAACATCTTTTGGTTAAGGGTAATATCTTTGGTTAAGGGTAACATCTTTGGTTAAGGGTAACATCTTTGTTTTAGGGTAACATCTTTGGTTAAGGGTAACATCTTTGGTTAAGGGTAACATCTTTGGTTAAGGATAACATCTTTGTTTTAGGGTAACATCTTTGGTTAAGGTAACATCTTTGGTTAAGGGTAACATCTTTGGTTAAGGGTAACATCTTTGGTTAAGGGTAACATCTTTGTTTTAGGGTAACATCTTTGTTTTAGGGTAACATCTAAGTTTGGGGTTGAGTGGTCTGCCATTTGCTTGCCGTAGGTCAACTCCGGAACGGCCTGGCCGAATAGCAGAGCACATAATCTCTAGGCTAAAGTTCCGAGTTCGGTTCTCTGGCTAGCGTCTATGATAGTGCTGTCTACTTTAAGATGCCAGAAAAAGACTCCATTGTCCCACCTGCCTAGAGTTTAAAGCCCAGATATTTAACGACTCCAGGAGCCATAAATCACAGCGCTACACCACTATACGAACACACCTGAACATTTTGAGCTGGCTTTTATGGGGCGCACACAGGTGAACTGTATCGATGATACCTTGTGTGATCAAACGTCACGTGGGGTCATGTATAGGTGACCTCTGTTGACATGTGTAGACGTGTGTTGACACGCCCTTCCACATGTGTTAGGGCTGTCCGGCTGTGTCCAATTGTGTACGGATATATCCAACCGTGTCGGCTGTGTCCGCTTGTGTCTAGCTGTAGAACACCATCCACCTAACAAAACGTAAGTAGCCACTGTTTCCACCCAACGAAACGTAAGTAGCCACTGTTTCTACCCAACGAAACGTAAGTAGCCACTGTTTCTACCCAACGAAACGTAAGTAGCCACTGTTTACACCCAACGAAGCGTAAGTAGCCACTGTTTCCACCCAAAGAAACGTAAGTAGCCACTGTTTCCACCCAACGAAACGTAAGTAGCCACTGTTTCCACCCAACGAAACGTAAGTAGCCACTGTTTCCACCCAACGAAACGTAAGTTGCCACTGTTTCTACCCAACGAAACGTAAGTTGCCACTGTTTCCACCCAACGAAACGTAAGTAGCCACTGTTTCCACCCAACGAAACGTAAGTTGCCACTGTTTCTACCCAACGAAACGTAAGTAGCCACTGTTTCCACCCAACGAAACGTAAGTTGCCACTGTTTTAAATTCCCACAAACACAGCCGCGTGTAGAGGTCAGTGTACTCTTAGCATGCTGTCTAGAATATTCCTCCAAGCTTTAGACAGCGCCGGTGTCTCTATGATACAGAGACAAGTATACAGATATCACCCGGCAAATATCTGAGTGTTTTACTCGGCAAATCTCTACAGATATCAGCCGGAAAATATCTATAGATATTAACCGGCAAATCTCGCCCACACAAAAGGTTATAAACTCGATGTTGGAGTTAATGTCGGTCACACAAATGTGTTTCCTTCTTTAACTCATTATAACCTCACCTTTAACTCATTCTTATCTCAGTGTCCTCCCTTTTGTCTCTCAAAACTTCACAAATACATCAAGTATTGTACATCTTACACGTAACGGACGGCAGCATTATATAAGTCATTCATATATACACATATATAAATAAATAAATAAATTAATTAATTAATATACATATATATATATATATATATATATATATATATATATATATATATATATGCCTATCTGGGTGTGTTAAAGTCAGATGAGTGTAAGGAATGGCTACAGTTTGAAAAGTTGAAAATAACGGTCTAAAGATGGAGACAGTGCTGGTCAGTTGGTCATTGATAAAATTATTTGCATCAATGACCAGAAAACAGCTGAATGTCAACATGATCCACAGCGTAGACATTTGACGCTAATTATAGATTACTTGCTTCTCTGTAACGAGTCTGTCCTTGGTGACCTAGATATAGCATCGTTACCATGGCAACATCTGGTTAGAGACTAATTGTCTCCCCCTCCCTTAGCTTGCCTGACCCCCCCCCCCCTCCCCTAACATGCCAAACACCCCCTCCCCTAGCATGTCTGACCACCCCTTCCCCTATCCTGATTGTCTAACCACCCCCTCCCCCTAGCATGTCTGACCCCCCCCCCCCCCCCCCCCCAGCATGTCTGACCCCCCCTCCCCCAGCAATTCTAAACCCACCCGCCTCCCCTAGCATGTCTGACCACCCCCATCTATCATGTCTGACCACCCCCATCTATCATGTCTGACCACCCTAACTGCCACCACCCAACTCTAGACAAGATTTCATTAACCGGCTATTTTCCGGTCTCACACTTATGAGACCGGCTACCAAGACCGGAATACCGGCACGTGCAATGTGGAACTTTGAAACGTCAACTAGTGAGTTGGGTCGGATAAAAGTAACAGCCGGACCTTCTGACGCCATCTTGTTGTCCGGTATCAAGGTAGGATTAAAGTTTTTGGATTCATCGGTCTGGTAATATAGGCGATGGTTGGTGAATTTAAGGGTCCAGTAATGTAGGCAAAGGTTGGTGGATCTGGTAATGTAGGCAAAGGTCGGTGGGTCTGGTAATGTAGGCAAAGGTTGGTGAATTAAGGGTCCAGTAATGTAGGCAAAGGTTGGTGGATCTGGTAATGTAGGCAAAGGTTGGTGGATCTGGTAATGTAGGCAAAGGTTGGTGAATTTAAGGGTCCAGTAATGTAGGCAAAGGTTGGTGGATCTGGTAATATAGGCGATGGTTGGTGAATTTAAGGGTCCAGTAATGTAGGCAAAGGTTGGTGGATCTGGTAATGTAGGCAAAGGTCGGTGGGTCTGGTAATGTAGGCAAAGGTTGGTGAATTAAGGGTCCAGTAATGTAGGCAAAGGTTGGTGGATCTGGTAATGTAGGCAAAGGTTGGTGGATCTGGTAATGTAGGCAAAGGTTGGTGAATTTAAGGGTCCAGTAATGTAGGCAAAGGTTGGTGGATCTGGTAATGTAGGCAAAGGTTGGTGGATCTGGTAATGTAGGCAAAGGTTGGTGAATTTAAGGGTCCAGTAATGTAGGCAAAGGTTGGTGGATCTGGTAATGTAGGCAAAGGTTTGTGGATCTGGGTAATGTAGGCAAAGGTTGGTGAATTTAAGAGTTCGATACTAGACTTCTGCCTCTGATAAAACACAATGGGATAAAGTATTTAGCATGTTACCTAACTTTCTAATGTCACCGAAGATTCTAGAAACACAATGACACTCTTGTAATTGGCTGTGTTTGTTCTAACAGAAAAAATAAATCTCTCACGGGATTCACGTTACCTAACGAGACCGACTATAAATAGCACACAAGTGCAGCCTCGTATAATGATGAATGTACTGTTAATATTTACCCGACCTGCCTTCAACAGATTACACTACATTGAGATGGCCTTTTAATCCCTGACAAACACACAAATCTCACGTCCATTAACTGGGACATGTCTCTGTAGAATTTTGTTCTGCAACTTGTCGGCTCAAGCATGTTGGTTGGCCTTAGTTAGTCCTAGTCCTGTTTTATCTTTGTGAAACAACTGTCTAGAACATTCTATTTTCTTAGCTCTGCCGCAACAATTAAGCTCCGATTGAAACGTTTACCCCACCCCCCACCCCCACCACACGACCCACCCCTCTATGTGTGAGGTACTCAGCCCGGCTCCTGTGTGTGAGGTACTCAGCCCGGCTCCTGTGTGTGAGGTACTCAGCCCGGCTCCTGTGTGTGAGGTACTCAGCCCGGCTCCTGTGTGTGAGGTACTCAGCTCTTGTGTGTGAGGTACTCAGCTCCTGTGTGTGAGGTACTCAGCTCTTGTGTGTGAGGTACTCAGCTCCTGTGTGTGAGGTACTCAGCTCCTGTGTGTGAGGTACTCAGCTCCTGTGTGTGAGGTACTCAGCTACTGTGTGTGAGGTACTCAGCTCCTGTGTGTGAGGTACTCAGCTCCTGTTTGTGAGGTACTCAGCTACTGTTTGTGAGGTACTCAGCTCCTGTTTGTGAGGTACTCAGCTACTGTTTGTGAGGTACTCAGCTCCTGTGTGTGAGGTACTCAGCTCCTGTGTGTGAGGTACTCAGCTCCTGTTTGTGAGGTACTCAGCTCCTGTTTGTGAGGTACTCAGCTACTGTTTGTGAGGTACTCAGCTCCTGTGTGTGAGGTACTCAGCTCCTGTTTGTGAGGTACTCAGCTACTGTTTGTGAGGTACTCAGCTCCTGTGTGTGAGGTACTCAGCTCCTGTTTGTGAGGTACTCAGCTACTGTTTGTGAGGTACTCAGCTCCTGTTTGTGAGGTACTCAGCTACTGTTTGTGAGGTACTCAGCTCCTGTGTGTGAGGTACTCAGCTCCTGTGTGTGAGGTACTCAGCTCCTGTTTGTGAGGTACTCAGCTACTGTTTGTGAGGTACTCAGCTCCTGTTTGTGAGGTACTCAGCTCCTGTGTGTGAGGTACTCAGCTCCTGTGTGTGAGGTACTCAGCTCCTGTGTGTGAGGTACTCAGCTCCTGTGTGAGGTACTCAGCTCCTGTGTGTGAGGTACTCAGCTCCTGTGTGTGAGGTACTCAGCTCCTGTGTGTGAGGTACTCAGCTCCTGTGTGTGAGGTACTCAGCTCCTGTTTGTGAGGTACTCAGCTCCTGTGTGTGAGGTACTCAGCTACTGTTTGTGAGGTACTCAGCTACTGTTTGTGAGGTACTCAGCTACTGTTTGTGAGGTACTCAGCTCCTGTGTGTGAGGTACTCAGCTCCTGTGTGTGAGGTACTCAGCTACTGTTTGTGAGGTACTCAGCTCTTGTGTGTGAGGTACTCAGCTCCTGTGTGTGAGGTACTCAGCTCCTGTGTGTGAGGTACTCAGCTCCTGTGTGTGAGGTACTCAGCCCAGCTCCTGTGTGTGAGGTACTCAGCTCCTGTGTGTGAGGTACTCAGCCCAGCTCCTGTGTGTGAGGTACTCAGCTCCTGTGTGTGAGGTACTCAGCTCCTGTGTGTGAGGTACTCAGCCCAGCTCCTGTGTGTGAGGTACTCAGCTCCTGTGTGTGAGGTACTCAGCTCCTGTGTGTGAGGTACTCAGCTACTGTGTGTGAGGTACTCAGCTACTGTGTGTGAGGTACTCAGCTCCTGTGTGTGAGGTACTCAGCTCCTGTGTGTGAGGTACTCAGCTCCTGTGTGTGAGGTACTCAGCTCCTGTGTGTGAGGTACTCAGCTCCTGTGTGTGAGGTACTCAGCTCCTGTGTGTGAGGTACTCAGCTCCTGTGTGTGAGGTACTCAGCTCCTGTGTGTGAGGTACTCAGCTCCTGTGTGTGAGGTACTCAGCCCAGCTCCTATGTGTGAGGTACTCAGCTCCTGTGTGTGAGGTACTCAGCTCCTGTGTGTGAGGTACTCAGCTTCTGTGAGTGACGCAAGAATTAGTTAACAAAATCCTCACGCCTAATGTCCGTTCTCCATCACAGATAGAAGATTTAGGGTAGGGGATGGGGGTGAGGGGAGGGGAGGGAGGGGGGATAGTGCGAAGATTTCAATTGAGTTGGTGGTTTTTATTTTCTGGAGATTTTGGGGTTCTTGTAAACAGAGTGTTGTTGGCTTGGTGTGATTGTGTGATGGTTGTGATTGGTGTGTTTGTGAATTGTGGCTGTTTCGTTGTGTGGCTGTGTGGTTGTTGTAGATGGTTGGTTATGTGGTTGTAATAAATGTGTGGTTATGTGACTATAGACTTGAGTTTAGTTAATTAGTAAACAATCCAACAAGCTTGCACTGAATGCAAAGTTTGTGATGAGTTGTCCATTTGTTTGACGCTCATAACCCGCCCACTTCCCACCCATAAACCACCCACTTTCCACCCATAAACCACCCACTTCCCACCCATAAACCACCCACTCTCTACCCCGTAAACATTCCACTAATACCACCTCATAAACCATCATGCTTACCACTTTAGAAACGCCCATGTTCCAACTTCTTATAACTCAAAAACTGGAATTCACCCAACTAATTTTATGAAACAAACCTCAATTTTTTTTAAAAGTCATACCCAGAAATTTATGCAACCGAACCCACTTTTAGATGACACAAACATCATTTCTAGCCATAAGTTAGTTGTGGTTGTAAACTTATGGCTGGTTGTTTGGGCAGAAATTGATTAGCTTACAGATCCCTTGAGACTGGCATACGAAACTATCGCAGACCCACACCACGTAAGCTTATCCCGCCAAAAGTTCCCGCGCAAATAAGATTCCCTCAGCAGACGAGCAGGAAGTGGTGAGATGATGCTATCGACAGCCACGCCATCCGATAGAGATTAGAAATGTTGGTTTTGGCAGAGAAATTATCTAGTGAAGACCAGGTTATCTATAACTTCCTAGTTGATCTGTAGACAATGACGACAACTTTCTATTTGACGTCACATGCATGATATGACGACGATTCAGCTGCTGCAATCTACGTCAATACAACTGGCCCATGGTTATATCTTGCCATCCTATTCTGGCCATCCTACTCTGGCCAACCTACTTTGGCCATCCTACTCTGGCCAACCTACTCTGGCCATCCTACTCTGGCCAACCTACTCTGGCCATCCTACTCTGGCCAACCTACTCTGGCCATCCTACTCTGGCCAACCTACTCTGGCCAACCTACTCTGGCCATCCTACTCTGGCCATCCTACTCTGGCCAACCTACTCTGGCCATCCTACTCTGGCCATCCTACTCTGGCCATCCTACTCTGGCCAACCTACTCTGGCCATTCTGCTATCTCAGACTGAGGCCACCATTTACCTGACGAGGTCACCCTACAATGACGTCACCACCGCGCAAACTTTCAAATCCAACATACAATTTTGTTTTTAATAAAAACTCCAAATATGACGTTTTTTTAATATCTTTTTTTTTTGTCACGGCGATCAAAACATTTTCCAACGGTGATTTCAGAGTAACTAGAGTGACAATTGTCAAAATTGTCATATTTTTTTATTTCTTTATGTGACATATTACGTCTATTGTTAGCACTAAAATTTCATGTTGACAACATCAAACTTGTATCGACTACCTAACTGTCGTCTGCTGTAGACACGTGGTCTCTCAGTTTTCAGCGACCTTGTGGAGCTCGAGTTACCTGCCCTGCGGCCATAAACAAACTACGTCATCAAGTTTACAAACCAAAACATTCGCTGAGAATAAGGGGGTGAGGTCAACGTCCTGTGTAGGACATCTGGTTCTCAGGTCTATTCATACCAAGGGGTAGTGTGGTCAAAATATACTCCACCGCCTTTACTTTCCCTAACGTGAGTCAGGTACCCATCAGAGCTGAGTGAACTCAGTGAGTCAGGTACCCATCAGAGCTGAGCTGACTCAGGGACGTTCAACAGGCGCGAGCACGGATTCGAACTCGAGATTTTCGCTCTTCCGTCCGACCACGCCGCACCTAACACAAAACATGCCGGGTGATAGAGTCGAACACATGATCTCTGTTCCCAGCATTCCAGATGATATAGTTAGGTTTAACCTTGACCTAATGTCAAGGCTGGCCATTACTAAATGTTAAGTTTGATAATCACTCAATTTTAAGCTTGACCTTGACCCCACTCATGCGTGGCCCTGACCCAACTGATGTGTGACCTTGACCCACTCAAGTGTGACCTTGACCCCGTGTCTGTCTTCTGTCCCCAGGTATGGATGACCCCCAGTACATCAGCATGGAACTTTTGACCGTGAGCACCACTCACGCGGCGGACCTGACCTTGACCCCCAACAGCAGCGCCAGCTACAACTCCTCCCATGAGACCTACAAGTAAGAACGTGTGACCTTGACCTCTTGTCCTGTCATGTCAACTGTCCTCTCCACTTGACCTGCCCGTACACTGTGTGTACATCAATGTGTACGCGATCTACGTAGTCTTATGTACACACGTACGCATGCAACGAACAACACAATGTACTCACGTACAATTGATTGCGTACAATCTATTGTGTACAATCTATTGTGTACAATGTAACATGTACAATATTCCCCGTACAATCTAAGTGTACAATGTTTTTTGTACAATCTGTCTGTCCACCCTGTGTTGTTTTGACCCCTGAACTCTGAACGTTCCTACACAATTTTTTTAATGATACATCACAGACATCTTGATGTAAGCCTTTCATTACGTACATAGATGTTATTTGTTTGCATAAATTATCCTAATTAGATCTCATTACTTAATCATCAGGGTGTTATAATGTCGTTAACCTTCTGTGCATCATATCATGCAGTCTTGTCTTCTAGATTTGCAGCTCTATAATTAAATTTACATTGGAGATAACGGACAATAATTATACAAAATATTGATTGTCTGCTGTGACACAAGGATTACATACACAAAATCTAAGGATTGCAGTCATAAAGAGAATCTAAGGATCACAAAATCTAAGAATTGCAATCATACAAAGAATCTAAGGATCACAAAATCTAAAAATTACAACCATACAGAGAATATCAGACTAGCAATATTGTAGCTACAATGACCTGTCTCTACTGAATTCGTTAATTAGTTCTAAATGAACAAACCGAATTACGTCACGCTATGGGGGTATATTATCCAAATATTCCTAAAATGAGAGCTACCCCCCCCCACCTTACACCCCCCTCCACCCACAGCCGTACCGTGGTAATTAACTCTACCATACTGGTGCCTGTCAGTGTTGACGTAGAGCTAATGTTGATACCTTACAATGCCAGCACCCCGCGGCAAATATACAATTAATAATTTAGTTTTCCCCTAAATGATGCTGGCTGCTTGAGACGCCGTTGACAAGGAAACGGGAACGTCCGATAACTTCCCCTGTCTGTCCAATTATTTCCCTTAGTCTACCCCAATCATCAACAAGCAATATTTCTCTTCGAGACGTCGCTGAATAAATAGAGCGATATATTCTTCAGATCAGCGAGATGGTTATAGCCTCATCTACAGAAGGGGGTGGGGTGACGGTGGGGGGGGGGGGGGGAGTGTCGATGGGGTGATGGGTGAAGTGAAAGTGGAGCCCAACACTTCACAGATAAGTGGTAGATGTTCGTGCTAAACAAGTGAAGATGACGTCACTATGGGCCACAATGTATTCTGTCAGACACTCAAGATGACGTCACTACAGCCGCAATATATTGTGTTTTAAACACTGAAGATGACCTCACATATTTATCTGCAGAAGGTAGTAAAAATGTTTCCGTAAAAAAAAAAAACTAAAAAAAAATGACCTCGGCTACAATTGAAACAGATGTTGGGTGTCGCCATTAATTTAAAAAAAACATTTACTTACCTCCGTAAATCTACGTAGCTGGCATCATTCATGAAAACCTAATTAGCGTCTTAATTATCAAGCACGTAAGTTTAATGTTAAGAGAGTGAAGGTAAGGGTTCAGGAGACGCCTTTAGCCAGTTCAAACCGTCAGGTTGGCAGATCTATGGGGACATTAACTGATCTATGGGGGACATTAACTGATCTATGGGGGACCTTAACTGATCTATGGGGGACATTAACTGATCTATGGGGGACATTAACTGATCTATGGGGGACATTAACTGATCTATGGGGGACATTAACTGATCTATGGGGGACATTAACTGATCTATGGGGGACATTAACTGATCTATGGGGGACATTAGTGATCTATGGGGGACATTAACTGATCTATGGGGGACATTAGTGATCTATGGGGGACTTTAACTGATCTATGGGGGAAATTAACTGATCTATGGGGGACATTAGTGATCTATGGGGGACATTAGTGATCTATGGGGGACATTAGTGATCTATGGGGGACATTAACTGATCTATGGGGGACATTAGTGATCTATGGGGGACATTAACTGATCTATGGGGGACATTAACTGATCTATGGGGGACATTAGTGATCTATGGGGGACATTAACTGATCTATGGGGGACATTAGTGATCTATGGGGGACATTAACTGATGTATGGGGGACATTAACTGATCTATGGGGGACATTAACTGATCTATGGGGGACATTAACTGATCTATGGGGGACATTAGTGATCTATGGGGGACATTAACTGATCTATGGGGGACATTAGTGATCTATGGGGGACTTTAACTGATCTATGGGGGACATTAACTGATCTATGGGGGACATTAGTGATCTATGGGGGACATTAGTGATCTATGGGGGACATTAGTGATCTATGGGGGACATTAGTGATCTATGGGGGACATTAGTGATCTATGGGGGACATTAACTGATCTATGGGGGACATTAGTGATCTATGGGGGACATTAACTGATCTATGGGGGACTTTAACTGATCTATGGGGGACATTAACTGATCTATGGGGGACATTAACTGATCTATGGGGGACATTAGTGATCTATGGGGGACATTAGTGATCTATGGGGGACATTAACTGATCTATGGGGGACATTAGTGATCTATGGGGGGCATTAGTGATCTATGGGGGACATTAACTGATCTATGGGGGACATTAGTGATCTATGGGGGACATTAACTGATCTATGGGGGACTTTAACTGATCTATGGGGGACATTAGTGATCTATGGGGGACATTAACTGATCTATGGGGGACATTAACTGATCTATGGGGGACATTAACTGATCTATGGGGGACATTAACTGATCTATGGGGGACATTAACTGATCTATGGGGGACATTAACTGATCTATGGGGGACATTAGTGATCTATGGGGGACATTAGTGATCTATGGGGGACATTAACTGATCTATGGGGGACATTAGTGATCTATGGGGGACTTTAACTGATGTATGGGGGACATTAATGATCTATGGGGGACATTAGTGATCTATGGGGGACATTAGTGATCTATGGGGGACATTAACTGATCTATGGGGGACATTAGTGATCTATGGGGGACATTAGTGATCTATGGGGGACATTAACTGATCTATGGGGGACATTAACTGATGTATGGGGGACTAACTGATCTATGGGGGAAATTAGTGATCTATGGGGGACATTAGTGATCTATGGGGGACATTAACTGATCTATGGGGGACATTAACTGATCTATGGGGGACATTAGTGATCTATGGGGGACATTAGTGATCTATGGGGGACATTAACTGATCTATGGGGGACATTAGTGATCTATGGGGGACATTAACTGATCTATGGGGGACATTAGTGATCTATGGGGGACATTAACTGATCTATGGGGGACATTAGTGATCTATGGGGGACTTTAACTGATCTATGGGGGACATTAGTGATCTATGGGGGACATTAACTGATCTATGGGGGACTTTAACTGATCTATGGGGGACATTAACTGATCTATGGGGGACATTAGTGATCTATGGGGGACTTTAACTAATGTATGGGGGACTATCTGATCTATGGGGGACATTAGTGATCTATGGGGGACATTAGTGATCTATGGGGGACATTAGTGATCTATGGGGGACATTAACTGATCTATGGGGGACATTAGTGATCTATGGGGGACATTAGTGATCTATGGGGGACATTAACTGATCTATGGGGGACATTAACTGATGTATGGTGGACTAACTGATCTATGGGGGACATTAGTGATCTATGGGGGACATTAACTGATCTATGGGGGACATTAACTGATCTATGGGGGACATTAGTGATCTATGGGGGACATTAGTGATTTATGGGGGACATTAACTGATCTATGGGGGACATTAGTGATCTATGGGGGACATTAACTGATCTATGGGGGACATTAGTGATCTATGGGGGACATTAACTGATCTATGGGGGACATTAGTGATCTATGGGGGACTTTAACTGATCTATGGGGGACATTAGTGATCTATGGGGGACATTAACTGATCTATGGGGGACTTTAACTGATCTATGGGGGACATTAACTGATCTATGGGGGACATTAGTGATCTATGGGGGACTTTAACTAATGTATGGGGGACTATCTGATCTATGGGGGACATTAGTGATCTATGGGGGACATTAGTGATCTATGGGGGACATTAGTGATCTATGGGGGACATTAACTGATCTATGGGGGACATTAGTGATCTATGGGGGACATTAGTGATCTATGGGGGACATTAACTGATCTATGGGGGACATTAACTGATGTATGGTGGACTAACTGATCTATGGGGGACATTAGTGATCTATGGGGGACATTAGTGATCTATGGGGGACATTAACTGATCTATGGGGGACATTAACTGATCTATGGGGGACATTAATGATCTATGGGGGACATTAGTGATCTATGGGGGACATTAACTGATCTATGGGGGACATTAGTGATCTATGGGGGACATTAACTGATCTATGGGGGACATTAGTGATCTATGGGGGACATTAACTGATCTATGGGGGACATTAGTGATCTATGGGGGACTTTAACTGATCTATGGGGGACATTAGTGATCTATGGGGGACATTAACTGATCTATGGGGGACTTTAACTGATCTATGGGGGACATTAACTGATCTATGGGGGACATTAGTGATCTATGGGGGACATTAACTGATCTATGGGGGACATTAGTGATCTATGGGGGACATTAGTGATCTATGGGGGACATTAACTGATCTATGGGGGACTTTAACTGATCTATGGGGACATTACAATTTTGGTGCTGTAGTACTTCAGTGTGGGGGATGTACTTCAGTGTAGGGGATGTACTTCAGTGTGGGGGATGTACTTCAGTGTGGGGGATGTACTTCAGTGTGGGGGATGTACTTCAGTGTGGGGAATGTACTTCAGTGTGGGGGATGTACTTCAGTGTGGGGGATGTACTTCAGTGTGGGGGATGTACTTCAGTGTGGGGGATGTACTTCAGTGTGGGGGATGTACTTCAGTGTGGGGGATGTACTTCAGTGTGGGGGATGTACTTCAGTGTGGGGGATGTACTTCAGTGTGGGGGATGTACTTCTGGCTCGAGAGCCATTTTCAGACCGCTGGCAGGTATACGATGACGTCATTACAATCTCAGCCAAGCTCACTCCCCGTGTCGTGTGGCCTTGACCTCCGACCTTTGGCTTTTTGGACCTTCGACCTGCTGGACCAATCATAGGATGAATAACACGTCATACAACAGTCATCGATACCATTCAATAGCTGTATTCAATAAGTGTCTATGGCTATACTCCTGTATGTTTATGTTTAATTAATTAGTTCCATTATTCCAATGTGTGCTAATGTTGTATACATCATAATTTGACCCAACCTTCCACCCCACATCAGGATACAATTTTCTGTGCTAAATGTTGTATACATCCAACCTTCCATCCCACAGCACCTTCGCCTACAAGATCATCATCCCCGTGGTGTGGGGGCTGATCATCTTCATCGGCGCTGTCGGCAACATCATCGTCGTCTTCACCATGTGCTCTCATGGCGGCCGCTCAATGCCCAGGTGGGTGTCTCTGTGTGTATCTCTGTGTGTGTGTGTGTGTCTCTGTGTGTCGGTTTGTGTGTCTCTTTGTTTCTCTGTGTTTCTCTCAGTGTTTCTCTCAGTGTGTCTGTCAGTGTGTCTCTCTGTGTGTCTGTTGGTGTCTTTTTCGGTGTGTCTGTGTGTCTCTCAGTGTGTCGGTCAGTGTGTCTCTCAGTGTGTCGGTCAGTGTGTCTCTCAGTGTGTCGGTCAGTGTTTCTCTCAGTGTGTCGGTCAGTGTGTCTCTCAGTGTGTCTGTTAGTGAGACAAACTCATGTTTAATACACACAAGTGCATGTATGATACACACACACACACACTATATCTTCAAGTGTAAAACTAGTTTATAATTTTTACATATTTCGATACCTGTGACTTATACAAGTTGTATCCAGCTTAACCTGCTCACCTTGATTGAAAATAAACGGTGAACAGACACGCCGTCTTAAGGTCCGCATCGCAAATTGATTTCCTTCTAATTATCTGATGACGTTTAAAATTGATTATCTAATGACATTTGAAAATTCTCAGTTCTAGAGAACGGATATTTGTTCTTCTCTTACAAAAGTTGAAACTAAAGCCGACAGACGAATTAATTAGCCGGAGTTGATCAAACTAATAATCAGCTCTTACGTCATCAGTCATATCAGGCAAACATGGGACTACTGACAGATGGCATTAGTCAAGTGATAGAATAATGATGTCAGTGACACAAGAAGGTGTCATTAACACAATAATGTTGTCATTGACATAATGTCAGCGACACAATAAGGTTGTCAGTGACAGAGAGGTGAAAGATGTGTGTTGACAGACAATGTTAACCTTATTTTAATCTTCATTCATCGTGCATCTCAAATATTTAATTATACCTTAATGCTAATGCTCGACTGTCAACGAATTTAAAATATTTAATTATGCCCTAATGTTTGATAACGAATGCATTTAAAATAGGGTAATTAACAAATATAAACGTATTGTTTTCCCCTGGTTTTTTTAAATTAATGAATTATGCTAATGAATTGATTTCGTCTGGCTATACCATTTATTTAAACTGTCTGATTTAGAAGATATGGCGAGCCAGTTTTTGTTGCTGATGCGAGTGGTGGGGATGTCGCTAGAATCAAACTCTTCCATTTATTTAGTTCTGTGGTGGAGGTCTTGTCTTCCATTCATTTAGTTCTGTGGTGGAGATCTTGTAGAAGAGAATCAACAAACTCCACTGAGGCATGTTGGCACCATGAGAGGGAGGGGGAGGGGGGGGGGGTCATATCTTGCCGTTTAGCAAATTATTTAGACTCAGCAAATTATAAAGTACAACATAACGTCTGTATTTGTGAACTTTCAATGGACATTAGTATAGAACGTGGGGTTTAAAATAGAATGGTATAATTATACTCATGACCTCTGGTAATGTCAACATTTAGTCAGTTCCGTTATTACCTCAAATGGTGTGAACAATTAGTCAGTTCCGTTATGACCTCAAATGATGTCGACATTTAGTCAGTTCCGTTATGACCTCAAATGATGTCGACATTTAGTCAGTTTCATCATAACAACTACAACATCATACCAGTCTCAGGTAGCACGACATTGGGGCGACAGAAGTAAAAAAAAAAAAGGGAATCTAAAAGTATGAGAGAACTTCAAAACTTAAAGACGTTTGATACATATATCAAGTATCACAGATAAGCACAAACATTAGCAAGTATAGCCTGGGGTTAGGGTTACATCCTTACACCCTTCCACCTTTACATCCTTACATCCTTACATCCTTACATCCTTACAGCCTAACATATGTATGTCCCCAGGTCCACCACCAACTGTTACATCATCAACGTGGCCCTAGCTGACCTCGCCTTCCTGTCAATAACAGTCCCTATAACCATCGCTCATTACGTGTCTTATAACTGGGTCTATGGCGAAATCATGTGCAAGTTTCAGAACTATATCGCCTATGTAAGTTCGACTCTAGTATTATATTCATGTGCAATATATTTACATATTATATTTTTATTTATAAACTACGCATATATATATATATATATATATATATATATATATATATATATTATATATATATATATATATATATATATATATATATATATATATATATATATATATATATATATATATATATATATATATATATATATACTATAAACGTGCATGTATATTCGTCCCTCCCTATCCACACGCCCAGCTAACTTGTGGTGACCTCTGACCTTCCAGGTGTCCTTGCTGTCCACCTGCCTTACGCTGACCGCCATGACCATCGACCGATATTTTGCCATCGTCCATCCCATTCGGTCACTCCACAGTCGAACCCCCCGGGGAGCGGCCATCATTTGTATAGCCATCTGGTTAGGTGAGTGACGTCATCTGGTCTCGTCTGTGTGTTGGTGACGTCATGTTGTTTTGTCTAGCACTGCCATCACTGAAGATCTTGAAAGTCCATGCCACGCCCACTACCTGACATTTAACTCCTGACTCTGTATCGGCTGCTTCTGTATCGGCCTTGTGGCTACATGTTTAATACAGACACCGAACACACTTTAGTATAACCAGCGAACACACCAATATTTGGGGTGTGGGGAAATTGCGAGACGCGAAAAGCGAAATGGCGAGGCGGGAAAATGCGAGAAGGTAATGCGAGACATACCTGCGGAATTAAGGGTAAATAGCGAGACACTTTTTGCGAAAAAAGTTTTTTTTTGTTTTTTTTGTCCATCTTTATTTATTTAAATTATTTTTGTTTTTGTTTTAAAATAAACAAGCATTTAACCATACCCTTTAACACGAGTGTTGTATGTTGTTATTTTTTATCTAGATACTAAGAAGATAGATCTATATCTAGATCTATCTATTTAAAAATCCTAACATCGTTGCTGTGCTACTGTCATCGCCCGCTCTTGTTAGCGAGAGGAAAATCCCGTCTCAGTCGGCATTAATTTAAAAATCTAGCCCGCTCATGTTTATACAAACGTGAGCTGTGTCATTGTGAATTGGTATAATCTTGTCAGCAGGAGAGATATTTTGCAACATCTATTTATGGATTTTTGTACTTGCAAAAAGTGTAAAAGTATAAACAATTCTAAAAAGTGCAATTTATTTTTTTATTAAGTAATTTTAACTACAAACAAAATTTACAAACAAAATCTTCTGAAACAGTCCTCAAACACACATCGTGACCCATTTATACATTTTTCTTTTGCTACTTCTTCCAATCCACATTCACAACATTTCACATTCTCATCACAGTTGACCTCCTCGTTCATCCCACAAACAACACTGGCACCCATGTTCTCATCATCATCATCCGCACGCTCAACATCTGTTTTCCGTTTTTTATAATTTGGATTTTTTATCATTTCTGTAATTTTGGCACAACCGTGATATAAAATCTAATATAAATTAGTGTAAAGGAACATTGGAAGAGAAAACACACAGTAGTAGTTCTTACCTCCAGAATAGTTGTATCCAAATGATGTAGGCATTTCCTTGTGCTTAGATTTATATGGTAAAAAAGCTAGAAAAAAATCGTAGGCGGCGGCTATAATACAAAATTTCTATGCAACAATAGAAAATATGTTTGCGGCGGCAGCGGATCCGGGCACGGCGATCTTCAAAGACGGTAAATCAGGCGGCCTCGGCGTTCCACACAAAAGAAAGAAGTTGATCTATCGTCGTCGGTATTTCCGTCGGTTTCGAACAAGGTGGTATTCTAAGTCGACACAAAAGATGGGGGGAGTTGACAAATCATCAGTATGTCTAGCGACGGAAAAATCGGAAGTTTTAACAATGTAAACGAAACGTCTTTGAAGTCTGGACCAAATACCACTGAAAATCGGGTGCGGTAAATTTTTCGCAGAAATCTTCGCATTTCAACACCACCCAGCGTAAGTATCGGCTTGTGGTAAAATGCGAGACAAAAAGTCACGTGACCTACCGTTTTCGCGCCCTTCTCGCATTTTCCCGCCTCGCCATTTCGCTTTTCGCGTCTCGCAATTTCCCCACACCCCAATATTTGGCCACTAACCACAACTATATTTGGCGGTGAACGGAAAAAAAGTCACAGGAAAAAAGTCACTAAGGAAATTTTTTTTCGGAAAAAAAGTCGCAGAAATAAAATCACAGAAAACATGTCCCAAAAATCTTTTCATAAATGTTTTGATTTTAATTGTTGAGAATTGTGAAAATTGTGGGTATTTATTGATGTGTGGGTTTTTGCAGCATATTTATAAACGATACAGGCATTATGGTTAATAACACTAATAAGTAAAAATAATGTAACCTAATTTACACAGAAGCAACAACTTTTATAATTAATTAATGAATTTAGATAAATATGCTGTAGAAATGTTAAATATAAACGAAATTTAGGCACATCATTGTGTTTTGCATGTTCTTTTTTTTTTTCCATTCCCTGGTCGGCCTCTCCTCAGTCGGCCTTGTCCGTCCATATTGTGTGTTGTTGACGTTTTGCGTCAATGACAGCCCGTGTCGGGTTTCTGCTTTGATCCTTTCCTTTGTTAAGTAATGCGTGTGATAAATGTGGGAAGTACAGGTGGTTGACCTATTGCCGCAATGAGTTGAGGGCTGCAAGTCACATTAACTACGTCTTTATGCCTTTTCGCGCTAATTTAAAGTTAGTATTTAACAAATACTATAAAAAAAGAGAACGTTGAACCATTTTATTAAATTATATTAAATATTATATGTATAAAGGAATTGAAATGTAAATACTACACACTACGTGTGTTATAAATATCACTAATATCAATATTCAACATACGCACATTTCATTATATTTAATTAATCTAAGTTGATTTGCACTTTCTGAATATTTAATACATAAAAGTATTAACACGTTCCATGCAAATATATATTTGTGTCTTTTTTTCCCATGACTTTTTTTCCTGTGACTTTTTTTCCTACAATCATATTTAGCCACTAGCCACACCTGTATTTGGCCACTAACTACACGAATATTTGGCCGCTAAACGCATCTTTGTTTAGCCAAGAACATGATGTACGCGTTAAAATAATGCCTTCACATTTTCCCTATGACGTCATGCACGCTAATATAATTGACGTCAGTATGTTGACATACAGATTGTTTACTGCCCCCCCCCGCATAATTTCTAGTTTGTTTTGCCGTGTCCACGAACGCCATTACAGAAAATCGATCTCTCGGCGTGATTGATTTTCTCTTCTCTGATCTAATTTGATTTCTTGAAGACATGGACTGTCCTCTTGTCAAACCACTCGATTCATTGTCTGGGGGTGGGGAGGGGGGGTCGGGCTGGGGCAGGGGTCGGGTTAACAGAATAATCATTTGAATCCTATCACTCCGCCATGTGAATAAATCTCTTATCACATAGATAAAGTTAGTGTAGCTAATCGAATTATCTCTTCAGACAAGAGTGAGTCTTATATCGACGAATCTTTCATCTAAATCATCTCCAACCTACGACATTCTAACCTAGGTAACACCATTCCGTGGTGAATTGGAGAGATGTGAAAACCCTTAGCGAACCTCCGTGAGACCATTCCGTGGTGAATTGGAGAGATGTGAAAACCCTTAGCGAGCTGAGTACTAGCACGTCATCGTTAAGACAGAATGCGAGTGTGTGTGGGTTGTGGGGGAAAGTTTTGATACTGCCCATCTTACCACTACAAGACAAAAATGTGTTGTGTGTATGAGGTGTGTATAGAAAATGTTGCAGTCCTGATGGTGTTTCTCTATGTCCTGATGGTGTTTCACTATGTCCTGATGGTGTTTCACTATGCCCTGATGGTGTTTCACTATGTCCTGATGGTGTTTCACTATGTCCTGATGGTGTTTCACTATGTCCTGATGGTGTTTCACTATGTTCTGATGGTGTTTCACTATTTCAGCGTCTGGTGCCGCGTGTTCCCCCTACCTGATGGTGTTTCTCTATGTGCTGATAGTGTTTCACTATGTTCTGATGGTGTTTCCCCATTTCAGCGTCTGGTGCCGCGTGTTCCCCCTACCTAATGGTGTTTCACTATGTCCTACACTATGTCCTGATGGTGTTTCACTATGTTCTGATGGTGTTTCACTATTTCAGCGTCTGGTGCCGCGTGTTCCCCCTACCTGATGGTGTTTCTCTATGTGCTGATGGTGTTTCACTATGTTCTGATGGTGTTTCCCCATTTCAGCGTCTGGTGCCGCCTGTTCCCCCTACCTAATGGTGTTTCACTATGTCCTACACTATGTCCTGATGGTGTTTCACTGTGTCCTGATGGTGTTTCACTATGTCCTGATGGTGTTTCACTATGTCCTGATGGTGTTTCACTATGTTCTGATGGTGTTTCACTATGTTCTGATGGTGTTTCCCCATTTCAGCGTCTGGTGCCGCCTGTTTCCCCTACCTAATGGTGTTTCACTATGTCCTACACTATGTCCTGATGGTGTTTCACTGTGTCCTGATGGTGTTTCACTATGTCCTGATGGTGTTTCACTATGTCCTGATGGTGTTTCACTATGTTCTGATGGTGTTTCGCTATGTCCTGCACTATGTTCTGATGGTGTTTCACTATGTCCTGATGGTGTTTCCCCATTTCAGCGTCTGGTGCCGCCTGTTCCCCCTACCTAATGGTGTTTCACTATGTCCTACACTATGTGCTGATGGTGTTTCACTATGTCCTGATGGTGTTTCCCCATTTCAGCGTCTGGTGCCGCGTGTTCCCCCTACCTAATGGTGTTTCACTATGTGCTGATGGTGTTTCACTATGTCCTGATGGTGTTTCCCCATTTCAGCGTCTGGTGCCGCGTGTTCCCCCTACCTAATGGTGTTTCACTATGTCCTACACTATGTCCTGATGGTGTTTCCCCATTTCAGCGTCTGGTGCCGCCTGTTCCCCCTATCTGATGGTGTTTCTCTATGTGCTGATGGTGTTTCACTATGTCCTGTTGGTGTTTCGCTATGTCCTGCACTATGTCCTGATGGTGTTTCCCCATTTCAGCGTCTGGTGCCGCCTGTTCCCCGTACCTGATGGTGTTTGGCCTGGAACTCAAGAACTCGCAGACGGTGTGTATGAGGACGTGGTCCCTGGGGTGGGAGAAGGCCATGACGGTCATGGTGGTGCTGGTCACGTACGTGGTGCCGCTCTCCGTCATCCTGGTCAGCTACACCTTCATCCTCCGCTTTCTCTGGCAGCACCGCATCGGGGTCCGCAAGGAACTGGACGTAAGTTCTAGAACATTTTGTGTATCATCTTAGATGGTAAGTTCTAGAACACCTGGTGTAACATCTTAGATGGTAAGTTCTAGAACACCTGGTACAACATCTTAGATGGTAAGTTCTAGAACACTTTATGTATCATCTTAGATGGTAAGTTCTAGAACACTTTATGTATCATCTTAGATGGTAAGTTCTAGAACACCTGGTACAACATCTTAGATGGTAAGTTCTAGAACACTTTGTGTAACATCTTAGATGGTAAGTTCTAGAACATTTTATGTATCATCTTAGATGGCTGTAAGTTCTAGATCACCTGGTACAACATCTTAGATGGTAAGTTCTAGAACACTTTGTGTAACATCTTAGATGGTAAGTTCTAGAACATTTTATGTATCATCTTAGATGGCTGTAAGTTCTAGATCACCTGGTGTAACATCTTAGATGGCCGTAAGTTCTATGTCTACGGTTGCAACATCTTTATTTTACTTGTTTGAAAAGCAGATGTAAAAAAAAAAATCAGAATTTGGATAGTTTATTTCTAGATTTCTTAAAAAAAATATTTTACATAAAATAGTTCTATCTTTTATAAAGGTTATAAACTATGCATTTAAACCCAACAATTAAAAGACGTGGTTTTAATATCTTTATTTAATTAATTACACGATTGTTGCTTGCTACAGCCGAGCGAGTTGTCTAACTTGTTTTTGTTTTGTTTGACCAGCATGACTCTGACTCCACGGAGTCAGTGATTGGAGTCGGCACGACGATCGCCAGACGTCGAAAGAAAGTGGCGAAGATGGTGGCCGTGGTGGTGATCCTGTTCGCCATCACTTGGCTGCCCATCCACCTCTTCAACCTGTGCTACGCCCTCATCCCCAACTTCCCCCAGAGCCAGCCGCTCTACGACCTCAAGATCTTCGCCCACACCCTCTCCTATACCAGCAGCTGCATCAACCCCTTCGTCTACACCATCATGGGCGACGGATTCCGGAAGGCTTTCAGGGAGTCGCTGTGTGGGTGTCGGGGCGGCTCCCCGTCCTACCACTCCCGACCCAGCTACCCCAGGAGGAGCGGCAGCACCATCGAGACACGCCTCAACGGTGAGTGACGTGACAGCCTCGACTTCATCAACTTTAAACCGCCCAATTCATGCCGGGTACTGTACTTTAGCTGAGTGAGCTGGACATTGTTGTGGTGACTCGATTGGCCATTGTCAGATATCCAACAAACTGTCAGATATCAAACTTTCAGATATCCAACAAAATGACCTATCTGACTATCTTAAAAAATAGCAGATGTCTATTTACCTAATGGAGTGTGGAAACTATTCGCAAACTTGTCATTCGAACGGAATCTTCGAGAAAAACATTTGGTAACGTCACTGTCGTCAACTTGGTGGTGGCGATGGTTGTGGTGGTGGTTGTGGTTGTGGTGGTGTGGACAACATGGAGGTTGTGTGACCCAGGTTGTATAGCAGTTGTAAACAACGTTGTGATGACATGTTGTGATGACATGTTGTGATGACATGTTGTGATGACATGTTGTGATGACATGTTGTGATGACATGTTGTGATGACATGTTGTGATGACATGTTGTGATGAGTGGAGTAATCGCCCTTTGTGGGGAGGCAGGCGTCAGATCACGTGACAAGCACGGCCCTCTGATCACGTGACAATCACGGCCCTCTGATCACGTGACAAGCACGGTCCTCTGATCACGTGACAAGCACGGCCCTCTGATCACGTGACAAGCACGGCACTCTGATCACGTGACAAGCACGGCCCTCTGATCACGTGACAGGCACGGCCCTCAGATCACGTGGTGTTTCGACTAGCCCGGACAAAAAAAAAACTGATTAAAGATCGGATTAACTGATGGAAAGATTTCAAATGGTGTCACGGATTAAAGGATTGTTTGCGATTGTTCAGGATTAAATGATTATTGAGATTGTGAAAGATTAAAGGATTGTCACTGGTTAAAGGATTAACGTGATCAGGTTAAAATATGACAGACAGTGGAGAGGATAAGTTCACAGACAGACACACGAACACACACACATACAAACAAATATTTGAATATAAATTTTAAAATATAGTGCTGCATCATCCAGTAAACTTTACACCCCTACAACATCCACACCCCAACTTTATATCAACACCCCTTACCACACCACTACCATATTCACACCACATCCACACCACCACCACATCCACACTTCAAACCCAATACTACCTCCACACACCAAACCACACCACTGCTACATCCACCCAACCACCTAACCACCCAACCACCTAACCACCTAATCACCTAACCACCCAACCACCTTACCACCCAACCACCTAACCACCTAATCACCCAACCACCTAACCACCTTACCACCCAACCACCTAACCACCTAATCACCCAACCACCCAACCACCTAACCACCTAGTCACCCAACCACCCAACCACCTAACCACATGTGAACCACCAGTGCCCACTGCCAACCTAGTAACAGCAGAACATCTTACAATCTGCACTCCAGACAATATGTGCTGACTTTCAACCCATGTCTTTGTTTCGTAGAGTTGAAAACTAAAGACAGGAGGATTTTATTGACGCGCGGTGTTTGATCCTACCTGATTTGTGACACTTATGTTGATACTTTGTCAAGACTTTGTCATTATTTTTTTAAAATTGTGTCAATATTGTGTCAATGTTCTGTCAAGATTTAGTCCAGATTCTGGTCTCCAAGACCAACTCGGTGCCCGCCGCGTCTGGCTGTTGCTCAATCTTGACCCAGGATGCTAAATAACTGGAGTAAATCAGAGTTACCGTCCTTAGAAAACTATTTGGCCTGCCTTGTATCACGCAGACTTAAGTTTGTGCCGGTAAAATCTTTCTTGTCATCTTGGAATGTTCCTGCATAAATCTTCATTAATTACATGTGGGATTACTTAGAACTTTAATTGATTTCACCAATGTACTGAATCTTGTCCAAACTGATCTGTCAATAGTTTTTGCCTTTATTAGATCCAAACAATTTTTCTTGTTCTTAAAGAAGTAATTCTCAAACCTCCCACCCCTGATGTTACATCCCCTCCCACCCCCTAGTATACACCACCTCCCCCCCTGTCGTATAACACCTCCTACCTCTGCCGTATATGACTTCCCACCCATATATTACACTTCCCCTCCCACCCCTGGTATAAATCCCCCTCCCACCTCTGCCGTACACGACCTCCCACCCCCGATGAACACCCCCTCCCACCTCTGATATACACCCCCTCCCACCTCTGATGTACACCTCATCCCACCCCTGGTGTAAATCCGCCTCCCACCTCTGATGTACACCCCCTCCCACCTCTGATGTACACCCCCTCCCATCTCTGATGTACACCCCCTCCCACCCCTGATATACACCCCCTCCCACCTCTGATATACACCCCCTCCCTAATTGATACACCCCTATCAGACGACTAACACCTGTGTATGACCCAGCAACCGTTTGAAAACCAAACCTCACCCGTCATGTTCTGCCTTATACATCTCGCTACTAATGTCTGTAATAAAACCTGGTTAAATCACCATCTAACCATCCAATGATACTTTGTGTTCCAAGGGAAATAATCCAGGTTTTTATGGTTTTTGTACATAAACATGCGAATCAAGCAGCGTAACTTTTAGTTGTCGTACTTTGAACTATGTGTTGTATATATGTCCTTTATGTCAACATAAAATTACACATAAGGTGTTTCACTACTGACAAACTAATGTAAACATGGAGATTTCATACATCAAAGTCTTATTTGTTCGCCCTCCACCGAATGTGTACATTTTAAAATGTGTAACTACGGTATTATGTTGACGAAATGATTGGACAGCCATTTTTATAAACAGCGCAAGACATAACAAGAGATTTTTGAATTGTTTGAAAACAGCAATATCTATGTTACTGTATCCATGTGTGAAGTTATATTGTAAATATAAACAATTGGTGGGATCCTTTGTAAAGTAATGTGTACATTTAATATGACAGATACATGTCTCTGTGTGAGTCATTGTCAACGGAAAAGTCACAGAAAAAAGTCACAAGAAAAAAGTCACAGGTTAAAAAAAATGCACAGAAAAAGGTCACTAAGGAAAAATGTAATCGGAAAAAAAAAGTCACAGAAGTAAAGTCACAGAAAAAAAAAACCAATACAAAATTTCTATCGGATAAAAAGTCACAGAAATAAAGTCACAAAAATTTTCTAAGAAATATTTTGATTTAATTGTTGAGAATTGTAAAATTGTGGGTGTTTGTATTAATGTGGGTGGTGTAATTGTGGTAGAATATTTATAAACTTAAGAGCATTATGGTTAATAACAATAATAAGTAAAAATAGTTTACACAGCAACCTCAAATTTTGTTAAGTATTTAGTTATTTACGCAGCAGAAAAAATAATCATAAAAGAAATGTAGACACATTATTATGTTTAGCAAATGTGTTTGGCCGTAGCCTCTTCTTGGTCGGCTTCTCCTTAGTCGGCCTTAGCCGGCCATATTTGTTTACGTTTTGCGTCAATGACAGCATTTGTACTGGGTCGGCTTTATGTTTTAATCCTATGTAACGAGCGTGATAAATATGGGCAGTAAAGGTGGTTGAACTATGGCTGCCATCGGTTGAGGGCAGTCCGTCACATTAACTACGTCCTTACGCCATTTCACGCTTTTTGAAGTTAGTATTTAAAAAAAAACACGATAAAAACTAAAAGGTTCGAACGTTCTATTAAATTATATTAAATATGATATGTTTACAAGAATTAAAACCTACATACTTCATACTAAATATTTTCACATGTGTTATAAATATTACAATACGTACACAACCTAGGCACATATATCTACAAAATCTTCATTTAATTTTAATTAATCGTAAATTAATTTGCATTTTCTGAATATTTTTAATGCATAAAAGTTGGCCTATTAGCAAATTCCATGTTAATACACATTTGTGACTTTTTTTCCCTCTGATTTTTTTCATGTCTATTTTTTCATGTGACTTTTTCCCGGTGCCTTTTTTATGTTTGTTCTTTTGCTGTGACTTTTTCCCCCTACAATCGTGCGTCATACCCCAGCCATAGATGTCGTAAAGCTATTGTTCGCCGCTGGGCCTTTCTATTTTTAGCTCAGTCGGGATACATCACAACAGACAGATTGAGACTATATATAATGTTGATATATATATATATATATATATATATATATATATATATATATATATATATATATATATATATATATATATATATATATATATATATTAGGCGTATATTTTTTTTCCATTTATTTATATATACGTAGGCTAAACCTAAGGAAAGCCAATAAATTGTGATAACCAATTTTTTTTCGGCTACTATTTCATATAAATCTATCAAAACTTTTAAATCCTGTCAACAGTTTATCTGCTATGCCTACTCCGGCCCCTCCCCCTTCCCGTGACGCATTTGGCAGTTCATAGTTCATGCCGGTATGTCAGTTAACAACACATGGCTAAGGTGTATATAGTGTCATGTCGTGACGTCATCGTGACTGTACAGGGAGGCTTTATGTTATGGTCAGTGTTTCTTCCAGGCATCTCTTCGGAGGAGGGGGTGGTCTGAGCCCCTGGAACGAAATGGAATGTATATAAAATAATTTATAGAAAATATATACTTTTAACAGTGCCCCCCCCCCCCACGCGAGAAATTCCAAGCCAAGTACCCCCCCCCCCCCGCCCCGACCCTTCGGAGAAAATAGTCTGGAAGAAACACTGGAGAAGTTCAAGCCCCGCCCACAACTTATCGTACATGTTATTTAAAGGGTTTAAGTCCCACCCTAAACGCATTATACATGTCAGTCAGGTTGTTAAGCCCCGCCCACAACATATCGTACATGTCATTTAAAGGGTTTAAGTCCCACCCTAAACGCATTGTACATGTCAGCCAGAGAGTTAAGCCCCGCCCACAACATATCGTACATGTCAATCATAGGTTCAAGCCCCGCCCACAGCGTATTGCTCGTGTCAACTGGGCGTGTGTCGTCACACGTCAACCCACCCGCCTGACAACTTACATGGTGTGTAGTCTTTGTTTAGTAGCTGTTTGAATAGTTTCTCAAAATGACAATAAACAAAATTTGAATCAAAGTATGTCTTTGTTAGGAATATTTATAGTGTACGTTTGTCCTGAATGTGAGTTTTGAATGTTTGTTGTGAATATTTGATTGAATGTTTTTTGTAAATATTTATTAAGATTGTTTGTTGTGAATATTTGATTGAATTTTGAACTAAAAACACAGTTTACGTGTGTTAATACTCACAAATTAAAATTTCAATGATTCTATATGTATCTAAAAACAAAACAAAAACTGTAGTTTTAACATTTAGTAGAGTTTCTCTGCCTCTCAGTCTATGTGTTGGGTACCAATAAAAGCTGGGTGGACTCAGGGACGTTCTATTCACATTCGGACTTGTGATGTTCGGGTTAGCGCTAGACCACGCAGTCCCACAAGGTGTCGATGACCTTAAAACTTAATCATTGTGACAACCGCTTAACGTTAATCCTAGCAACAATCTTATAACATTAGTCATGGTGTTACTTGTAACCAGAGGCGTATCCAGGTTTTCAGTGTAGGGGGAGCGAAAATAGCAAAAAAAAAGGCGCCGAATTTGTAATATCTTCTATATACGTATATATATATATATATATATATATATATATATATATATATATATATATATATATATATATATATATATATATATATATATTAGCTGTATGTTGTTGCTTCGCTATGATGTAAAATAAATTGAAAGTAGCAATCTGAAGAAATAAAATAAAAAACATACACATTGTAGGCAGAGAAAACAAAAAATGTAGGCTGACAAAACAAAAAAATGTATAACTCTAAACAGAAAAAAAAATATACACACTCTACAACAAAAAACAATGAACGCAACATTATCTGTTTTGTAACCCTTGTAAAAAAATCACATAATAATTTCTGGGACATTTATTAAGACGAGCGAAAAGAGGAAATAATCACTATTTTAATATAAATAAGTATATGTCTACACATTTAATTATAAATATCAAAACAACTCAATAATTACTTAATAATCTAATAAAGTAGTTTAACGCTATTAGGTTTTACAAAAATATTTTGTCTACAATCAGAATTATATATATTGTCATTATAAATGCTTAAGTATTACAGAATAATGAAAGTTTTTTAAATCAGAGTTGGTATAAAACCCAGCTTTTCAATAGACATATAAAATTCGGATAAATAGCCTACAGATAACCAATATATAGGTCTTGCATTTCAGATCATCCATGGTAAAGTTAGCTACCGACTTTTTGTGTTCTTTAAAGATCATTTTTTTAAACATAATGATAAGGTATGGGTTAGATCACTGTATTGCTCACACACCATTTTACTTGTAATTGCAAAAACAATATTCACAGAGATTTACGTTTCAAAAGCTATGATTCTGGCGGCATGGTAGCCTACTTTGGTACATCATTACGCGTTTTCCCAAATGTACTTAATAGATCAGTTCGGGGAGGGTTGGGGGTGGGGGGGGGGGGGGGGTTCAACTACATTCACCACTGTCCGGTCACTTTAGGTCAATTATCCAACCCAGCGTATACCTAGGTGTGACATTAATGTCACTCTACACAATTGTGGTGGTGAGGTGTGGGGGGGGGATAACTTAGCGTCATTTTTAGACGACTGTTCTAAACATACATATTCAATTACACATGTATACTGATTCAAAAATAGATTTAAATAAGTAGCAGTGGTATTATAAAAATAATTATTTTACAGAGGGGGGGGGGGGATTATAACCATCATAGCACCCCCCCCCCCCCGCCTGCTCTACTGAGCTGAGCGGATAATTAACTGTGCGATCAGTGTTAGTTTAAATTGAGTTGTTTTTTTAATACAAAATATAGCATTATTTATATTTAATATAGATCTAGATATAGTAAACTAAAATAATAATTAATATAAAGTTGATATTGTTTCATATAAATTTGTAATCGTAATCACTATCGCCCATACTGTCATAATACTACTACTTCATCGTGATGACGTTGTTGACCTTGTCAAAACTTACCCACCGCTACGCAGTTCGCCCATAAGTAAATTTAAATAGAGGTGCCACATCAGTTGTATTTATGTCTCTATTGTAATTTCAAAAATTAATTACACGATTTAAACTGTATATATAAAGTAATTTTGTGTGAAGTTTTATGTGTAGCATTTTCTAATTCAATTATTCTAAACAAATACATTATACAGGTGCCTTAAACTTAACACTAATCTTGCCAAGTGCTACTACCCTTAGAGGTTTTTTAAACATTGCAATGCATCGTAATGGTTATTTTTAGATTGAGAAACTGATGCAGCTGCTAATACGTGTTGTGAACGTCGACTCTACTAGTCTATTACTACTATGCTTAATTGCTGCATGAAAATGAATCTTGTGATTTACAGAGATGTGCCGACTAAAAATAATTTTTAACAAATATCAATGTTTAAACTTTGAGTTTAAAAAGTTTCCAAAAAAGGCGCCATTTTGCTGAAAATGGTCCGAGGGGGAGCGGCCGCTCCCCCTGCTCCACCCCTGCGTACGCTACTGCTTGTAACATTACTCTTATAATAATAACCATACGTACCTATTTTATAAAATTAATCAAAGTACAAATATTTTAACATTTAATCATGGTAAGGGGAGACAACTTCCGCTTACTCTCTTCTCGGTGACCAGAAGGATGCGCAACGAAAAAAAGTACAAGAAAAAAAGCGCAAACAGAAAAAAGCGCAAGTAGAAATTGGCCCACACAGAAAAATGCGTAAAGAGAAAAAATGCGCAAACAGAAAAAGCGCAAATAGAAATTTACGATCACAGAAAATAGGCAAACAGAAAAGTGCGCTCACAGAAAAAGGCGTAAAGAGAAAATTACGCACACAGAAAATGACACACAGATCTTTCATCACTTATGACTGTGACTATATGTGTATAAATGTGTGTATGTATGTACACATAGACATATTTATTTCATTCTCATTTCTGTATATTTTAATTTACAAAAATTTAAAAAAAAAATGCCACCGCTCGTTCTAAAATGCATAGAAACAAAAATTACTAATATTTTCAGATCAAACATATATAGAAGCTGCTGGCCGAAGGTACTTTGACCACGCTTTGACAACAGCGAAGGGTTGTCCGCAGGCATTGTGTAACCTAGGGCTGTGTAATCACAGATGATATGAGCAAACGTCGTTTGTACGGCTACACGACTACGCCTATACCGACCGACGAGCTGACCGACCGACCCAACCGCCTGTCTGACAGTCTATCTGTCTTTTCGTGCGTCCGTCAGTCCACACATCTCTCTCTCTTTTTCTCTTCTCCTCTTCTTCTCTTTCTCTACCGTTTCAAAAATATTCGAGGAGAGTGGGGGGGGGGGGGGGCGCTAAGAAAATAAGAATTCTAAGGAAGAGTTTGTTAACTGCGGTCTTTAGTACACTGAAGTCGCGCATTATTTGCGTTCCATGCAAGTAATTACACGAGCTAACCATCCGTCCATCCTGTTTTTTTTTCGACATGTTCAAATGGAGTTACTGATATTTGTGTGTGCAATTGCACATCTCTCTTTAAGTTATCAGGAAAACTGTTGTTCTAATGACAATAGAATTTGCATGATATTTAGATGTATGGACGGACAGATGGACAGACAGGTAGGCAATGTGTGTGAGTGGGTCATTCGGTCCGTTGGTAGGTGTTGGTGTAAATGTATGTATATATGTAAGTGTAGGTACAAGTGTAGGCTAAGTTATGCAAATCACCAATGGTCAAATAACCTGTGATCAAAACCCGCGGTGAACAAACTGCCTGTGGACAACCCTTGGCTGTGGACAACCCTTGTCTGTGGACAAACAACATGTGGGCTTATCACCTTTGGCCAAAAAGCATATAAAGTCGGAAAATCTTAGGAATTTATGATTCTATTTATTTTAGAAAATGATGCAGCTTTTATTATTAAATAAAAATATACAGAAGTTGTAATAAAATATTTCTGTGTATGTATGAACATAGGCATATGCAATCTCAAACATGCACACAAAAACACAAGCACACTGCCATAATCATCATTGGTGAGTGATCTGTGTTTATTTTTCTATGTGCGCAAATTTTTATTTGGGTTTTCTTCTGTGTGCGCGCATTTTCTTTGCTCATTTTTCTGTGTGCGCATTTTTTTTGTTTGCGCATGTTTCTGTGTGCGCACTTTTCTTTTTGCGCATTTTTCTGTTTGCGCTTATTTCCATTGCTCATTTTTCGTTGCGCATCTTTCTGGGATCCACTTTTTTCCATTTTCAGACATTGTTTAGGTTTCCCTAGCACCATTGATTTCATGTACTTGTTATGCTTAACACCATTAAATGTACTTGTCATGCTTGATATCATTAAATGTATTTGTTATGCTTGATATCATTAGATGTATTTGTTGTGAATGTAATCATCTTTAAACACTGGGGCGAGAATAAATAAATAAATAAACTGCAAGGGACTGTCATACACCGTGAAAAATCTGTCATACACCATGAAAAAACCGACAATGAAAACACTGGCACACATCATGAAAACACTGTCACACACCATGAAAACACTGGCACACACCATGAAAACACTGGCACACATCATGAAAACACTAGCACACATCATGAAAACACTGGCACACACCATGAAAACACTGGCACACATCATGAAAACACTGGCACACATCATGAAAACACTGGCACACATCATGAAAACACTGGCACACACCATGAAAACACTGGCACACATCATGAAAACACTGACACACACCATGAAAACACTGGCACACATCATGAAAACACTGGCACACACCATGAAAACACTGACACACACCATGAAAACACTGACACACATCATGAAAACACTAGCACACATCATGAAAACACTAGCACACATCATGAAAACACTGGCACACATCATGAAAACACTGGCACACATCATGAAAACACTGGCACACATCATGAAAACACTGGCACACATCATGAAAACACTGGCACACACCATGAAAACACTAGCACACATCATGAAAACACTGGCACACATCATGAAAACACTAGCACACATCATGAAAACACTGGCACACATCATGAAAACACTAGCACACATCATGAAAACACTGGCACACATCATGAAAACACTGGCACACATCATGAAAACACTGGCACACACCATGAAAACACTGACACACACCATGAAAACACTGGCACACACCATGAAAACACTGGCACACATCATGAAAACACTGGCACACACCATGAAAACACTGGCACACATCATGAAAACACTAGCACACATCATGAAAACACTGGCACACATCATGAAAACACTAGCACACATCATGAAAACACTGGCACACACCATGAAAACACTGGCACACACCATGAAAACACTAGCACACACCATGAAAACACTGACACACACCATGAAAACACGGGTACACACCATGAAAACACTGTCACACACCATGAAAACACTAGCACACACCATGAAAACACTGACACACACCATGAAAACACTAGCACACACCATGAAAACACTGACACACACCATGAAAACACTGTCACACACCATGAAAACACTGTCACACACCATGAAAACACTGTCACACACCATGAAAACACTAGCACACACCATGAAAACACTAGCACACACCATGAAAACACTGACACACACCATGAAAACACTGGCACACACCATGAAAACACTGTCACACACCATGAAAACACTGGCACACATCATGAAAACACTGGCACACACCATGAAAACACTGGCACACACCATGAAAACACTGGCACACACCATGAAAACACTGGCACACACCATGAAAACACTAGCACACACCATGAAAACACTGACACACACCATGAAAACACTGGCACACACCATGAAAACACTGTCACACACCATGAAAACACTGTCACACACCATGATAACACTGGACTGTTTTTGGCGTGGATACTTTACAACACGATGAGTTATATGCAGCTATGTAGAATTGTGACATTGAGGATTGGCTATTGTCAATTACATAAGGTCAAATATTCTTTACATTAATTTGACATAACCAACTATAAATGACCTACGTTAATGACCTACACAAATGACCTACAAAAAAGACCCACAAAATGATTTAAATATACTGTCATGGTGGGTGCGTTAAGTTTTTGTGTGCTGTGAACACAGAGGTCTACCTGTTTGGTAAATCAAGACCAAATAAAACAAAGGCTCTTTAACAAAGTAATTTTTAAAATACTTTACAAATTATATCATATTAGTACAGTAACAACAAAGTATAATAATAATCATTAAAAAAGTTTTAAAAAACCCACGTTTTCTGATTGAACTAAAAAGTAGAAAATAAATGCTATAGGCCCTACATCACAATAATGCAAGCGATCACTCTACTATAAGCGATCAAAAACGTGGGGCGCCGAAGTAAAAGTTATATTACTATTGATTAGATAATACTATTGACTTTTATTAGGGAGCTTGTAGAGAGTCAACAGTATTAGAAACTGTAAGAAAATCACGGCGCCCCACGTTTTTGCTCGCTTATAGTAGAGTGATCGCTTGCATTATTGTGATGTAGGGCCTATAGCATTTATTTTCTACTTTTTAGTTCAATCAGAAAACGTGGGTTTTTTAAAACTTTTTTAATGATTATTATTTTCTACTTTTTAGTCTTTGTCTGTTTGTTTGCATTAAAATCTTGCTATCGATTTTATCTTTTCACTTTTTTTGGGTAAACGAAGACAACTCGTAAAAAGACAACTCGTAAAAAGACAACTCGTAAAAAGACAACTCGTAAAAAACTCGTTGTTTGAATACGTTACTGACTAGAACACATAGATTTGAACCCGTGTCGAGTGGGATAGCAATCGTGTGCCCAACCACTCGACCATATCGTCTCCCCCAAACTGGCCTACCTCCTGTAAGTTTAAACTCGGTTCAAGCTAAATTCTCTGCCCCTAAGCCTGTGGCGACATGTGATCGTTCGCTTCACTGCGCGCGAGGTACGCGTCGCTGGTTTTTTTTCTAATGGCTAGCAGAGGAGAATTATATATATAGATTATATAGCGGTCTAAAATGCTCAATAAAATGTTTCCATTGATCAATTTAGTAATAATAACAATTGAATATTCAATGGTCATCCAAAAGAAAGCTTCCCTGAAAATTTCAGCGCGCTAGCTAACTGGGAAGTGCCAGAAATTTCGATCGCAAGATTTGATTGGAAAGACAAACACACAAAATTTTTTTAAAAGCTAATTATTTTGCTATATTTTTTAAATTTCAGATAAAAGGGGAATAATCGAGTTATTCCATTATTTTAAAAAAGATTACATTGTCCTCCCTTGTACCTCCGATGTACATTTTACTCAACAGGGAAAAAAAGTAAAAACTCAAATAGTGTGCACAAAACAATTAAAAAATTATTAAAAATCCAGAGTTTACAGTTATAATTTTTTATAATGAAACAAAGAATGTAAATGATCATAACTTATTGAATTAAATAAGGACTCCGTTGACTATTTTCTAACTGTACACGAGAGAAGTCTTTTCAAATAAACAACGTTTATTCTACTCATACCGGAGCATGTATTTTTCTACACAACATCGTTTTGTCTTAACTTGCTAATATCTATATTAAAACGCTGCTCCTAGTGTGTCAATCCTTCCTTAAAAGTAAACATTGATCTATACAGCGCTTTTCAATTGCATCTAGAGGCGTAGCGACCGTTCCATTCGCCCGGGAACAAAGTTTCGATTTGCACCCCTCCTCAAGCTTTCGATTTGCACCCCCCACAAACTTCCGATTTGTACCCCTCCCCCTCCCCCTCAAGATTTCGATTTGCAGCCCCCCCCCCCTCAAACTTTCGATTTGCACCCCCCCTCAACCTTTCAATTTATTTTTCCAACCCATTTTGGCGCCCCATAAGGTCGGCGCCCGTGGACATGTGTCGTCCCCCCCCCCCGCCCTAGCTATGCCTCTGATTACACCACATTGTCTTATTATAAGTAATACGTTACGGTTTTGTTTATATAACTACTAAAGTTTATTTTATAGTTGCCACAGTTTTTACTCTTTCGCGCGATGTAAATAAATATTAAATACGCGCCAATTACTAAAAAAATTAAACTAATCAATGTCAAATAAAGTTTTTGCTTAGATTCCTAGAAAAAATGGATACATTTTATTAACAGTAGAGTAAAAAAAAAAATAATTACTTAAAATGTTTAATATTTATTCCAGGAAAGGTAATTAAAATAGAAATTCAATTCACGCTCAATAATTTAAGTAAATTTTTTTATTACTACCGCATTGGAAATTATATGTTAAGGTTCTTAATTAAAATGGATAAATGTTAACATTATTTATATTAATTTTTAATTAGTCGGCACAGAGTTTTATAATTTTTTATTTTATTTCTATGATCTCTCAAAATCACGATTTTCCGTTTTGTTTTTCGGTGTTATTTAAATAGATGGTGAAATTAGAGAATGCTGGAAAGGCTCTGTCTGGGCGCCGACGCCCGGGAAAGCGTTTGTTCGGCGGTGATTCTAATTACACTAGCCGTCGGTACCCGTTACACGTGAATTATAGGTCTATATATTTTTTAATGTTATACATTTTTAGAAGAATATTGTGTCAACTGGTTATGCGCCATTGAGGCCATTGACTCCGATTTCAGCCTGCTTTTCTTTTTGGATTTGCTTCCATAGCCTTTGTCCAACCAAGAACAAACTACAAGGCAGCAGTTAACGCTTAATTGTGTTGGAGGCGTGGTCGAGTCGGCAAAAAGCTCATGGTTGATAACTTCGAACAAAGTCTCGAGTTCAAACCCACTGGCAGATAAATCTCGATCCCCTTCAACACTAATAATTAAGAACGAAGAAGAAGAAGAAGAAAGAAGAATATTTCATAAAAAAGTTATTGGTCAAAACGCAATGTGCTTTACTACAGGTTTAAGGATATTAGTGACAAGGCAAATAGATAACTAAATAGCTAAAAGTCCGATACATTAAAATAACATAGGCTACTTACTACCTATTAGAAAAAATAAAACCAAATTATTTACACAATTAGTCAACACAACACCATATTAAATGTACACAGTGATTAAAAGACTTAAACGATTCCGTTAAAAACCCGGCTTTTCAATGTTATTTATGTTGTTTTTTAAAGTAATTTGCATTAGTTTAGGCCGAGGAAATTGTATAAATTTCATAAATTACGTCTCGATAAGTAAATCTATAGATCTAAATCAAATTTTAATGAAACAGTTCATTTCTTCGAATTCTAAAATTGGAAGATGGCGCCATTGGTTTTGTGTACTTTCCGTAGTTCAAACATATACATGTGACGTCATCAATTTAAGCGTTCTTGTCACAACTATAAACACTTTTCCGGTTGCAGGATTAAAACTGTTTTTCTACATTCGAATACGTCTTTATTTTTTATTTTTCTTCTTTAAATATTTTTTTATACATTTAAAACATTTACCATATTATTTTCAACAAAAGTCCGTATCAAGTTCTCCATATATCGCTGAAGATACTGATCTGATAGCCTGTGAAAATATTTTGCGGACACAGAGAGAGAGAGAGAGAGAGAGAGAGAGAGAGAGAGAGAGAGAGAGAGAGAGAGAGAGAGAGAGAGAGAGAAGTGCGCACATGATCTTTTATATATTAGGATTGCCAAAGTGTTTTCTTAGAACCATAATAGTAAACACCACTTGTTGTACATTTACTTGCATTGCATTGTCTTATTGTAAGTTATGGAGTAGGATCTATTTATGTGAGTTAAATTTTTGATTGTTGACGAAGTTTTGACTTATATTTTTAAATTGTTGGCAAAGTATCTACTCCTTTTACTCCTTTTCATACTATTGTTTTTTTTCCGGTTAAAACAAATGTGGCAAAGGCCGTCATAGTGCGCGGACGCCCAGTAAAGCGTGTTGTTTGGCGGTGCGTGAGAGTATTTGTATACACGGTCGTTTGTTTCCTAAAGCCATTTGATAAAGCGTTTGCGATTGTGTTTGCGTTTTTGTTTGAGTTTGCGTTTGTTTACGTTTGTCTTTTCTATTGTATTTGTGTTTGCGTTTGTGTGTTGCGTTGTGTTGTGTTTGCGGTTTGTTTGAGTTTGCCTTTACGTTTGTTTGCGTTTGTTTTCTTTTGTGTTTGTATTTGTGTTTCCGTTTGTGTTTTGTATTTAAGTTAGCGTGTTGCGCTGTGTTTGTGTTTGCGTTTTTTTTTGTGTATTTGAGTTATGTTTGCAATCTGTTTTTAGTTTGAGTTGGCGTTTGTGTTGTGTTTGTGTTTTCTTTTGTGTTTGTCTTTGCGTTTGTAATTGCATATTGCATATTGCGTTTGCGTTGGATTTGTGTTTTTGCTTGCGTTTTTTTTTTTTGCGTTTGTTTTCCTTTGGGTTTTTTTTTAATGTTCGTACATTTTATAAAAGATTCATCGTGGCGAAGCACGGGTATGCAGCTAGTTATAGTATAAATAAGGGTTGTATATTAAGTTTTTATGCTGTTTGTTTTAATGTTGTGTCTTAATGTTGTATGTTTTAATGTTGTGTCTTCTTAATGCTGTATGTTTTAATGTTGTGTCTTAATGCTGTATGTTTTAATGTTGTGTCTTCTTAATGCTGTATGTTTTAATGTTGTGTCTTAATGCTGTATGTTTTAATGTTGTGTCTTCTTAATGCTGTATGTTTTAATGTTGTGTCTTAATGCTGTATGTTTTAATGTTGTGTCTTAATGCTGTATGTTTTAATGTTGTGTCTTAATGCTGTATGTTTTAATTTTGTGTCTTAATGCTGTATGTTTTAATGTTGTGTCTTAATGCTGTATGTTTTAATGTTGTCTTAATGCTGTATGTTTTAATGTTGTCTTAATGCTGTATATTTTAATGTTGTGTCTTAATGCTGTATGTTTTAATGTTGTGTCTTAATGCTGTATGTTTTAATGTTGTGTGTCTTAATGTTGTATGTTTTAATGTTATGTATCGTAATGCTGTATGTTTTAATGTTGTGTCTTAATGCTGTATGTTTTAATGTTGTGTCTTAATGCTGTATGTTTTAATATTGTGTATCGTAATGCTGTATGTTTTAATGTTATGTCTTAATGCTGTATGTTTTAATGTTGTGTCTTAATGCTGTATGTTTTAATATTGTGTATCGTAATGCTGTATGTTTTAATGTTGTGTGTCTTAATGTTGTATGTTTTAATGTTATGTATCGTAATGCTGTATGTTTTAATGTTGTGTGTCTTAATGTTGTATGTTTTAATGTTATGTATCGTAATGCTGTATGTTTTAATGTTGTGTCTTAATGCTGTATGTTTTAATGTTGTGTCTTAATGCTGTATGTTTTAATATTGTGTATCGTAATGCTGTATGTTTTAATGTTATGTCTTAATGCTGTATGTTTTAATGTTGTGTCTTAATGCTGTATGTTTTAATATTGTGTATCGTAATGCTGTATGTTTTAATGTTGTGTCTTAATGTTGTATGTTTTAATGTTGTGTGTCTTAATGTTGTATGTTTTAATGTTATGTATCGTAATGCTGTATGTTTTAATGTTGTCTTAATGCTGTATGTTTTAATGTTGTGTCTTAATGCTGTATGTTTTAATATTGTGTATCGTAATGCTGTATGTTTTAATGTTGTGTCTTAATGCTGTATGTTTTAATGTTGTGTCTTAATGTTGTATGTTTTAATGTTATGTATCGTAATGCTGTATGTTTTAATGTTGTGTCTTAATGCTGTATGTTTTAATGTTGTGTCTTAATGCTGTATGTTTTAATATTGTGTATCGTAATGCTGTATGTTTTAATGTTATGTCTTAATGCTGTATGTTTTAATGTTGTGTCTTAATGCTGTATGTTTTAATATTGTGTATCGTAATGCTGTATGTTTTAATGTTGTGTCTTAATGCTGTATGTTTTAATGTTGTGTGTCTTAATGTTGTATGTTTTAATGTTATGTATCGTAATGCTGTATGTTTTAATGTTGTGTCTTAATGCTGTATGTTTTAATGTTGTGTCTTAATGCTGTATGTTTTAATATTGTGTATCGTAATGCTGTATGTTTTAATGTTATGTCTTAATGCTGTATGTTTTAATGTTGTGTCTTAATGCTGTATGTTTTAATATTGTGTATCGTAATGCTGTATGTTTTAATGTTGTGTGTCTTAATGTTGTATGTTTTAATGTTATGTATCGTAATGCTGTATGTTTTAATGTTGTGTCTTAATGCTGTATGTTTTAATGTTATGTATCGTAATGCTGTATGTTTTAATGTTGTGTGTCTTAATGTTGTATGTTTTAATGTTGTGTCTTAATGCTGTATGTTTTAATGTTGTGTGTCTTAATGCTGTATGGTTTAATGTTGTGTCTTAATGCTGTATGTTTTAATGTTGTCTTAATGCTGTATGTTTTAATGTTGTGTATCGTAATGCTGTATGTTTTAATGTTATGTATCGTAATGCTGTATGGTTTAATGTTGTAGCCCAACTAAGCCAAAAGCTTAAAATAACTCAGGACACTACAGTCAAGATTGTTTAATTGTCTGCCCTGATTCGCGCGACGCTGCAGAAATGACAACAATTGTTAGTCTGTCTCCGGATTTGCTCTGTGACAATCAAGCCGTTTTAACTAGTGCCATAAAGACAATGACCACGACTAGTGTTACACATTAAATATGCAATGAGGACGGTCTTAAAATGGATTATTTAACCGGGTATGAATATCTCGTTTTTAAAAGCCAACACTGTTTGTATATAATACCATATACAGATATTTCAAAAATTGAATGATTTTCTTGTATCGAGTACATAGTCGGCACTGACAGCTGGAATATCACCTGCCACGCTAGGGACCAACAGAAATCACCTGCCACACTACCCAGAGACCAACAGACATCACCTGCCACACTATCCAGAGACCAACAGACATCACCTGTCACACTAGAGACCAACAGACATCACCTGCCACACTAGAGACCAACAGACATCACCTGTCACACTACCCAGAGAACAACAGACGTCACCTGCCACACTACCCAGAGACCAACAGACATAACCTGCCACACTATCCAGAGACCAACAGACATCACCTGTCACACTAGAGACCAACAGACATCACCTGCCACACTAGAGACCAACAGACATCACCTGTCACACTACCCAGAGAACAACAGACATCACCTGCCACACTACCCAGAGACCAATAGACATCACATGCCACACTAGAGACCAACAGACATCACCTGTCACACTACCCAGAGACCAACAGACATCACCTGACACACTACCCAGAGACCAACAGACATCACCTGCCACACTATCCAGAGACCAACAGACATCACCTGCCACACTAGAGACCAACAGACATCACCTGCCACACTAGAGACCAACAGACATCACCTGTCACACTACCCAGAGACCAACAGACATCACCTGCCACACTACCCAGAGACCAACAGACATCACCTGCGACACTATCCAGAGACCAACAGACATCACCTGTCACACTAGAGACCAACAGACATCACCTGCCACACTAGAGACCAACAGACATCACCTGCCACACTATCCAGAGACCAACAGACATCACCTGTCACACTAGAGACCAACAGACATCACCTGCCACACTAGAGACCAACAGACATCACCTGTCACACTACCCAGAGACCAATAGACATCACCTGCCACACTACCCAGAGACCAACAGACATCACCTGCCACACTAGAGACCAACAGACATCACCTGTCACACTACCCAGAGAACAACAGACATCACCTGCCACACTACCCAGAGACCAACAGACATCACCTGCCACACTATCCAGAGACCAACAGACATCACCTGTCACACTACCCAGAGAACAACAGACATCACCTGCCACACTACCCAGAGACCAACAGACATCACATGCCACACTAGAGACCAACAGACATCACCTGTCACACTACCCAGAGACCAACAGACATCACCTGACACACTACCCAGAGACCAACAGACATCACCTGCCACACTATCCAGAGACCAACAGACATCACCTGTCACACTAGAGACCAACAGACATCACCTGCCACACTAGAGACCAACAGACATCACCTGTCACACTACCCAGAGACCAACAGACATCACCTGCCACACTACCCAGAGACCAACAGACATCACCTGCCACACTAGAGACCAACAGACATCACCTGCCACACTACCCAGAGACCAACAGACATCACCTGCCACACTAACCAGAGAACAACAAACATCACCTGTCACACTAGAGAACAACAGACATCACCTGCCACACTACTAAGAGACCAACAGACATCACCTGCGACACTAACCAGAGACCAACAGACATCACCTGTCACACTAGAGACCAACAGACATCACCTGCCACACTAGAGACCAACAGACATCACCTGCCACACTATCCAGAGACCAACAGACATCACCTGTCACACTAGAGACCAACAGACATCACCTGCCACACTAGAGACCAACAGACATCACCTGTCACACTACCCAGAGACCAATAGACATCACCTGCCACACTAGAGACCAACAGACATCACCTGTGACACTACCCAGAGAACAACAGACATCACCTGCCACACTACCCAGAGACCAACAGACATCACCTGCCACACTATCCAGAGACCAACAGACATCACCTGTCACACTAGAGACCAACAGACATCACCTGCCACACTAGAGACCAACAGACATCACCTGTCACACTACCCAGAGACCAACAGACATCACCTGCCACACTAGAGACCAACAGACATCACCTGTCACACTACCCAGAGACCAAGAGACATCACCTGCCACACTACCCAGAGACCAACAGACATCACCTGCCACACTAGAGACCAACAGACATCACCTGCCACACTACCCAGAGACCAAACGACATCACCTGCCACACTAACCAGAGAACAACAAACATCACCTGTCACACTAGAGAAAAACAGACATCACCTGCCACACTACCCAGAGACCAACAGACATCACCTGCCACATTATCCAGAGACCAACAGACATCACCTGTCACACTAGAGACCAACAGACATCACCTGCCACACTAAAGACCAACAGACATCACCTGTCACACTACCCAGAGACCAACAGACATCACCTGCCACACTACCCAGAGACCAACAGACATCACCTGCCACACTAGAGACCGACAGACATCACCTGTCACACTACCCAGAGACCAACAGACATCACCTGCGACACTACCCAGAGACCAACAGACATCACCTGCCACACTATCCAGAGACCAACAGACATCACCTGTCACACTAGAGACCAACAGACATCACCTGCCACACTAGAGACCAACAGACATCACCTGTCACACTACCCAGAGACCAACAGACATCACCTGCCACACTACCCAGAGACCAACAGACATCACCTGCCACACTAAAGAACAACAGATATCACCTACCACACTACCCAGAGACCAACAGACATCACCTGCCACACTAGAGACGAAAAGACATCATCTGCCACACTAGAGACCAACAGACATCACCTGCCACACTAGAGACCAACAGACATCACCTGCCACACTACCCAGAGACCAACAGACATCTCCTGCCACACTAGAGACCAACAGACATCACCTGCCACACTACCCAGAGACCAACAGACATCACCTGCCACACTACAGACCAACAGACATCACCTGCCACACTAGAGACCAACAGACATCACCTGCCACACTACCCAGTGACCAACAGACATCACCTGCCACACTAGAGACGAAAAGACATCACTTGCCACACTAGAGACCAAGAGACATCACCTGCCACACAAGAGACCAACAGACATCACCTGCCACACTACCCAGAGACCAACAGACATCACCTGCCACACTAGAGACCAACAGACATCACCTGCCACACTAGAGACCAACAGACATCACCTGCCACACTACCCAGAGACCAACAGACATCACCTGCCACACAAGATAACAACAGACATCACCTGCCACAGTAGACAACAACATACATCATGTACCACACTAGAGACCAGCAGACATCACCTGCCACACTACCCAGAGACCAACAAACATCACCTGCCACACTAGAGACGAAAAGACATCATCTGCCACACTAGAGACGAAAAGACATCACCTGCCACACAAGAGACCAACAGACATCACCTGCCACACTACCCAGAGACCAACAGACATCACCTGCTACACTACCCAGAGACCAACATACATCACCTGCCACACTACCCAGAGACCAACAGACATCACCTGCCACACTAGAGACCAACAGACATCACCTGCCACACTACCCAGAGACCAACAGACATCACCTGCCACACTACCCAGAGACCAACAGGCATCACCTGCCACACTACCCAGAGACCAACAGACATCACCTGCCACACTAGAGACAAACAGACATCACCTGCCACACTAGAGACCAACAGACATCACCTGCCACACCATAGACCAACAGACATCACCTGCCACACTAGAGACGAAAAGACATCACCTGCCACACTAGAGACCAACAGACATCACCTGTCACACTAGAGACCAACAGACATCACCTGCCACACTAGAGACCAACAGACATCACCTGCCACACAAGATAACAACAGACATCACCTGCCACACTAGAGACCAACAGACATGACCTGCCACACTACAGACCAACAGACATCACCTGTCACACTACCCAGAGACCAGCAGACATCACCTGCCACACTACCCAGAGACCAACAGGCATCACCTGCCACACTACCCAGAGACCAACAAACATCACCTGCCACACTAGAGACAAACAGACATCACCTGCCACACTAGAGACCAACAGACATCACCTGCCACACTATAGACCAACAGACATCACCTGCCACAGTAGAGACGAAAAGACATCACCTGCCACACTAGAGACCAACAGACATCACCTGTCACACTAGAGACCAACAGACATCACCTGCCACACTAGAGACCAACAGACATCACCTGCCACACTACCCAGAGACCAACAGACATCACCTGCCACACTAGAGACCAACAGACATGACCTGCCACACTACAGACCAACAGACATCACCTGCCACACTACCCAGAGACCAGCAGACATCACCTGCCACACTATAGACCAGCAGACATCACCTGCCACACTACCCAGAGACCAACAGACATCACCTGTCACACTACCCAGAGACCAGCAGACATCACCTGCCACACTACCCAGAGACCAACAGGCATCACCTGCCACACTACCCAGAGACCAACAAACATCACCTGCCACACTAGAGACAAACAGACATCACCTGCCACACTAGAGACCAACAGACATCACCTGCCACACTATAGACCAACAGACATCACCTGCCACACTAGAGACGAAAAGACATCACCTGCCACACTAGAGACCAACAGACATCACCTGTCACACTAGAGACCAACAGACATCACCTGCCACACTAGAGACCAACAGACATCACCTGCCACACAAGATAACAACAGACATCACCTGCCACACTACAGACCAACAGACATCACCTGCCACACTACCCAGAGACCAACAGACATCACCTGTCACACTACCCAGAGACCAGCAGACATCACCTGCCACACTACTCAGAGACCAGCAGACATCACCTGCCACACTACCCAGAGACCAGCAGACATCACCTGCCACACTAGAGACCAACAGACATCACCTGCCACACTACCCAGAGACCAACAGACATCTCCTGCCACACTAGAGACCAACAGACATCACCTGCCACACTACCCAGAGACCAACAGACATCTCCTGCCACACTAGAGACCAACAGACATCACCTGCCACACTACCCAGAGACCAACAGACATCTCCTGCCACACTAGAGACCAACAGACATCACCTGCCACACTACCCAGTGACCAACAGACATCACCTGCCACACTAGAGACGAAAAGACATCACCTGCCACACTGCCCAGAGACCAACAGACATCACCTGCCACACTAGAGACCAACAGACATCACCTGCCACACTAGAGAAAAAAAGACATCACCCGCCACACTACCCAGAGACCAACAGACATCACCTGCCACACTAGAGACCAACAGACATCACATGCCACACTAGAGACCAACAGACATCACCTGCCACACTATAGACCAACAGACATCACCTGCCACACTACCCAGAGAGCAACAGACATCACCTACCACACTACTCAGAGACCAACAGACATCACCTGCCACACAAAAGACCAACAGACATCACCTGCCACACTACCCAGAGACCAACAGACATCACCTGCCACACAAACCAGAGACCAGCAGACAACACCTGCCACACAAGAGACCAACAGACGTCACCTGCCACACTACCCAGAGACCAACAGACATCACCTGCCACACTACCCAGAGACCAACAGACATCACCTGCCACACTAGAGACCAACAGACATCACCTGCCACACTAGAGACCAACAGACAGCACTTGCCACACTACCCAGAGACCAACAGACATCACCTGCCACACTAAAGAACAACAGATTTCACCTACCACACTACCCAGAGACCAACAGACATCAACTGCCACACTAGAGACGAAAAGACATCATCTGCCACACTAGAGACCAACAGACATCACCTGCCACACTACAGACCATCAGACATCACCTGCCACACTAGAGACCAACAGACATCACCTGCTACACTAGAGACCAACAGACATCACCTGCCACACTACAGACCATCAGACATCACCTGCCACACTAGAGACCAACAGACATCACCTGCCACACTACAGACCAACAGACATCACCTGCCACACTAGAGACCAACAGACATCACCAGCCACACTAGAGACAAACAGACATCACCTGCCACACTAGAGACCAACAGACATCACCTGCCACACTATAGACCAACAGACATCACCTGCCACACTAGAGACTAAAAGACATCACCTGCCACACTAGAGACCAACAGACATCACCTGTCACACTAGAGACCAACAGACATCACCTGCCACACTAGAGACCAACAGACATCACCTGCCACACTACAGACCAACAGACATCACCTGCCACACTACCCAGAGACCAACAGACATCACCTGCCACACTATAGACCAGCAGACATCACCTGCCACACTACCCAGAGACCAACAGACATCACCTGTCGCACTACCCAGAGACCAGCAGACATCACCTGCCACACTACTAAGAGACCAGCAGACATCACCTGCCACACTACCCAGAGACCAGCAGACATCACCTGCCACACTACCCAGAGACCAACAGACATGACCTGCCACACTAAAGACCAACAGACATCACCTGCCACACAAGAGACCAACAGACATCACCTGCCACACTAGAGACCAAAAGACATCACCTGCCACACTACCCAGAGACCAACAGACATCACCTGCCACACTACCCAGAGACCAGCAGACATCACCTGCCACACTATAGACCAACAGACATCACCTGCCACACTACAGACCAACAGACATCACCTGCCACACTAGAGACCAACAGACATCACCTGCCACACTACCCAGAGACCAACAGACATCACCTGCCACACAAACCAGAGACCAGCAGACATCACCTGCCACACTAACCAGAGACCAGCAGACATCACCTGCCACACTACCCAGAGACCAACAGACATCACCTGCCACACAACCCAGAGACCAACAGACATCACCTGCCACACTACCCAGAGACCAACAGACATCCCCTGCCACACTACCCAGAGACCAACAAACATCACCTGCCACACTACCCAGAGACCAACAAACATCACCTGCCACACTAGAGACCAACAGACATCACCTGCCACACAAGATAACAGACATCACCTGCCACAGTAGAGACCAACAGACATCACCTGCCACACTACCCAGAGACCAACAGGCATCACCTGCCACACTAGAGACCAGTAAACATCACCTGCCACACTAGAGACCAGTACAGTTCCAGGAATCTGACTAACCAATAGAAAATGTTCTCTTGGAATCAGTCTGACCCCAGGAAACTTAACTTTACCCACGTTTTGATTTACGGACGGAGTCTCAGATATCTATTTATAAAACTCAGCTCGTAGGTCAGCTTGACATTGTAATATTACTTTCAGCAGACAATCGCATGAAAACAGTTGAAAAGGGTGAGTTACCGAGTCACGCCTAGACACGTGATAGATTAGCCAACCTCCGCTTGCCCACCTCCCCTTCCTCATCCCCTCCCACCCCATTGTATGTTTAATTATTTTTAAATGTTTATCTTTCTAACACCTAACTCGTCTGGTTGTGAGAGCTAGAGCTGAGATCACACTTTCCCTCCAGAGCTAAAACTACTCCACTTCTCCCATCAGAGCTGAAACTACTCCACTTCTCCCTCCAGAGCTAAAACTACTCCACTTCTCCCATCAGAGCTGAAACTACTCCACTTCTCCCCCAGAGCTAAAACTACTCCACTTCTCCCCCCAGAGCTAAAACTACTCCACTTCTCCCATCAGAGCTGAAACTACTGCACTTCTCCCATCAGAGCTAAAACTACTGCACTTCTCCACCCAGAGCTAAAACTACTTCACTTCTCCCCCCAGAGCTAAAACTACTCCACTTCTCCCCCTGAGCTAAAACTACCCCACTTCTCCCTCAAGAGCTAAAACTACTCCGCTACCCCCTCTAGAGCTAAAACTACTCCACTTCTCCTCAAGAGCTAAAACTACTCCGCTACCCCCTCCTGAGCTAAAACTACTGCACCTAGTAGCAGAAATGAATCTGTGAGCTACAGCGAGGCTGGTGCTAAACGTGACGTCAGCACTCATCTAAGGACAGCTACAAGCCCAGTGGACGTTTCGACCCAAGGTCTTCTTCAGCAATTTAGAGATTAGTTAAAATGGCATTCCACTTCTGATCTAGCATGATATTCCGCCTCAGAACAAAAAATGACATTCCACCCCACCCAGAAAGTCAAACGACACATTAGCTCCCACTATACCCCAACTTTCACTCTAGTGTATTGTGACGTTCTAACCTCCGCCCACTTTAAAAAAAAACCATTCCTAATTCAAATGTTTCTGAAACAATATACCCTGGTGTACAAAAACAATCACTAAATTATTTCTGGTTGATCTAAAATTGACAGCTAGACACTATGCGCTTGAGCATCACATGACTGATCAATCTAATACACCATATCAATTAGATATAGGAAATACCATTCCATTTTTACAAAGCCACGTGATTCTGTATCTTTATCTCGATTGGCTAGATACATTTCACCCCCAGAGAAACAGCAGGATCGATGCTCATTAACATAATCTAAATTTAGCACAACGTGATATTCTAATGAATCTTGCATCTACAAGGCTCAAGTAACAGCTGGCTAACAACAAAATGTAAACAATTCCTGCAAGCACGTCATACGTCTATTGTGCTCATTGTCTGAACAAGCTAAGACTTCAGACAAACCCTAGCTTTGGGTATTGGCCTACAGACTTCAAACTCTAGCTTTGGGTATTGGCCTACAGACTTCAAACTCTAGCTTTGGGTATTGGCCTACAGACTTCAGACAAACCCTAGCTTTGGGTATTGGCCTACAGACTTCAGACAAACACTAGCTTTGGGTATTGGTCTACAGACTTCAGACAAACCCTAGCTTTGGGTATTGGCCTACAGACTTCAGACAAACTCCAGCTTTGGGTATTGGCCTACAGACTTCAAACTCTAGCTTTGGGTATTGGCCTACAGACTTCAAACTCTAGCTTTGGGTATTGGCCTACAGACTTCAAACTCTAGCTTTGGGTATTGGCCTACAGACTTCAAACTCTAGCTTTGGGTATTTGACTACAGACTTCAGACAAACTAGCTTTGGGTATTGGACTACAGACTTCAGACAAACTAGCTTTGGGTATTGGACTACAGACTTCAGACAAACTCTAACTTTGGGTATTGGCCTACAGACTTCAGACAAACTAGCTTTGGGTATTGGCCTACAGACTTCAGACAAACTCTAGCTTTGGGTATTGGCCTACAGACTTCAGACAAACTCTAGCTTTGGGTATTGGCCTACAGACTTCAAACTCTAGCTTTGGGTATTGGCCTACAGACTTCAGACAAACTCTAGCTTTGGGTATTGGCCTACAGACTTCAAACTCTAGCTTTGGGTATTTGACTACAGACTTCAGACAAACTAGCTTTGGGTATTGGCCTACAGACTTCAGACAAACTCTAGCTTTGGGTATTGGACTACATACTTACGACGCATATGTTTGACTACATCCCCATCGTTCCCCTCACACTTCCTAAGACTGTGAAAAAGATGAAAGGAGTTGGGTGATCTAGGTAGACGGGTACTGCGTTAAACAGGGTGATCGTCTCAAAAAATGGAACGGGACAAATAATTCATAATGTAATGAGCATAACTGGTAGGCTTCACACGTTCTTACGCACAGCTATGTAGAGATTCATTTTCTCTATACTTTTGAGTCTTTACATCATAGATAACGTAGCCGCCCCTGACTTGTAGAATAGTCGCCCCTGACTTATTGAGAGTAACCGCCCCTGACTTGTAGAGTAGACGCCCCTGACTTGTAGGGTAGCCGCCCCTGGCTTGTAGAATTGTCCCCCTTGACTTATTGAGAGTAACCGCCCCTGGCTTGTAGAGTAGCCGCCCCTGACTTGTAGAGTAGCCGCCCCTGGCTTGTAGAGTAGCCGCCCCTGACTTGTAGAGTAGCTGCCCCTGACTTGTAGAATTGTCCCCCTTGACTTATTGAGAGTAACCGCCCCTGGCTTGTAGAGTAGCCGCCCCTGACTTATTGAGAGTAACCGCCCCTGACTTGTAGAGTAGCTGCCCCTGACTTGTAGAGTAGCCGCCCCTGGCTTGTAGAGTAGCTGCCCCTGAATCGTGTACACACCATTGTAGGCGTCAACTGTTTAATACTAAACTTCATCACTTATTTAACTCAAGGGACGCTACTGTCGATCACAAAATGTCGGCGCTATAACTTATCTTTATCAATATTCATGTCGAGGGAGGGGTTCGAATGTTGAATCGTTTTGCTCTCTCAGAGACTCAAATACAATGTGGTCAGCGATTAGGTTTGACAAAATAAAATTTACATATATCAAGACTGGCTGCTAAATTTGATCGAAGTAGGGAAACACATAGAACATTCTTAGAAAAACAATCGTCAGAAATTTTTTAAATGTCACATACAACAAACGGTGGGTATATCTCTGGGTTTTATCAAATTAAACAATAAAATCATAAATCATTTTTTTAACAAAATCACGCCACATTTTATTTTAACTTGCCGCCATTTTAAAACTATCAGAAGCAAAATCTACACCACACATACTTGGACAGATAATTCACGGAGGTCTAAGTTCTATGGGTCCAACTAGTTGGTGATGGTGTGGTGGGGGTTGACAGGGGGTGAAACATGATGGGACATTGTGGGAAGGTGATGTGTGGGGGACAATGTGGGTGAGGTGGTGTGTGGTTAAACATGTGTGGGAGATGATATGTGGGTTACAGTGTGGGGGGAGGTGGTGTGTGGGGTACAATGTGGGGGGGGGTTGTGATGTGTTGTTGACAATGTGGGGGAGATGATGTGTGGGTGACATTGTGGGGGAGGTAATGTGTGGTTGAACATGTGAGGGTGTGATGTGTGGATGAAGATGTAAGGGGTGATGTGTGCTTGACAATGTGTGGGGAAGGTGATGTGTGGTTGAAAAGGTGGGGGAGGTGGTGTGTGGTTGAACTTGTGGGATGAATGAACTATGTGTGGCTGTCATGTATACCACTGGTATTGTGTAATTAACAATTTGTGTAAAAATCAATTAAAATCTCTCCAATCCTCCCTGACAGCAAACATTTTATCCTGACTGCCACCAGCGTCAATGTGGATCCCGAGACAGGAACCACCCCCACCCCACCCCCACCCCCACGCCTACATCTCTCACGGATCTTCAGCCAGTAGCGGCTATCTTTGATTGGCTGGCTAGCGGCGGCCATTTTATGATCACGTGATTAAAAAAGTGGTTGCCGCAAAATGTCCGCTATTTCTAAGTTTGCTATAAATAGCCGAATCCAGTAATCTGCACCGGTGAACGTTTGTGTTGATCCGTCAGTTAGATTTCTAATTCTTTTCTTTCTTTTTTTTAGATCAGGCTGTTTGGTAGGTAACTATTGTCTGCATCCTTAATTCAACTAGTCTTAATAATTGGAACTTTTCAATATTTTAAATTAAAAAAAACGTTCATAGTTATCTTAAAATATCTTTATAGAATTATTCTCAATAGATTCAAAACATATCTTTATTGAATTACTGTCGAAATAGATTAAAAAAATATCTTCATAGATTTATTGTCTAAATAGATTCAAAAAATATCTTTATAGATTTATTGTCGAAATAGATTAAAACAATATCTTTTTAAAATTATTGTCTAAATATATTTTAAAAAATATCTTTATAGAATTATTGTCTAAATAGATTCAAATAAAAATTTTCTTTTAAAACCATCGAGCTTCAGTGAGTGTTACTGTTCTTGTAGCCTTAATTGCCAGTTTTATTGTTCTTGTAGCCTTAATTGCCAGTTTTATTGTTCTTGTAGCCTTAATTGCCAGTTTTATTGTTCTTGTAGCCTTAATTGCCATTTTTATTGTTCTTGTAGCCTTAATTGCCAGTTTTATTGTTCTTGTAGCATTAATTGCCAGTTTTATTGTTCTTGTAGCCTTAATTGCCATTTTTATTGTTCTTGTAGCCTTAATTGCCAGTTTTATTGTTCTTGTAGCCTTAATTGCCAGTTTTATTGTTCTTGTAGCCTTAATTGCCAATTTTATTGTTCTTGTAGACTTAATTGCCAGTTTTATTGTAGCCTTAATTGCCAGTTTTATTGTTCTTGTAGCCTTTGTTGCCAGTTTTATTGTTTTTGTAGCCTTAATTGCCATTTTTATTGTTCTTGTAGACTTAATTGCCATTTTTATTGTTCTTGTAGACTTAATTGCCAAATTTATTGTTCTTGTAGTCTTAATTGCCAGTTTTATTGTTCTTGTAGCCTTAATTGCCAGTTTTATTGCTCTTGTAACCTTAATTGCCGGTTTTATTGTTCTTGTAGCCTTAATTGCCAAATTTATTGTTCTTGTAGCCTTAATTGCCAATTTTATTGTTCTTGTAGCCTTAATTGCCAGTTTTTAAAATCACGAATGGATAAATTAATTTTTTGTGAATAAAAAGTTGAGAAAGTTGAAAGATTGACGCCATCTCCTACAGAAAGTGCCATCAACTTTTGGAACCCCAGAATGGCCAGTGGTACCTCTGATGTCTGGTTGTCTTCTCTTGTTCTCCTCACCTCCATCGTACTTCTGCGGGGCGCCTCAACAGGTACGTCACTACAGGGGAGTAGGGGGTAGGGGTGAGGGATCACGGTCACCTGGGCCGGTGCCACCTTGGCGCGACCCCATTCTATGACTAGAGATCTGTATTTAGAACACATAGAATTGAAATCAATTCAACATCCACTTACATCTAATAGAAGAACGAGCGTATCAATGTGTATGATGATACATTAGATGTGAGTAGATGATACTTTGTCCTAACAAACGGTAAAATAAAGTTAGTTTTAGAAGTTTGCTTTAAAAATAGTTGTATTTAAATATAACAAATAATTAACCGTGAGTGATCTGCCCTAAACTTTCTCGAATATTCTTATATGAAATAACAGGAGATGGCAACTCGGGATATAGACATGATTTTTAATCCATTTTAAATACTTACACTGTTTAAAATAGAATAAAATCTCGTAGAAAAAAGAATTGCACACCAAGTGAACGCCAAATAAAATGTGCATGATAGTTATCAGTAGTTTATAAATTCACATGCGTTTTTTTTTTTGAGAAATCGGAAATAGCGTAAATTACTACTTCCGGTAAACGAATATTACTCAAAATTTGACAAAAGACAGGGAATTAGATATTTTACTTGTACTTGACATTTCATTTATCGGCCTGAAACAGTACTCAAGTTATAGTCTTTTGAAAAATTGAAAGTAGAAAACGTTCCACTTCCGGTTATCGGAAATCGCTGAAAAGTTGATACGGATCTACAAATTTGATATAATACTTATATATAAAATTTCATCAACCTAGCTGTAACGGTACTCGAGTTATCGTGTTTACACACACACACACACACACACACACACACACACACCGACATACAGACAATATTGCAAAACTATGTTTTTCCGACTCAGGGAGGTATAAAACGTCGAGATTTGTGAAAATCTCGATTTTTTTTTTTCACGATTAGAATACTTTCTCTATACTTTGTATACGAGAAAGTAATAACAATTATAAAAGAAACGTATGCACTGAAAATAAGAAAATAAAACACAACCAGAGGCGTAGCGAGGGGGGGGGGGGGGCGGGGGGACATATGTCCCCTGGCGCCGACCTTAGGGGGGGGGGGGTCGCCAAATTGAAAGTTTGAGGGGGGTATAAATGCAAAGTTCGAGGGGGGGTGCAAATCGAAAGTTTGTCCCCGGGCGCCGGGTAGGGTCGCTACGCCTCTGAACACAACTGCTTAATAAAATTTCTGGCAGCTCATAAGATCTCCATATTTTAACAAACAACGCTTTATTTATTTTTCACTTTTACACAAATCGCACTAAATGAAGTTGCCCTAGAATACGACTAAAATATTTGCTTTAATTTTAAAACCCAATCAGTAGCTTAATAGCCCTAATAGATAATTATCTGCTCCCTTCAGAGTCCACGGTCGACTTAGCAAGAATTGAACCAGTGGTGACAGTTCACCGCCGTAAGTTAGCTGATCGATAGGTAGCTAGTATTTAATCGATCATTTAGCTGATAGAAAGATAGTATTTAATCGATCATTTAGCTGATAGAAAGATAGTATTTAATCGATCATTTAGCTGATAGAAAGATAGTATTTAATCGATCATTTAGCTGATAGAAAGATAGTATTTAATCGATCATTTAGCTGATAGAAAGATAGTATTTAATCGATCATTTAGCTGATAGAAAGATAGTATTTAATCGATCATTTAGCTGATAGAAAGATAGTATTTAATCGATAATTTAGCTGATAGAAAGATAGTATTTAATCGATCATTTAGCTGATAGAAAGATAGTATTTAATCGATGATCGATAGATAGCTAGTATTTAATCCTGTTACTTCCCATTTTTAAAATTTAGTTGTTAAATTAATCATACTGTGTGACTAGCCTAATTACTAATTAGATTACAATGTCCATATCCTTACGTTGCCGTTGGAGATGAATGTATTTGAAAAATTAGAATGAAATAACTGCATTAGAAGCGTATCAAAATTAGTTACAAAATTTACTGCAAACTACAAACAATAAATTTAAACAAGCATTGTGAAAGAAAACAAAAGCTTACGATAATATTTACAATGAAATTTGGTTCTACTCAGTTGAGGGCTATTGCATTTCGCAACTGAGCACATCGTAATTCAAATTTTAAAAAAAAATAGATTATATGTTATGTGAGTTATGTCATTGTTAATTAATAAAAAAAAACTAATAAATTTGTTTTGGCGTGCCTAATTAAGTATGGCATAGTTGGTTATTTCCTAGTTGATTTTGCCTAATCGGTTTTCCCTAGTTGGGTTTGCCTAGTTGGTTTTGCCTAGTTGGGTTTGCCTAGTTGGGTTTGCCTAGCTGGTTTTGCCTAGTTTGTGGTAGGGGCGCCGGTAACTAAACAATCGATTTAAATATGCTCGTCTATTTTATTTGAACTATCACTCAGGTAGACTGTTCAATATCACAATACAAGGAATTCAGTCATTTCATTTTAATTAAAACAATAGCTATTAAACAATAACAAAACTTGTGTTGTTTGTTGAGATCGCCTTACACCTAAAAACATAGGTACCAAAACTATAGATTTAGAGTTTTCCTCGCTTTTACTGTAGGATATTGAGCGTATAGAGTGAACTTGAAAATTATGTTTACAGCAATGTTATAATTATGTTGGCTTTTGATAATCCAGCTTTAGTTTTGACATTTTGTGGTGTTATCAATTATAAACTTTAATTGGCTATTTAATCTAGATCATCAGCACTATGTACTGCAATCTTCTTGTTAGTTTTAAAATACTCAGCTTTTGAAAATATTTGCGTTCATGTTTAGTTTTTATTTTGCGCGCGCTTTTATTAATTAAACTTCATTTCGTTATTGTCTTAGCGGTGTCGCGATTTTAGAAAAAATTATGTTTAGTTACCTCAAATATTAATAACAAAAACAAAAGTCTACATTTTTGTTCGAAGGAGAAACAAGAATGCATAGCCAGGTTTTGTGATTTCATATACTTTACTAACATTGACAAAAATTATGATAATCTTTAAACTCTGCTTTGAGATGATCCCAATAATGAAGCGATATTTGTTGACGGGAAATGTGTAAAATATAACACTGATCTCTAACGGCTGACTTTAAAAAGTTAACAGCGATGCCAATCTGACAATAAAATAGAAATACACAATTTAATCTTGTCGCTGTAACGACAGCAGCCTCTCTTCGTTAGAACTACCGTTGGGGTGGGGGAGGGTTACGCTATTAGACTTTTCATCAGTCATGAGTCATCAGTCATGAGTCATCAGTCATGAGTCATCAGTCATGAGTCATCAGTCATGAGTCATCAGTCATGAGTCATCAGTCATCAGTCATCAGTCATCAGTCATCAGTCATCAGTCATCAGTCATGTATTTTGAGTTACACGTCGTTTACAGTGTTTCTTCCAGATTTTTTTTCTCCGGGGGGGGGGGGGGGGGGGCTTGAAATTTTCTTGTGGCGGACTAAAATGTCCGGGGGGGGGGGGGGGGGCGACTACTGTTAAAGTATATATTTTCTATATAAATTCCATATCGTTCGGGGGGGGGGGGCGACTTGATTCGGGAGGTGGGGGGGAGGGGACTAGGCACCCCCACCCCCGAAGAGATGCCTGAAAGAAACTGTGGTCGTTTAGAAGGCCTAGCGACCTTAACCGTATGAAACTGACAATAGTTGGGGTGGTTATGTCAAACAATCTCTAAGGTACATCTCGTCAGCCTAGCTGCTAGAATCATTTCTTTGTTGTATTTCAAGTTAGCGACAGTTTGAATGTAGCAGCTAATCGTTTTTTTTGTGCGTAAGTTGTGTGTGCGTAAGTTGTGAGTGCGTGCGGTCAGCAGCTGATAGATAAGTCGACTGACCACTCGGTCAGTATTTTTGACTTAGGGCTCACGAGAAGCTGTGGTCAGTGTTAGTCACGTGACGTGAGCTTTCGTTAGGTCACGTGACTCGGTTGTTGTATTTTGTTGTTGTGTTAGTGAAGTTTTCCTTGTTAGGGTATTTTTAATTAGTGTTGATATTTTTATTGGTTCGACAGTACTTCAGTAATTGGAACCACATTTTAGTTTCAAGTTTTTTAGTTTTTAATTTTTAAAAGTAGCATTTTATATTGCTAGTTGGGTTTCCATAAAAATACCAGTAAATGCCAGCCGAGTTAATTATTACAAACATCTAATTTGGAAAGTAATAACACAGCTCATTTCGCAATTAATAATCGAAACAAGTCTTTACCAACATCAAATCAAATTGATGTAGAAAAGTAGGGAACAAAAAAATAAACGTCTCGGTCTAAAATACCTCAAGGACAGCAGGTTATCTAACAATAAAGACAAACTAATGAGAAATGTTCTTTTATTATTTTTACCCCCCCCCCCCCCCAATTGCTCCCATACTTTATTCTCAAGCAATTGATGATGACATTTAGTGTCTACCATCCCTTCACAACTAGATTGGTGCTCCTTATATATAATTATATATATATATTATATATATATATATATATATATATATATATATATATATATAATCCCAAAGTGACATGTGTATACTCTTGTCGTTCTGTACATGACACATATATACTACTTTAAATGACAAGTGTATAGTCCTCTAGATGTCATGCGTCTATTCCCTAAATGACAAGTGTATAGTCCTCTAGATGTCTTGCGTCTATTCCCTAAATGACAAGTGTATAGTCCTCTAGATGTCATGCGTCTATTCCCTAAATGACAAGTGTATAGTCCTCTAGATGTCATGCGTCTATTCCCTAAATGACAAGTGTATAGTCCTCTAGATGTCATGCGTCTCTTCCCCAGATGACAAGGACTGGATGTACAACATGATGACGTCACTGAACAAACAGAGGCCTGAGGCACCCAGGGACCAGTACAGTCCACTCTGGGACTACGTCATCCTGGGGGAGGAGCCAACCCGTAACACGCTCGTTGAAGACGGTAAATATGACACGCATGTTATGGTGCTTTGCCCATGTCAATATAAACCACGTTTATGATGATTTATCAGGAAAGTTCCTCTTCCAAACCTGACGGTCTATGAGGCAAGTGAATTAGTGTTCATCTGTTTCTGTGACCTCGGCATATGAAGGAATAGTGTGGTAGCACTATGCCCAGCCGCCTTTACTTTCCCTAAACTGAGTTAGGTACCCATCAGAGTTGGGTGGACTCAGGGACGGTCCACTGACTTGAACCCGGATTCGAACTCGAGACTTACGGGTCAGCAGTCCCTACTGATTGTGGTTTACACATGTAAACATGACAAAAAGCCATTCGTTTAGCACATGTACACACGACTCGTGTGTGTAGTTAGATAAGATGAGCGTTACTACCAAGACAGAGCGATGAATAACTGTGTTCTCAAGAACACAAAAGTTGAACGAATCCACTCCAGCGGAAATCCAGTTAAACGCCCTAAACCTACAATAACTACTTTACTAAACTTTCATTACAGTTAGGTTTATGGTCGATCTATACTTTTTTTCCTGAATTTTTCGTAAACCTGTAAAAAAATTACTGAATATCCCCTCTCCCCTCCCGGCGACCGGGGTAGAAAGATTCTAATAGAACATTGGCTTTGTTATTATATATGCTTATGTGAGCAGTTTCTGCTACTGGCAATGTTGGGTGAACAGTGACAACTGGTCTATTCACACATTATTTTCTTCCAGCAAATTCTGAATGCTTGGTGTGTATGTCACGTGATGGTCTCAACCTTCATGTTGATGAAGAGATCACTGAGTTGTTGTTGTTGTACTGAATTGTGTCGCGGATGGTGTGTCCGTCTCGTTCTGTACGTGTGTCTCTGTGTCTGTACGTGTGTCTCTGTGTCTGTACGTGTGTCTCTGTGTCTGTACGTGTGTCTCTGTGTCTGTACGTGTGTCTCTGTGTCTGTACGTGTGTCTCTGTGTCTGTATATGACAGATAGAAGCGCTCTAAGAAATGTTATATAAGTTGTACTGAAGTGTAATACATCGCTTCATAGTGCCGTTTAAAAAAAAAACTTGATCTATAGTGTAAACATTTCAAACTACTTGCATACCTTATTCATCTTCTTTAGTTACTTTAATGAATGTGGGGGGGGGGGGGGGGGTGGAGACGACATAAAGCTCCTTTAAATAGTCAATTGATGAACGTAAAACACTCATAGAAATGGCCAGAGAGAGAAGAGAGGTACACAAAGCTGAATGCAATGGTAAAATAGTACCACATATTCTTGTAAAATACTTACACCGGAGACCTGTACCACCCCTTTAAAAAGTTCAATAAGTTGAATGAATTTCCCTTTTTGAACCTGATCCACGGGGCAGGTGAAGTAGAATTCACCTGTTTCTGTGTCATCGGCATATGACGTGGAAAAAGGAGGGGGGGGGGAGTTTTAAATAGCCGAATGAGGAAGGCGACAATAACAGTTCTTTAAAGAGTCAAATAAAGGGCCAGTAGAATGTGTTTCAATGGTCAGGGGGGATTTTTGAAACAAGATTTTGTCGTTGACGTGTGAGGTGTCCGCTATAAAACTGAACAGCCGGCCATTTCTGAGCGCAATGGGTCAATATCACCGCGCTAAGCTGTTATCAAACAAGTATCAAAACCTTTATAATGATAAGCCTTTAAATGCACCGAAGATAAGAAAATAAAACTAATTTGCTTTTTATTATTTTTAATAAGAGTGGGGGGCGTGGTTGATTGTCGAGAAACCGCGGTAGGGATGGGGGGAGGGAGTGGGTTACCTGTGGAGCAATCGAGTTAGGGGTGGGGGAGTGGCGTCAAATCCATACTATCTCGTCTAAAATAAAAACAGCTAAAATGGCTTTAAGTCGGACATGGTAAAATCAAAGGCATCACAACATCAACAACACCACAGTCCATCATCACCACCATCCACACCAATACATCAACAACACCACACTTCATCATCACCTCCACCCACACCAACACCAAAACAGCAACAACACCACAGTCTATCATCACCACCATCCACACACAGTCCATCATCACTACCATCCACACCACAACATCAACAACAACACAGTCCATCATCACCACCATTCACACCAAAACAACAACACCACACTTCATCATCACCTCCATCCACATCAAAACATCAACAACACCGCACTTCATCATCACCTCCAACCACACCACAACATCAACAACACCACACTTCATCATCGTGTTTGTCTAAATCTTCCATCCACACACGTGACAACAACATTTGAAAAGTTTCCACTTTCAATGTGAAACTTCAAACAATGACGCGTTAAGGTCAGAGCGTGTTTTGTTTTTTGTCTCTGTCCATTTGACGACTGGATAAAAGCGTATACATTACTGATACACCGTGTAACATTAACATTTCTGATATAATGTAACATCAGAGATGAAAACGCCGACACGATATCAGAAAAAAGGTAGTTTAAAACGACTGTTGCGAATATTAAAAGACCAAACGGCATGAAATATGCATGCCATTAGCGGGCCTGGGTGTGAGTAGAGCCATACAAGATAGTCGCGTGACCACGATAATGGGTGGCTCGTATTCCCAGACTGTAGCCATTTCATGCTGGACAGTAGAGGCGGGGGGGGGGGGAGGTACCTGGGCAGTAGGGTGGGTAGGTACCCTGGGCAGTAGGGTGGGTAGGTACCCTGGGCAGTAGGGAGAGGGGTAGGTCCCCTCCACATAAAAAGGATAGCCGGAGTCTATAGTGCAACCACTTAGACGGCTCATTTACTGAATTTATAATTAGATCAAATCACGGTCAGATATTGTACTCGAATCTAAAACATTTCCACTCACTCCACCGTCACTAAAACATTCCCACCCACTCCACCGTCACTACTCCACCGTCACTAAAACATTTCCACCCACTCCACCGTCACTAAAACACTTCCACCCACTTCACTGTCACTAAAACATTTCCACCCACTCCACTGTCACTAAAACATTTCCACCCACTCCACTGTCACTAAAACATTTCCACCCACTCCACTGTCACTAAAACATTTTCACCCACTCCACTGTCACTAAAACATTTTCACCCACTCCACCGTCACTAAAACACTTCCACCCACTTCACCGTCACTAAAACACTTCCACCCACTCCACCGTCACTAAAACATTTCCACCCACTCCACCTCACTAAAAAATTTCCACCCACTCCACCGTCACTAAAACACTTCCACCCACTCCACCGTCACTAAAACATTTCCACCCACTCCACCGTCACTAAAACATTTCCACCCACTCCACCGTCACTAAAACATTTCCACCCGCTCCACCGTCACTAAAACATTTCCACCCACTCCACCGTCACTAAAAAATGTCCACCCACTCCACTGTCACTAAAACATTTCCACCCACTCCACCGTCACTAAAACATTTCCACCCACTCCACAGTTTAGATCATTCAACAATACCCAACCTTGTGGTTGCATCATTGACTTTTCCCCACCTGAGTCTAACAAATTAATTTGCTATCGGTATATATGTGTGTGTGTAAGAGAGAGGATTTTGTGAGGTTAGATATTTAATCAAAAATATTAAGTTTTGCGTTATACGTTTATAATTTCAAGAAATAAAATCGATTTTATTTTGTTCCGTTATTAGTTGAATTAATCTGTCAAGTCCAAGTTTTAAGTTATAGCCTCAGTCTGAATTACGACTTATGTGACGTCATAAACACAACTCTCTCAAATCAAATGAGCGAGTCGTTTCTAGTTACAGAACATGTAGAACTATCTGGATTAAACACACAGTATTTGTAGAATTATCTGGTCTAAACATACTGTATATGTATAACTATCTTGATTAAAGACACAGAATGTGTATAACTATCTGGATTGCACATACAGTATTTGTAGAACTATCTGGTCTAAACATACATATGTAGGACATAGCCAACAAGCTGCTTATTGAATATCATTTCAGAACAGTTGATAGGTTTTTTTAAATGAGATGAGTGCATACGATAAACTTGTAGCTGTTCTTAGTCTAGATTGTACATTACCAAATGACTGCTCTTTCTGACCAGTCTTAAAACCGATTCACTTATAGAACTAATAGGACTATCTCATATATCCGTGGCGAACCACCTATAAGTAACAATAACCCATCAGTATCTTGTAACGTATGCGTCGTTTAATGAGTTTGTACATTATTTTATTATATATATATATATATATATATATATATATATATATATATATATATATATATATATATATATATATGTGTGTGTGTGTGTGTGTGTATACATGTATAAATAAATAAATATATATATATATATATATATATATATATATATATATATATATATATATATTATATATACATTTTTTTTTAGTTTTCGATTATACTGCTTTGAAGTCTCGACCGTTGAGACTTTTTTTTTAATCTCTGATGATAGGTGGACCAAAAATATGACTATCCAAAACCCCAATGTAGACCATATACGCATTGGTTGTATTTTTATTTTTTAGTTTTTTGTGATGACAACTGATTCAAACATTAACTATTCTAGTAAAAAACAATAACTGAAAGCTATTATGATTTGTAAGAGATAATGTAGGGCTCCGTGTTGCTGCCCTCTCAGCCCTCACTTTGATCCGCCACTGACTTGTCCTCATCTCTGATATGCCGTGAGATTTTGACTAGAATTTATTGTGCCCACACGAGACGAAAGCAGAAAATTATATGTAGATTGTCGTGCTAATGATTGCCTGAAGTTGACCCTTTCCATTGCGTTTTGGTAGAAGTGTGAAATTACGCAGACGTCAAATGTACAGTTTTAATACTTACAGACGTCAAAATATGTTCTGTAAATAAATGTTTGCATTCTAGTTTTAAGTTGCATCGATCCCAGAATAGAGCACGACTGGACTCCATCTACCCAAGGATAAAACACGACTATCCCACTTAACTCAGGATAGAACGCGACTATCCCACTGAACTCAGGGTAGGACGCGACTATCCCATCTATCCCAGGATAAAACTAAACCCTTCCTTTCTCCTCCCAGCACTTAAGCGTCTGTTTCCAGCCACTGGCCAACCAGGAACTGACAGGAAAACTACAACAAAAAGATTTGGTTTTGGTGAGTTGCTCGTCAGCCCTTGTTCATTTACATCATCTACGTGTCTTAACTTCGTCATCTTTATGTCTCAACTACGTCATCTTTATGTCTCAACTGCGTCATTTTTGTCTCAGCTACGTCATCTTCACGTCTTATTTACGTCATCTTAACGTCTCAACTATTTCATATTCATATCTCAACTACGTCATCTTTATGTCTCAACTGCGTCATCTTTATGTCTCAACTGCGTCATCTTTATATCACGTCAGTCATCAAAATATCTCAGCTGATTTATTTACAGAAACTTGTTTTTGCGTAAACGACGTAAAGAATTTATGTCAGTAAAATTTCTCAATCCTTTTTGCAATTTCTTTAAAACCTTCCCCTAATATTTAAAGCTGTCATCTAAAAGATTATAAGACTAAAAAAAAATCAAGTTTTCTCATTTCCATTTTTTTTCTTTCAAAATTGATAATCGACTTAGCAGCGTATTACTGAATTTAACAGAGAACATTACACAGGCAGAGGGATACAATATAAATAGCAAGTAGGAAAAAACTGAAATAGCTTATATTTTACGAAAATTAAAAGAAATCATAAGAAAAAAATATTAAACATTTAAATCAATTCTAAAACAGAGTAGATGTGCCCTGATGACGTCATAAATTCTAGAAATGATTTTGTTCCTAAAATCATACACGGCCGTTGACCTAGAATACATTAGCCGTCAAAAAGCTGCATCCAATCGAATCGTTGCTGGCTATTAGATCAAATGGCCATTTATTTTAAAGTTTAATTAGATGTAGTTAAGTCAGGCTTTTAAAATACTTTTTTTTAGAATATCAACATAGTTGCAGCTTAATTTTTTGAAATTATTTATTTACATCGATAGATGACTAAAACCACTCACATTTTTTATATCTGTGTGAGTGTATGATAGTGCTCTTATCAATGTGTTATTAAAAAAGTGAAATCAATAGGTGTTTTTGCTACCAGACAACATAGATTATACCAGTACCTCACTAAAACTTTAAGTGCTAGAGTTTTATCATACCAGACGACATAGATTATACCAGTACCTCACTAAAACTTTAAGTGCTAGAGTTTTATCATACCAGACGACATAGATTATACCAGTACCTCACTAAAACTTTAAGTGCTAGAGTTTTATCATACCAGACGACATAGATTATACCAGTACCTCACTAAAACTTTAAGTGCTAGAGTTTTATCATACCAGACGACATAGATTATACCAGTACCTCACTAAAACTTTAAGTGCTAGAGTTTTATCATACCAGACGACATAGATTATACCAGTACCTCACTAAAACTTTAAGTGCTAGAGTTTTATCATACCAGACAACATAGATTATACCAGTACCTCACTAAAACTTTAAGTGCTAGAGTTTTATCATACCAGACGACATAGATTATACCAGTACCTAACTAAAACTTTAAGTGCTAGAGTTTTATCATACCAGACGACATAGATTATACCAGTACCTCACTAAAACTTTAAGTGCTAGAGTTTTATCATACCAGACAACATAGATTATACCAGTACCTCACTAAAACTTTAAGTGCTAGAGTTTTATCATACCAGACAACATAGATTATACCAGTACCTCACTAAAACTTTAAGTGCTAGAGTTTTATCATACCAGACGACATAGATTATACCAGTACCTCACTAAAACTTTAAGTGCTAGAGTTTTATCATACCAGACGACATAGATTATACCAGTACCTCACTAAAACTTTAAGTGCTAGAGTTTTATCATACCAGACGACATAGATTATACCAGTACCTCACTAAAACTTTAAGTGCTAGAGTTTTATCATACCAGACGACATAGATTATACCAGTACCTCACTAAAACTTTAAGTGCTAGAGTTTTATCATACCAGACGACATAGATTATACCAGTACCTCACTAAAACTTTAAGTGCTAGAGTTTTATCATACCAGACAACATAGATTATACCAGTACCTCACTAAAACTTTAAGTGCTAGAGTTTTATCATACCAGACGACATAGATTATACCAGTACCTAACTAAAACTTTAAGTGCTAGAGTTTTATCATACCAGACGACATAGATTATACCAGTACCTCACTAAAACTTTAAGTGCTAGAGTTTTATCATACCAGACAACATAGATTATACCAGTACCTCACTAAAACTTTAAGTGCTAGAGTTTTATCATACCAGACAACATAGATTATACCAGTACCTCACTAAAACTTTAAGTGCTAGAGTTTTATCATACCAGACGACATAGATTATACCAGTACCTCACTAAAACTTTAAGTGCTAGAGTTTTATCATACCAGACGACATAGATTATACCAGTACCTCACTAAAACTTTAAGTGCTAGAGTTTTATCATACCAGACGACATAGATTATACCAGTACCTCACTAAAACTTTAAGTGCTAGAGTTTTATCATACCAGACGACATAGATTATACCAGTACCTCACTAAAACTTTAAGTGCTAGAGTTTTATCATACCAGACGACATAGATTATACCAGTACCTCACTAAAACTTTAAGTGCTAGAGTTTTATCATACCAGACGACATAGATTATACCAGTACCTCACTAAAACTTTAAGTGCTAGAGTTTTATCATACCAGACAACATAGATTATACCAGTACCTCACTAAAACTTTAAGTGCTAGAGTTTTATCATACCAGACGACATAGATTATACCAGTACCTAACTAAAACTTTAAGTGCTAGAGTTTTATCATACCAGACGACATACTAGTACCTAACTAAAACTTTAAGTGCTAGAGTTTTATCATACCAGACGACATAGATTATACCAGTACCTCACTAAAACTTTAAGTGCTAGAGTTTTATCATACCAGACGACATAGATTATACCAGTACCTCACTAAAACTTTAAGTGCTAGAGTTTTATCATACCAGACAACATAGATTATACCAGTACCTCACTAAAACTTTAAGTGCTAGAGTTTTATCATACCAGACAACATAGATTATACCAGTACCTCACTAAAACTTTAAGTGCTAGAGTTTTATCATACCAGACGACATAGATTATACCAGTACCTCACTAAAACTTTAAGTGCTAGAGTTTTATCATACCAGACGACATAGATTATACCAGTACCTCACTAAAACTTTAAGTGCTAGAGTTTTATCATACCAGACGACATAGATTATACCAGTACCTCACTAAAACTTTAAGTGCTAGAGTTTTATCATACCAGACAACATAGATTATACCAGTACCTCACTAAAACTTTAAGTGCTAGAGTTTTATCATACCAGACAACATAGATTATACCAGTACCTCACTAAAACTTTAAGTGCTAGAGTTTTATCATACCAGACGACATAGATTATACCAGTACCTCACTAAAACTTTAAGTGCTAGAGTTTTATCATACCAGACAACATAGATTATACCAGTACCTCACTAAAACTTTAAGTGCTAGAGTTTTATCATACCAGACGACATAGATTATACCAGTACCTCACTAAAACTTTAAGTGCTAGAGTTTTATCATACCAGACAACATAGATTATACCAGTACCTCACTAAAACTTTAAGTGCTAGAGTTTTATCATACCAGACGACATAGATTATACCAGTACCTCACTAAAACTTTAAGTGCTAGAGTTTTATCATACCAGACGACATAGATTATACCAGTACCTCACTAAAACTTTAAGTGCTAGAGTTTTATCATACCAGACAACATAGATTATACCAGTACCTCACTAAAACTTTAAGTGCTAGAGTTTTATCATACCAGACGACATAGATTATACCAGTACCTCACTAAAACTTTAAGTGCTAGAGTTTTATCATACCAGACGACATAGATTATACCAGTACCTCACTAAAACTTTAAGTGCTAGAGTTTTATCATACCACACGACATAGATTATACCAGTACCTCACTAAAACTTTAAGTGCTAGAGTTTTATCATACCAGACAACATAGATTATACCAGTACCTCACTAAAACTTTAAGTGCTAGAGTTTTATCATACCAGACAACATAGATTATACCAGTACCTCACTAAAACTTTAAGTGCTAGAGTTTTATCATACCAGACGACATAGATTATACCAGTACCTCACTAAAACTTTAAGTGCTAGAGTTTTATCATACCAGACAACATAGATTATACCAGTACCTCACTAAAACTTTAAGTGCTAGAGTTTTATCATACCAGACAACATAGATTATACCAGTACCTCACTAAAACTTTAAGTGCTAGAGTTTTATCATACCAGACAACATAGATTATACCAGTACCTCACTAAAACTTTAAGTGCTAGAGTTTTATCATACCAGACGACATAGATTATACCAGTACCTCACTAAAACTTTAAGTGCTAGAGTTTTATCATACCAGACAACATAGATTATACCAGTACCTCACTAAAACTTTAAGTGCTAGAGTTTTATCATACCAGACAACATAGATTATACCAGTACCTCACTAAAACTTTAAGTGCTAGAGTTTTATCATACCAGACGACATAGATTATACCAGTACCTCACTAAAACTTTAAGTGCTAGAGTTTTATCATACCAGACAACATAGATTATACCAGTACCTCACTAAAACTTTAAGTGCTAGAGTTTTATCATACCAGACGACATAGATTATACCAGTACCTCACTAAAACTTTAAGTGCTAGAGTTTTATCATACCAGACAACATAGATTATACCAGTACCTCACTAAAACTTTAAGTGCTAGAGTTTTATCATACCAGACAACATAGATTATACCAGTACCTCACTAAAACTTTAAGTGCTAGAGTTTTATCATACCAGACGACATAGATTATACCAGTACCTCACTAAAACTTTAAGTGCTAGAGTTTTATCATACCAGACGACATAGATTATACCAGTACCTAACTAAAACTTTAAGTGCTAGAGTTTTATCATACCAGACGACATAGATTATACCAGTACCTAACTAAAACTTTAAGTGCTAGAGTTTTATCATACCAGACGACATACCAGTACCTAACTAAAACTTTAAGTGCTAGAGTTTTATCATACCAGACGACATACCAGTACCTAACAAAACTTTAAGTGCTAAAGTTTTATCATACCAGACGACATACTAGTACCTAACTAAAACTTTAAGTGCTAGAGTTTTATCATACCAGACGACATAGATTATACCAGTACCTAACTAAAACTTTAAGTGCTAGAGTTTTATCATACCAGACAACATACCAGTACCTAACTAATAAGTGCTAGAGTTTTATCATACCAGACGACATAGATTATACCAGTACCTAACTAAAACTTTAAGTGCTAGAGTTTTATCATACCAAACAACATACTAGTACTTCACAAACAGTGTTTCTTCCAGACTTTTTTCTCCGGGGGGGGGGGGCACTTGAAATTTTCGGGGGGGGGGGCGGTAGATTTTCTTCGGGGGAGGGGGGGCGGACACTGTTAAAAGTATATATTTTCTATATAAATTATATAAATTTCATTTTCATTTCGTTCGGGGGGGGGGGGGGTAAAAAAATATCGGGGGGGGGGGGGGGGGGGCAAAGGGATGCCTGGAAGAAACTCTGTTCACAAAAACTGCCAGACTATTCAAATATTTCATATCACTTTTACGTATGAGCCAGCAGTCTAGAACTAGTCAGTGTTTCTTCCAGACTTTTTTCTCAGGGGGGGGGGGGTGCACTTGATATTTTCGGGGGGGGGGGGGTCAACATTTTCCGGGGGGAGGGGGCGGAAACTAGTAAAACACTAGTAAAAGTATATGTTTACTATATAAATTCCATCTCGTTCGGGGGGGGGGGGGGCGGTAGACTGTCTTCGGGGGGGGGGGGGGGGGTGGGGCCTGGAAGAAACTCTGGAACTAGTCTCTAACGTATGAGCCAGTAATCTAGAACAAGGCTCTATTAGCTAGCAGTCTAGAGCTTGCAGATGATTGACTCTGATAAGATCCAAGAAATATTTTTAAACCTTGGTAATTTTAGTTGCATTACTTACGATATGACATAAAACAATTTCCACTTTTTCAAAGAATTGTCTAGAAAATGTGGAAGAACATAATATCTCCCCCAATATTTAATCCACCACTCCCCTCACACCCCCAATATTTAATCCACCACTTCCCTCTCATCATTCCCCCCCCCAATATTTAATCCACCACTTCCCTCTCATCATTCCCCCCCCCCAATATTTAATCCACCACTTCCCTCTCATCATTCCCCCCCCCAATATTTAATCCACCACTACCCTTACATCACACCACCCCCCCCCCCACCCCCAATATTTAATCCACCACGCCCCTCGCATCACACCTAATCCCCTTGTAATTTAATAACCCACGGCAGCTTAGAACAATGACTCGTTGAATTTATCCCGACAGCAGCGTAGGAGTCACGCTGATTTTTTAAAATTTTGTCTAGGATCCAAAATACTAAAATTATTCCAATCCACATTTTTTTTTTTACTGTCGCTGTCAATCGTCTGCTCCATTCATCAACCAAAGTCGTGTCATCTTTTGTTGTTGTTTTTTTTTTTATCTCATCCAACTTGTTCTGTCATCCTCCCCGCCCCACCCCACCCCTATATAACAAACTGATATATTTTCAGGTGGACTTATATGCTGCAATCACCCGCCTACGTACGTACACTAATTTTGTCTTTCTGTGTCATTTAGTTCTTAAAGCCATGTTTCATTAATAATTTGTATGGAAGTTTGCTTAGTTCTTGTTACCTGTGGCAATGTCGTTTTTCGTTCATTTCTTGTGATTTTCCCACGTTTTCTTTAACTTGCTTTCTCTGTTTGTGTGTTTGTCTTTCCAATCAAATCTTGCGATCGAAATTTCTGGCACTTCCCAGTTAGCTAGCGCGCTGAAATTTTCAGGGAAGCTTTCTTTTGGATGACCATTGAATATTCAATTGTTATTATTACTAAATTGATCAATGGAAACATTTTATTGAGCATTTTAGACCGCTATATAATCTATATATATAATTCTCCTCTGCTAGCCATTAGAAAAAAAACCAGCGACGCGTACCTCGCGCGCAGTGAAGCGAACGATCACATGTCGCCACAGGCTTAGGGGCAGAGAATTTAGCTTGAACCGAGTTTAAACTTACAGGAGGTAGGCCAGTTTGGGGGAGACGATATGGTCGAGTGGTTGGGCACACGATTGCTATCCCACTCGACACGGGTTCAAATCTATGTGTTCTAGTCAGTAACGTATTCAAACAACGAGTTTTTTACGAGTTGTCTTTTTACGAGTTGTCTTTTTACGAGTTGTCTTTTTACGAGTTGTCTTCGTTTACCCAAAAAAAATGAAAAGATAAAATCGATAGCAAGATTTTAATGCAAACAAACAGACAAAGACTAAAAAGTAGAAAATAATAATCATTAAAAAAGTTTTAAAAAACCCACGTTTTCTGATTGAACTAAAAAGTAGAAAATAAATGCTATAGGCCCTACATCACAATAATGCAAGCGATCACTCTACTATAAGCGAGCAAAAACGTGGGGCGCCGTGATTTTCTTACAGTTTCTAATACTGTTGACTCTCTACAAGCTCCCTAATAAAAGTCAATAGTATTATCTAATCAATAGTAATATAACTTTTACTTCGGCGCCCCACGTTTTTGCTCGCTTATAGTAGAGTGATCGCTTGCATTATTGTGATGTAGGGCCTATAGCATTTATTTTCTACTTTTTAGTTCAATCAGAAAACGTGGGTTTTTTAAAACTTTTTTAATGATTATTATTTGTTCTGAATTCTGTTCGGTAATGTTAATGCAAGTCCCTTTTTACTGTGACTTTTGTTCTAAAACTTTTGTTCTGTGACGTTAATTTTGTGACGTTTGTCTCCTGTGAGTTTCCCTTCTCACGCAGACATTTTGAGACTGTCAAACGTGTTAGGTTGGCTTAGGATATTATAAATAAAGGCCCGCTAAAATATTTGCAAATGGCTGCCCACCCACAATGGGATCCAGCACATAATAACCCCCACCCCATTCCCCCCGCCCGTAAACCAAGACAGAATGAAGTACAAAAACTGTGGATTTTAAAATTAATCTTGAACATCATATCGTTCTAGAGAAAACTCGTGCGTCAGACCTCTGTATCTAACACTCGTAAGGCTTTGTGGTGCGTCAGCAGATTCATCAAAACATTCTTAATTTAAAGAAAAGAAAGTAAAATCAAATGCAGTTTTTAATCACTTATCCATGTAGGCCTACCACCTCCTTACCCTTTACTGTTAGGATTATTAATGGTGTCTTTTCCGAGAATAATTATGGTTATCACGTGATGACTAGACGACAGATTAGTGAAACATCACACCCTACTGCCAGTACCCAACAAAAGACATCAGCGACACAAAGACTGCGTGAATATTTCATGAAAGATTTTTTTTACTGTCAGCTCGTCCTAATAAGGTGATAATAAGTACAGTATGGACATGAAAGATTTTTGGGTAGAAAAACGATAAAAGACAAGTTGAATAAATAATACAAGATTCATTTTAAAAAATACAAAAAACTGCTAAATATAACAAACGCAATAACCAAAATTAAACACGCATAACTATCGAAAACAAAACCTCATTGCTCAAATTTAATTCCGAGTTTCTTTCCTATCAGATTTAAAAATACAGCTTACATGTTTCTTCCCACACGAAACCTAAACCTAACCCCACACTACCCACACGAAACCTAAACCTAACACCACACTACCCACACGAAACCTAAACCTAACCCCCACACTACCCACACGAAACCTAAACCTAACACCACACTACCCACACGAAACCTAAACCTAACACCACACGAAACCTAAACCTAACCCCACACGAAACCTAAACCTAACACCACACTACCCACACGAAACCTAAACCTAACCCCCACACTACCCACACGAAACCTAAACCTAACCCCCACACTACCCACACGAAACCTAAACCTAACCCCCACACTACCCACACGAAACCTAAACCTAACCCCACACTACCCACACGAAACCTAAACCTAACACCACACTACCCACACGAAACCTAAACCTAACCACACACGAAACCTAAACCTAACCACACACGAAACCTAAACCTAACCCCACACTACCCACACGAAACCTAAACCTAACACCACACTACCCACACGAAACCTAAACCTAACCCCACACGAAACCTAACACCACACTACCCACACGAAACCTAAACCTAACCACACACGAAACCTAAACCTAACCACACACGAAACCTAAACCTAACCCCACACTACCCACACGAAACCTAAACCTAACACCACACGAAACCTAACACCACACTACCCACACGAAACCTAAACCTAACCACACACGAAACCTAAACCTAACCCCCACACTACCCACACGAAACCTAAACCTAACCCCCACACTACCCACACGAAACCTAAACCTAACACCACACGAAACCTAAACCTAACCACACACGAAACCTAAACCTAACCCCACACTACCCACACGAAACCTAAACCTAACACCACACTACCCACACGAAACCTAAACCTAACCCCACACGAAATCTAAACCTAACACCACACTACCCACACGAAACCCAAACCTAACCACACACGAAACCTAAACCTAACCCCCACACTACGTACACGAAAGCTAAACCTAACCCCAAGAATCAATTGAAATGTTTATAATTATTTTTTGAAAATATGTTGATAACCTATGTCGTGTATGTTGATAGCTTAAGTCGTGTATGTTGATTGACATATTGTATATGTTAATTGACATGTCGTGTGTGTTGATAGACTGTTGTATATGTTGACAAGTCGTATATGTTGATTGACATATTGTATATGTTAATTGACATGTGATTGTTGATATTTCATCTGACAGGAGACCACCCCAAGTGAAACAGACAAAACGTTTTGACCCTGATAGAGCAATAGGTGAGTACAACTTAGAGCAATAGGTGAGTACAACTCTATCAACGTTTTTAACTGGACACTCAAGGTCTTGCACCTGTATGTCCACGTTTTTAAGTGGACACTGGCGGGTCTTGTACCTGTGTGTCCGCGTTTTCAACTGACTTATCTTGTACCTGTATGTCTACGTTTTTAAAAGACGGGTCTTGCACTTGTGTCCATGTTTTTAACAGACGGGTCTTGTAGCTGTATGTCCACGTTTTTAACTGACGGGTCTTGTACCTGTGGGTGGACATTGACTCAAAAGTCTCCAGATGAGATCCACGACACAATTCTGTAGTAAGTACTGAGCCCATACAGGTTTGGTGGGTACCGTACGTTGGGAAAGACAACATCAATTAATAACGTCAGTGATTGGAGACATAGATCAGCTCACACTGGTCAAACGTGTCATTAATGCTGACCTCATCAACTTAATATCCTTAAGATTTTTCAACTCAGGCGTCGCCATGAATGCAAGACTTTAGATTCATGACGCGGCTGACATACACCAATGCCGTATGACGTGATAGTCAGACACGACAGCAACATGAATGTCAGACACGACAGCAACATGAATGTCAGACACGACAGCAACATGAATGTCAGACAGCAACATGACTGCCAGACAGCAACATGAATGTCAGACAGCAACATGAATGTCAGACAGCAACATGACTGCCAGACAGCAACATGAATGTCAGACACGACAGCAACATGAATGTCAGACACGACAGCAACATGAATGTCAGACAGCAACATGACTGCCAGACAGCAACATGAATGTCAGACAGCAACATGAATGTCAGACAGCAACATGACTGCCAGACAGCAACATGAATGTCAGACACGACAGCAACATGGATGTCAGACACGACAGCAACATGAATGTCAGACACGACAGCAACATGAATGTCAGACAACAACATGAATGTCAGACAGCAACATGAATGTCAGACAGCAAATTGAATGTCAGACACGACAGCAACATGAATGTCAGACACGACAGCAACATGAATGTCAGACACGACAGCAACATGAATGTAAGACAGCAACATGACTGCCAGACAGCAACATGAATGTCAGACAGCAACATGAATGTCAGACAGCAACATGACTGCCAGACAGCAACATGAATGTCAGACACGACAGCAACATGGATGTCAGACACGACAGCAACATGAATGTCAGACACGACGGCAACATGAATGTCAGACAACAACATGAATGTCAGACAGCAACATGAATGTCAGACAGCAAATTGAATGTCAGACACGACAGCAACATGAATGTCAGACACGACAGCAACATGAATGTCAGACAGCAACATGAATGTCAGACAGCAACATGAATGTCAGACAGCAACATGAATGTCAGACAGCAACATGAATGTCAGACAGCAACATGAATGTCAGACAGCAACATGAATGTCAGACAGCAACATGAATGTCAGACAGCAACATGAATGTCAGACAGCAACATGAATGTCAGACAGCAACATGAATGTCAGACACGACAGCAACATGAATGTCAGACACGACAGCACCATGAATGTCAGACAACAACATGAATGTCAGACAGCAACATGAATGTCAGACACAACAGCAACATGAATGTCAGACACGACAGCAACATGAATGTCAGACAGCAACATGAATGTCAGACACGACAGCAACATGAATGTCAGACAGCAACATGAATGTCAGACAGCAACATGAATGTCAGACACGACAGCAACGTGAATGTCAGACAGCAACATGAATGTCAGACACAACAGCAACATGAATGTCAGACAGCAACATGACTGCCAGACAGCAACATGAATGTCAGACACGACAGCAACATGAATGTCAGACAGCAACATGACTGCCAGACAGCAACATGAATGTCAGACAGCAACATGAATGTCAGACAGCAACATGAATGCCAGACAGCAACATGAATGTCAGACAGCAACATGAATGTCAGACAGCAACATGAATGTCAGACACGACAGCAACGTGAATGTCAGACAGCAACATGAATGTCAGACAGCAACATGAATGTCAGACACGACAGCAACATGAATGTCAGACACAAGAGCAACGTGAATGTCAGACACGACAGCAACATGAATGTCAGACAGCAACATGAATGTCAGACAGCAACATGAATGTCAGACACGACAGCAACATGAATGTCAGACAACAACATGAATGTCAGACAGCAACATGAATGTCAGACACGACAGCAACATGAATGTCAGACAGCAATATGAATGTCAGACAGCAACATGAATGTCAGACACGACAGCAACATGACTGCCAGACAGCAACATGAATGTCAGACAGCAACATGAATGTCAGACACGACAGCAACATGAATGTCAGACACGACAGCAACATGAATGTCAGACACGACAGCAACATGAATGTCAGACACGACAGCAACATGAATGTCAGACACGACAGCAACATGAATGTCAGACACGACAGCAACATGAATGTCAGACACGACAGCAACATGAATGTCAGACACGACAGCAACATGAATGTCAGACAGCAACATGAATGTCAGACAGCAACATGAATGTCAGACACGACAGCGCCATGAATGTCAGACACGACAGCAACATGAATGTCAGACAGCAACATGAATGTCAGACACGACAGCAACATGAATGTCAGACACGACAGCAACATGAATGTCAGACACGACAGCAACATGAATGTCAGACAGCAACATGAATGTCAGACACGACAGCAACATGAATGTCAGACACGACAGCAACATGAATGTCAGACACGACAGCACCATGAATGTCAGACACGACAGCAACATGAATGTCAGACAGCAACATGAATGTCAGACAGCAACATGAATGTCAGACAGCAACATGAATGTCAGACACGACAGCACCATGAATGTCAGACACGACAGCAACATGAATGTCAGACAGCAACATGAATGTCAGACAGCAACATGAATGTCAGACAGCAACATGAACGTCAGACAGCAACATGAATGTCAGACAACAACATAAATGTCAGACAGCAACATGAATGTTAGACAACAACATGACTGCCAGACAGCAACATGAATGTCAGACAACAACATGACTGCCAGACAGCAACATGAATGTCAGACACGACAGCAACATGAATGTCAGACAGCAACATGAATGTCAGACAGCAACATGAATGTCAGACAGCAACATGAATGTCAGACAGCAACATGAATGTCAGACAGCAACATGAATGTCAGACAGCAACATGAATGTCAGACAACAACATGAATGTCAGACAGCAACATGAATGTCAGACACGACAGCAACATGAATGTCAGACAGCCTGTCCTCCTTAGACGTCATAAACCCTTGATGTGCTCGACAGATATGACGAGACTAAAGAGCATGATCTTGTCCACCATCCTGAGATCTTTTATTGAAGAAGAATCCAACGGGAACCTAGAACCAAGGGAGTCTGAGGCCATAATCAGGTACTAACTTTAACACTTTAATCCTAATCCTTTAACACGTAGCTGTCGTTGATCCTAATCCCTTAACACGTAGCTGGCGTTAACCCTAATCCCTTAATACATAGTTGGCTTTAATCCTAACTCAACTGCCTACATTAACGCTGCTGCTCTATTTGATTCTCCACCCAACTACTGCCTGGTCTAACTTCAACACGTCTGCTCACATTAATCCAACACATCTCCCCTGTTGATATGATGGTTATTCTCATACATCTCTGTCTTTTTCTAATAATACAAGCGGGATACTTTTGTTTGATTCTTCAAACCTTACTTATTTGAACAAAATGGCTTATTTCGATTTTAAAAATTCTAGTTCGGGCCAAGAAAGTGGCGACCCAAACCTTCACGAAGAGAAGCCACTCTGGGAGGAGCCGGCAGATACCAAGGACTCGGCCATGAACAGGCGCGGGGTCAAAAGTAGGTCACCAGCTCTTTTGTTTATGTCATCAACAAACGCGTCACATTTTTGTCTGGCATAAGTAGACTAGCACGGTTGTCCAGCATCCATAGAGTATCCTGTATCCATAGAGTATCCTGTATCCATAAACTATCCATCATCCACGTAAGTTTCTGCTTCTTAACAAACGACAAGGTCCCACAAACACGGCTCTCATTTTTCCCCTGAAATAACTCAAATAATTTAAGCCCGAGGGAATATTAAATACCACATACATGATCATATCTCAATGAATTTTTAATACAGACCCGTTGTACACCACAGCCGTCGTAACTTATCCCCGTCGATGACACCTACAGACCCAACAGGTAGATCTAGCACGGAGCGACGCAGTACAACATAATGGGCCTAGTTAGTTTGTCTTGCGATAAGTTCCTGGCCTATGTCCTACGTAAAAACTTCCCAACTTGCCAGTCTGGCCTTTTTCTTGTTTGGTTTCTTAATAATACAAGGAAAATACACGACGATCTTTATGTTTCTACTGTTGGAGACGCAACAAATTATGAACATAGTCATTTATTGCTTCATCTAACGTGCGAGCCAGTAGAATGTAGACCATTACAAAAACAATCTAGAGACATACGGAGTGTCTGAACTAAACATACCACGACGTCATTCTAGCCTCTGGTGACCTGACCCACTTGTCCAAAAAATAAGATTTAGCATCACGTGACAACTTAATACAACATCGTGTCATATTCCCCTACAGTTTAAATATGTATAGGTCTAGATTCATTTCAGCTGATACAAAAAGTTGATATTTGTCAAACCATTAGCTAATTGTTTCAAGAAATATTACCAAGAGAAATTCTAGATCTGGGATGATGAAGAATTTTCATTCCTTATCTGTTAGTCTATCTGTTAACTGAGTGATAGACTAACATACAACCTGCTTGTACTTACATCAACTTACTTGTACTGTCCTTACATCAACTTACTTGTACTGTCCTTACATCAACTTACTTGTACTGTCCTTACATCAACTTAATGTGCTGTCCTTACATCAACTTGTACTGTCCTTACATCAACTTACTTGTACTGTCCTTACATCAACTTACTTGTACTGTCCTTACATCAACGTGTACTGTCCTTACATCAACTTGTACTGTCCTTACATCAAATTACTTGTACTGTCCTTACATCAAATTACTTGTACTGTCCTTACATCAAATTGTACTGTCCTTACATCAAATTACTTGTACTGTCCTTACATCAAATTACTTGTACTGTCCTTACATCAACTTAATGTGTTGTCCTTACATCAACTTGTACTGTCCTTACATCAACTTACTTGTACTTTCCTTACATCAACTTGTACTGTCCTTACATCAACTTGTACTGTCCTTACATCAAATTACTTGTACTGTCCTTACATCAACTTGTACTGTCCTTACATCAAATTACTTGTACTGTCCTTACATCAAATTGTACTGTCCTTACATCAAATTACTTGTACTGTCCTTACATCAAATTACTTGTACTGTCCTTACATCAAATTACTTGTACTGTCCTTACATCAAATTACTTGTACTGTCCTTACATCAAATTGCTTGTACTGTCCTTACATCAACTTGTACTGTCCTTACATCAACTTGTACTGTTCTTACATCAATTTGTACTGTCCTTACATCAAATTACTTGTACTGTCCTTACATCAACTTGTACTGTCCTTACGTCAACTTGTACTTTTACTATCCTTACATCAACTTACTTGTACTGTCCTTACATCAACTTACATGTACTGTCCTTACATCAACTTACTTCTACGCCTAATGTCAATTCCATAGCAAGAACCATTCTACTATATGCCCTCATGACGAACCACCAGCATAAAATACACTAGCCCCACTGCCCCCATACACAATAGCCACACTGCCCCCATACACACTAGCCACACTGTCCCCATACACACTAGCCACACTGTCCCCATACACACTAGCCCCACTGCCCCCATACACACTAGCCACACTGCCCCCATACACACTAGCCACACTGCCCCCATACACACTAGCCACACTGTCCCCATACACACTAGCCCCACTGCCCCCATACACACTAGCCACACTGTCCCCATACACACTAGCCACACTGCCCCCATACACACTAGCCCCACTGCCCCCATACACACTAGCCACACTACCCCTATACACACTAGCCCCACTGCCCCCATACACACTATCCACACTTCCCCCATACACACTAGCCACACTGTCCCCATACACAATATGTTAATAGCTGGATATTTTCCTGCAGTTGTCAGAGGTGGCATATCTGACGCCAATACGTATGTCTTTATTTCTCACAGCACTTTGCACGCGAACGCTCACACTATTTTGGCCGTCTGCATGTGTTTATCAGGTTTAGATGGGACATATTTAAGCAAACTTTCGCACTATTTTGGCCATCTGCATGTGTTCATCAGGTTTAGCTGGGACATTTTTAATTTAACTAATATTTTTCCCACGATCGTTCAGACTATATTTTTTTTTAATTTTACTTCTATCTGCTTGTGTGTTGGATATAGATTGATATGAATACATTCATGTATTTTATATTAGTTGATTTTTATTGGATGCCTCTGGATTGCACCTATACATATTTGTAGATCTATATGACCTTCCTACATGCGTTAGGTGTCATCTATAGAATACGTCACATCCCTTAAGGACAAGGGGGGGAGGGGTGTGGAGGCGTCGACAATTTTATGAGCGGGTGGGTTCTGAAAGAGTGAAACATTTGAATGTTTAAAATATATTTTTACATTGAATCTTAGCGTCACGTTCTCTTTGTTAAAGACTTTTTGTGAAATTGTATTAAAAATTAATCGATATTCTTTATCTTGATTGGCTCAGCTTACAAATGAGAAGGAAATTTCTGTCTGTATGCTCAAATAAAATGTTAGATTTTTTTAACGAGGGGTGGGGACATTGGGGTACATTATGTTTTTTGAGCAGACTACATTTAGAAAACTGTTGGGATTAAACTAACAATTGAACTTTTTGCCCCTTAGAAACTGCTTGCTGTGAATAAATTCTTATAAATCTGAAATCTTTTAATTTATCAAAACAACAACATTGGTCGCATATCAAAGGGTCAGAATAAACAGTCAGGATTTTAAAATTTAAAATATCCATTATCATTATTTGATGAATTATTTCATTTTGGAATTATTATTTTTAAAGTTAAAGTCAAAATATAAATTTTTAACATTTCACAAGTTTTTTATATTTTAAATTTGTTATTTATTTTGAGATATAATTTTAATAAATTTTAATTCGTACAAGTATTTTTAAAGACAATTAGTAACTTAAGTAGAAGCTATCAGTTTCATCCATTACAGATATGATATGCGAGGAACATTTCCATTTCTTCACAAACCCAGTTAATTGTTACTATCAAAGTTTAAACATAGCAGTAAGAAATATTGGTTTACATTTGACCACAAGTTACAGAACAACTGGTTCACTGACCAACTGAGATTAGACACATTGATCATTCAGTTTATAGTAAATTTTTTTTTTCCATTGCACTTTGCATGTTCAACATCTAGAAAATTTTCAAATAATTTTTTTTTACAAATTTTTTACAAATTTTTAATGCATGCAACTCTTTAGGCTAGTTATTTGATTCAATACTACTTTAAGATTGTTGTAGTTTAAAAAAAAAACTGTAGCCTCTATGTAATTAAATTTACTTATGTTTTAGTGTGTGTGTATATATATATATATATATATATATATATATATATATATATATATGTATATATATATATATATATGTATATATATATATATGTATATATATATATATATATATGTATATATATATATATATATGTATATATATATATGTATATATATATATATATATATATATATATATATATATATATATATATATATATATATATATATATATATATATATATATATATATATATATATATATATATATATATAATCAATGTATTCTGTGTGTGTGTGTGTCTGTCTTTTATGCATTTCATCACATCGCCGTGAAACTTTGGGAAGGTGGTAAGAATACTCGCTGCGAAAAATTTTTTTTTTTAATTCGCAGGGTGGCGCCCCGTCAGGACGCGATTTTTTTTTCTCAATATACGGTATAAAAAAATAAAAGTCGATTGCGGTTTGACACCGTACATCAGATCGCGATCAAACTTTGGGGAAGTGATTAGAACACTCCAGGGAAGGGTTCTGCAAAAAAAAAAAAAAATCTTTTTTTTTTTTAATTTCGCAAGGGCGGTGCCCCGGGAGGGTGCGATTTTTCTCTATATACGATAAATAATAAATAAAAGTCGGATGCGGTTCCAAACTGTTCATCCGTGTGCCATGAAACTTCGGGGAATTGATGAAAATACTCCCGAGAAGGTTTCTGTGAAGGGTGCGATTTACGTCAATACGCAGTTTGGCGTCCAGAGTTCCAGAGCGGCTATGTTAGCGCTTGGCATCCGTTAAGCGTGCGCCCTGCATAGCGGGTAAGGGGTACTACTTTATCAGCGTTAAGACTTCAACAGGCGCAACAGCCGGCGCCCCGTAGATTGCACGACCCGAAGCGCCCCGGGCTACCCTGCGAGCGCAATGGCGCCTACGTTCTTTTTAAACAGTGTGGTAGACAATGGATAAGATGGGCCGTTACAGTCGCTCACTAAATTGAATCAGGCGTGACTGCCGGCGCCCTGGCCTGGTAGGTGCGATTTGGCTGCGAACAAAAATTTCAGTTTCGGACCCTAAAGGCCGCTGAGAGCCCTGTAATACATTTTTTTAATAATCAGAAAAATTAACAAAGGTTAGATTATTAACTGGGTTGTTTCCCTTTGTCGGTAAAAAAAAAGAATCCAAACAATTCAAAAAGCCTACAGTTCTCGAGATAATGAAAATGTACGTAAAAAATTAAGTTTCAGAGGGCAACACAAATCAAAAATAAAAGTTACACTTCTAAAAATAACTTTGTAACGCGGTGAACTCCTTCTGTACAGTTTCGTCACTTTGCGAATGATGCAATTAGCATCTATTTTTAGACGATCCAATCAGAAATTGAAATCGAACTTCTAATAATACACCATTAGTAACGATAACAAATTGCATCAAGCACACTGATGTATATAACATGTCAAATAACAAAAATTCTACGTGTTAAAAAATCCTGTTGATTCGTGACACCTTAGCGAATGACGCAATCTGCATCATTGTTTCAGGATGCTATTTGGCGCTCTGAGTTATCCTGTGAGCACTATGGCGCCTATGTTAGTTTTAAGAGCCAGGGGCCGTATGCGGCGCCTCTGCGGTAGTTTAATCGGTGGGCTCCCGAGAGCGCCCCTCTATGTCCCTGGCACACAGGCCGTCACCGAAGTGTGTTCTACCTCATTATTTCGGTGAGTGATTAACGCACTCTCAAGGTTTTCATGCGATAATGCATAAACCCTTCTTATATATTTCGTCATACTTTCTTTAATACCCGCGGCAACGATCGGGGACGGGTACGCTAGTATAATTTATAAAATTCAATTTCAGTTATGTATGCATGTGGCGGACTGACCCATGATTACAAAGGAATGTAAGAAATAGACTTCATCGTCGTAGTATTATACATCTAAAGTGCTCATCATCTAAATTAATGATTTAAAAAATTAATATTGAAGGTGTTGTAAAACACATTCCAATTTCTAAACTTGAAAAAGTATTTGTCGGCATATCTATTGAACAAAATGAAAGAAAATGTATCACCTTTCACAAATATTCTATGTCTGAAAATTATTTACATTTTAGTCCTTTAGCACTCATTACGTCCCTTGATAAATTAGGAAAACACAATTATTTCCCTTTATAAAACCCATTACTTCGGGGAGGGGGGGGGGGGGGATTTACTTTTTATTACTTTGTTTTGGTATTGGGAAAAAAACATTTACATAATTAGCGGGGATTGATCAAGTGCAATGTTGTGGGTATTTTTAATACTGCCTTTTATTTACGTTATACACTGAACGTACTGTTGACTAAGTATCTATATATATAATTCTCTTCTGGGAGACGCTAGAAAACAAGCTGTAAGCGCGCTCCCTACCACCCCACCCCTACATGGTCTGGTGAGATGTGGTTCACGCTAAATGTTTACAATCATAGAGCAGGTTTAGTGACGGCTATTAGGGCAGATAATTTAGTTTGAAACTATTTTAAACTTAGGGGAGGTAACTAAGAGGAGGCTGCTTTCACGGGGGGGGGGGGGGTGTAGGGTAGGGGTTGGGGGAAAGGAGGGTGGGGGTAGTATCGTTCTTAACGACCCACTGATAGTGTTTTAAAGCAAATATTTTCAGTGGCAGCATTGGTACTGTCAAATTCACAAATTATGAATTACTGAAAAGTAGAAAATAAAACAACTAAATAGCGGCGTATGATATGCCGCGGGTCGGCTCGTTATTTTTAATCAAAGACAGTTGAAGTTAAAACGAAGACATCTTTATTGGGGAACGAGAGTTTCCGCAGGTTTTTATCTGTCTTTTTTTTTGCGCACGAAGGGGAATTCGTTTTTGTCTGGGGTTTTTTTTGCGAATTAAGTGGAATTCGTTTTTGTCTGTCGCACCAAACATGATGAACGTTGTCTTTTTTTTTTTACCTCACCATAGTGCGTACCTTTTTTTAAGCAGACGTTGTAACAGTACATTTACCACGTTCTCGATTGTAAAGGCAAGATCGAAGAAACAATTTCTTTTAATAGCTATGTTTATGTTTTATAGCTTCAAAGTTTCCATCAGATGACATTGCTTTGCTCCGCAATATTTTTTGAACGTCAATAATAGTTTAGAAGCCGCTCCTAAACGTCCTCTATGTTTACTTTTATATTTCCGTTTGCGGATAAGCTAAATTGAATCAGGCGCGTCCTCCGGCGCCCCAGCATGGTGCAATTTGGCGCCCCGGGCAGGACTATGAGCAGTATGCTTTCATGTTTGCATTTAAGTTTGTTTATGTTTGCGTTTATTTGCATTATTATGAGTTATTGTTTGTGTTTAGGGTTGTTTTTATTTGTATTTACTTTTTTTTGCGTTTGTTTTCTTTGTGTTTGCAGTTGGGTTTGTGTTTAGCGTTTGTATTTGTTTTTGTTTGATTTTTTTGTGTGTTTTCTTTAAGTTTGTGGTTCGGTTTGTATTCGTTTTTGTGTTCTTGTTTGTATTTGTGTTTGCGTTGTATTTGCGTTTTTGTGTGTTTGGTTGTGGTTAGGGTTAATTCGAAATGTAATATATTCCCTAAACCTGAACACCAGTGCCGGGTATATGCTGATTACTAAACACACAAGTCATGGTCCTTTACAGATAGGTTTTTCAGAGAGACCAGTGCAGGGCCTGGCCGGCTAGTATATATATATATATATATATATATATATATATATATATATATATATATATATATATATATATATATATATATATATATACATATATATATATACATATATATATATATATACATATATATATATATATACATATATATATATATATACATATATATATATATATACATATATATATATATACATATATATATACATATATATATATACATATATATATACATATATATATACATATATATATACATATATATATACATATATATATACATATATATATACATATATATATATACATATATATATACATATATATATACATATATATATACATATATATATACATATACATATATATATATACATATATAAACTTTTACATATTTTGTGTACATAATTGACTGACTTAATCAACTGACATGACTGCATGTATAATGTATGTATATGTATATTCACAAAACCAGCATTAAAATGATTTACCCTTTTCCCTGCAGTGGTTGATAAAACATTACAGGTGAGATTGTTACTGTAATTAATGTTGAGAATAAAAACATTTTATTATTAATTTTTTTTTAAAAACATTAATGTTTTAACATGACTAACTTTTATAACTTCAAAAATTTAATAATAATGTTTATTCTCTAAGATGTTTGCTAGTTCACAATTTGATTTCTATGACTACAGCTATTGCTGGCTGATATGGCTAATCATGTTTAATCTCCAGCAGGGCCCCAACAGGTTGGAGAAACTGGTGGACATTGGTCAGCAGATGTTAACAAACTCTGACCCACACTCCAAGTGAAACAGCACACAAACACACACACAGGATTAGTTGAAATAAAATTTCTCCAATAGCCTCCTTAATGTGTTGGAACTGTACTGTCATTAGTATTGTCATGTGTGCTGTGTTCACATCTCTCACTGAAACAAATGTATAACATTAGCAGATTTACGTATCACTCAGCACACCAAACTTATAACACTAGCAGATTTATACCTCACTCAGCACACCAAACGTATAACACTGGCAGCTTTATATATCACTCAGCACACCAAAGGTTAACAGATTTATACATCACTCAGCACACCAAAGGTTAACAGATTTATACATCACTCAGCACACCAAATGTATAACACAGAAACAAAAGTAGATTTATACAAATGTTCTTTATTCATCCAGTATACAAATGTTGGTTTCAAGTGGAGAATGGGGCCAGAGCTAACCACAAATGAAATATTTATCTTTTACTAAATGGATTAACTCTCTTCTTAAATGGATCAGCTTAACATTCATAATAAAGCCATGCCTAAAATATTCTTGGCAAATTAAAAAAAAATAATCACTGGAATAATTTAATATTTCTATGGACATCATACATTTTTTAAATACTAAATATGAATAACAAAACTTTGAAAAACCTAACAACTAACATAACTAGTTAGGGTACATGGCTGTATGAGGAGTGTGGCACACAAAAAACTTGGGCTAATGAGTGTGTGAAGTGTGAATACATTGCCTTTTCTTGCTCCACTTTGAAACACAACATCTTTAAACTTAATTATAGAGAATAGAGATTTGACAAGCTCATACATGATAAAACTCAGAGTAAGGCAGACATAAGATTTAGACAATGGTACGTGTGTTGGCATTGGTAGGACTGGAGTCACGTCAGTGTGACTGGAGTCACGTCAGTGTGACTGGAGTCACGTCAGTGTGACTGGAGTCACGTCAGTGTGACTGGAGTCAAGTCAGTGTGACTGGAGTCACGTTAGGATAACTTGCATGTCCCTATAAAAACCCTGGACAGTAATATTAGGATAACTTGCATGTCCCTATAAAAACCCTGGACAGTTATATTAGGATAACTTGCATGTCCCTATAAAAACCCTGGACAGTAATATTAGGATAACTTGCATGTCCCTATAAAAACCCTGGACAGTAATATTAGGATAACTTGCATGTCCCTATAAAAACCCTGGACAGTAATATTAGGATAACTTGCATGTCCCTATAAAAACCCTGGACAGTAATGTTAGGATAACTAGCATTTCCCTATAAAAACCCTGGAGACAGTCATGTTAGGATAACTAGCAGGTCCCTATAAAAATCCTGAAGACAGTTTTGTTGAATCAAACATCCTGGAGTGTCAGTGGATCAGATATTGACTGACTTAATCAACTGACATGACTGCAGTCAGCTTGAGTTATGACTGAGATCACACTAAATCAACAGTACTGAGGTGTACCAACACAGTACCATATCCAGACATGTGCTAACAAACATGACGTGATATGTGCTAACAAAAAAAAACTCTAAAAACCCCTGTATCCTGTCTACCATGTCAAGTCTCAACAATAAAATCTAGTCCCACATTGTGCTTCACAAGGCCACCATGTTCTGCTCATTAAATAACAAAATATGTTCTGGTCAGCTCTCAATATTTACAGTGCATTTAATTCTTTGTCTCCCTAACATGTATTCAAAAGTAATGTACATGAATTATTAAAACGTTTTTATGTAAATCAAGTTATAAAAATAAATATTGCTTTCCCTCAGCTTTAAGTCCTAACAGTTCAGCTCAAATCATGAGGTGACTGAACAGAGAACTTCAGCTCAAATCATGAGGTGACTGGACAGAGAAGTTCAGCTCAAATCATGATGTGACTGGACACAGAAGTTCAGCTCAAATCATGAGGTGACTGAACAGAGAAGTTCAGGTCAAGTCATGAGGTGACTGAACAGAGAAGTTCAGGTCAAATCATGAGGTGACTGAACAGAGAAGTTCAGCTCAAATCATGAGGTGACTGGACAGAGTTGTACCAGTTCAGCTAAAATCATGAGATGACTGAACAGAGAAGTTCAGCTCAAATCATGAGGTGACTGAGCTGAACATGTCATGCAATACAGTGCAGGGTCAATTAGTGCAAGAAATCAAATCATGCGTTAACTTCCATTAGGTTTAAGAGAGAGAAAAATTTTAAAGTGTACCCCAATCAAAATACATGATCATAGAAATTAGAGATTTTTTTTTTTTTAAAAAAAAGGTGTTTTTAAAAAGTGTAGTGTTAAGCATATGTTGAAAGGCCATTTAAAGAACTAGCATAAGAGCTATGAGGTTGTGATGAAAGACGAAACAGTAGCCATTACACAGTTATATCTCACCACTAGCTAGAACAGAGCCTCAATGGTATTCACAGAGAGAGGATACATCTGCATTGTTCATGGACTACTACACTCATTTACATAGTTCATACATTTATAATATATTCACTGTATATTGGATGATTAGTAATTTAGTAGGGCTAATAGTAGGATGTTACACAATAAAACTTACAGCAGGTTAATGCTGCATCACAAGTTAGGTGAAGTTACATTCATGAAGCTAGCACTCAGCCTAAACTAGTTGTATTCTTAAACATTGATAGATTCAGGCAATCTTAAATCCAACTGGCTTATAAACAGCCATGCTGTTGATAGATTCAGGCAATTTTAAATCCAACTGGCTTATAAACAGCCATGCTGTTGATAGATTCAGGCAATTTTAAATCCAACTGGCTTATAAACAGCCATGCTGTTGATAGATTCAGGCAATTTTAAATCCAACTGGCTTATAAACAGCCATGCTGTTGATAGATTCAGGCAATTTTAAATCCAACTGGCTTATAAACAGCCATGCTGTTGATAGATTCAGGCAATTTTAAATCCAACTGGCTTATAAACAGCCATGCTGTTGATAGATTCAGGCAATTTTAAATCCAACTGGCTTATAAACAGCCATGCTGTTGATAGATTCAGGCAATTTTAAATCCAACTGGCTTATAGACAGCCATGCTTAAGGCCACGCTGGATGTGTGTGGAATGTGTGAAGTGTTGGATGGAAAGAAGAAAAGCCTATCAGAAAGTCTGTACCAGCTACAGCTGTTAACAGTGCTCTAGAGAGATTGAAGCTGCTCTTGCTGTGTGAAGGAATGTTAATTCATGGCAAATCTGCTATGTGCGCTCATCTTGACTGTGTTAAGAAGCATCTGATAAGTATCAGCTCTACAAAGATATGTCTTGATTAAAGATTCAATGATATGACATGAACAAAAGGTTGCCTCCATGGCATACATTTAGCACACTTTACATCAATATTCAAAGACAATATAAAAACTCAATGCCCCCCCCCCCCCCCAATTGACAACCATTCACACTAGAAAACAGCAAAATCACATGAACTAACCATTCACACCAGAAAACAGCAAAATCACATGAATTAACCATACACACCAGAAAATAGTAAGATCACATGATTTAACCTTTAACCATTCATTCAGAAATAGCACATCAGATGACTTAAACCATTCATAACAAAAAGTGTTTACCCTTTAACACATGGCATAAAAATTCTTGATGTTACATTTTGCATTTTAAATAATTTAAAATAATCTTTTAAACAATAAAGTAACCAAATTATAAACAACTCTATAGGTCTTGATAGACAATTTTCACAACATTGAGAAAGCAAACAAATCTATAAAATAGTGTAAACTGCATAAAAGGTTTTTAAAATATTGTAAAAAGCATTAGTAAACTAAAATTTTCAAGGATTAGCATTGGTGAAGTATGATTTGAACAAGGCATCTTTAAAATGTGTAAATAAAACAAGATGACTCACAACCCAGAGAAAACCTGTACAAGAGCTCAACTATCTATTGCCTTTGTTAGCCATGTATGTACAGCATAAAGAAACTCCTAGCAGATGGAGGCAGTCTGATTCAGATCTGATTGTGAAACTCATTTCAAATATTCTCATACAAACTTTGACAGATGATAAAAACTTTTGGATAAAAATTCAAACAGATAAAAATATCGGGGTAAAAATTCTGAGGGATGATAAAACTATTATCTCTAAGATGGAGGTTTATACAATGTTAATTTAATTGGATTAGTTGGGCACAGGAGAACAAAGCTAGAATTTAATCTTGATTAAAATCAATAAGGGGAGATTAATCTCGGAAATTAAAACCTATCAAAAAGCAAGCAAAAGCTATTAAAAACTGAACAATTTATTTCTCTGAATATTTGTTCATTTAGATATGGTATACTGAACTGAGACTATAAATAGAACACAACCATTTACGTTTTTAAAAAATGAGAAGCAAGTGAAAATAGTGTCATTGAAACACCAGTTGACACCATGGTGGTGTATGAAGGGGCAGCTGACACCATTAGTGTATGAAAGGACAGCTAACACCATATGATGCTGGCGTATGAAGGGGATGTGTATGGGTAAGTATGGACTATCTTACAATGAGGAACTCTGATAAATGCATTCTGTGAGAGTCTAGTTGTCAACCACTGGACACAAGACACCTGTAGACAGGGCCTGTACAGGCAGGGACAGGCTCTAATGTGGCGCACCTGACATCTTCCACTTTTAGCTGAGTTTACTAAGAATCATTTTAAAAGCTGACTGTGCAACTATTTCATAAAGCAGGCAGTCCTGTCAGTCTTGATGCAGGATTTCTTGTTTCAACAGCTGTAAGGATGCAATCTACTGCTTCCCTCTGCCATAGATTAGCATTCTGTGAATGTTTAAGTAATGAAGTGATGTCGTCTCAATCACTTGCATTATTTGTAAACATTTCTGACATTCCCATTAACAAGCAGGCATATCATTAGTGTTCAGCCATCAAGGACTCATCTTGTTTTTACTTAAAGGATCTTACTTCACAGATCCTGTGACTCTATGGACATGTACAGTGTGTAACCCTGCCTAGCAGAGGTGATGAGGCTTACAGCTCTGTCATGAGAGTGACCTTGCGCTCGACCTTCTTGTCGGACACCATCCAGGGAGAAATGTGAGAGTTGCTTGTGTTGTGAGCGCTGTCACTCCTTGACCGGTCTATTGTGATCACATGACTGACAGCTGTCATCTTGGCAGTAGATGACGTTCTTCTTGTCACAGGTTCTGTTCTTGTGAAAGATGTTTCCTACAGGTCAAAAGTAAAAAATTGTGTTCTTGTGAAAGATGTTTCCTACAGGTCAAAAGTAAAAAATTGTGTTCTTGTGAAAGATGTTTCCTACAGGTCAAAAGTAAAAAATTGTGTTCTTGTGAAAGATGTTTCCTACAGTTACAGTTTAAAAGTAAAAAATTGTGTTCTTGTGAAAGATGTTTCCTACATGTCAAAAGTTAAAAAATGTCCTCTTGTGAAAGATGTTTCCTACAGTTCAAAAGTAAAAAATTAACATGGAGTTATTTTGGTTTAGCTCTGTTTAAGCCTGTGTTTGTGTTGCTAGTTTTAAAAGGTGTGAGACTGGTTCTAAACACACCTGATGGCTAATGTAGTAAGACTGATTTCAAATTGATACATCTAAATAAAGGAGCATGTTTTTACAGAGGGTTTGTAAAGATCACCAGACTAGCAAGCTATTGTAAGCTTTACACAAAGATGAGATCACATTTGGACAAAGCAGTTGGCAATAAGCCAGTGATCCAACTACAGACATAAACAAATAGAACATATTATCAATAAGAGAAGCAAGCATGAGCGTTCCAACTAAGAGCTTGAGTAGAACAAGAAGAAGAAACTGTAAGGCCTGATGTGTGTGATGAGAATACTGTAGAATACTGAAAGATCTTGGCCACCAGACTGGTCCTACACCACAGCCAGGTTCACATGCAACATCATGCTGTTATTGTCACCTACAACATCCACATTAGTTCTGATACTTTTAATACTAGCTATACATTACAACATCAGATTTAAGACCATTTCTCATGGCCAGCACTTCACTAGAAGTAAGAAGTTTAAAATTGTCTCCCAAAAGCAAAAACAAAAAGATAATGAATGATGAGTAAGTTTAGGTGAACAAAATTGTTTTGATGAAGCTAATCCAATAACCAAGTCTATAATAAGCCATTTTCATTTAGGTGAGAAAAACTAAGTTTAAACAAACAATTTTATAATTAAAACCTCGCTAGGGAAATTAATTGTTTGACATGAGTTGTATTTTATCCACGTGTTGATGAAACAAATGGGCTTGGTAAAAAAAAAAACAAATCTCAATATAAATGCAAGAAGAACATGGCTTAGATAAACATTAACTTATGGCTGACTTCAGCAAGGCTATGGTTACAAACTTACAGTCATTAAGATAGTCAGATAGAATGATAATCACCACAAATTATATAAATATAAATTACATTGAAAAATATTAATTCATGCAAAAAGTGAATGTGACAATAGCGATATGTATAAAACATGCATAAAAGTACAAAACTGATGTTAACATGCACAGAATTGAAGACGTGTGAAAATGTAGAGAATGTGAGAGAAAGTGTGAATGAGTTTATAATGTGTGAGTGATACAAGGGGACAACAAACTGAGAAAGTGTTAGTCTCAAGCCATTGACTGCTGTGTTATCTAGTCAATACATAAAGCATGCAGTCCCTACAAGCCAAGCATGGCTGATGCTAGTAGAAAGCACCATAGCAAAGTTACATTGATTAGTTGGAGACATTAGATGCTGGGGAACTTACTACAACGGTCACTTTACTGCTGGCCTTTTTCTCACTGGACGAGCTGCTCGCCTGACCACTCTCTTCCTTTGGTGTGGGGGAGGGCGGTGGAGGTGGTGGGCGGGACTTTTTTAAACTCAGGTAAGGTTTAGCTGGTGGTTCTGAGGGAGTTTCTGACACCTTGGGTTTTGTGTCTGTGGCAGGTGGTAAAATCCCCCCTGATGAGTAGAACCTTGGTGCAGGGGTGGGGCCCACACTCTTCCTGTTGGCCTCACCCTCAGTGCTGGGGGTCACTTCTTTACCAGCAGGTGCGGGGGTGGGGCCGGTAGTCTTGGCTTCACTCTCAAGGTTGGTAGACTTGGTCAGTTCTTTAGGAGCAGGAGGAGCATCTTCTTCTTCTTCATCATCAGACAGGAATGGGTTGAGAGATTTTCTCTTAGGTTCTGTTTCTTTGTCTGGCTTCAGAAATGGATTAGTCTGGTTTTTCTCAGCCTTGAGCCGCAGGGAGTTGGACTTGGCTGAACTGAGCGGGGGCGGGTTGGAGGGGCGCTCAGGTAAAAATGGATTCAGTGAAACCTTCACAGGGGCACTTTTACGCTCAGCTGTGTTTTCATTTTTGTCCTGTTCATTCTTGGTGTGGTCAGCCTTATGAGCCGTGCTGGAGGAGTCCGAGGGGCGGGGTGGTGGATTAGGTCGAGTCAGTGTGATAACAGGCTTGTCTGACGTCGGGCTAGTACCATCAACATTAACTTTAGATTTGCGGGACGTGGGTGGGGACGGGGCTGGGGATGGTGCAGGAGATGGCGGAGCCCCTGGAGGGGATGAAGGCTGTTGAGGAGTGTCATCCTTTGTGTGGGACAATGTACAGGGCAGAAGTGAGATGGGGAAAGAAAAGAAAAATAAAATAAGTTGGTGACTTGACACCTACAACTGTTGGATACATTTCAGTGACACAAAAACTTTAATGTTCACTAACAATAGATTTCAGAAAACTAAGAACATCATAACCAAAACATTCATTAAATTACAACGTAGAAAGCATATAATATCTACTGAAGAAAATGTGTACAAAAACAATTGATATTTTAAAATTTGGAGGAGTGGGATACATTCATAGGCAACACAGGAAAAATATTTTCATTTCAGGACAGATGTTTAGATATGGAGTCAACAATCATATAAACAGTAATACTTTTATACCTAGCCTTTATCAGGCTTTAGTTAGTCAACTATCACATAAACAGTAATACTTTTATACCTAACTTTTACTCATGTTTTAGTTATTAAACATAAACATTTGAAGATTTCAGCAAAAAATCCACCACTCCCCAGGTTAACACTTGGCCAAGTTAATTTTGTGGTAGATACTGCAGTTAAAGGGATGCAATAAAGCTAGGTAAAGTAGGGGAAGCAATTATGGGGATGATAACCAATGACATTTAGTGAGCTCAAATTGAAATGAGTACAACAGCTAAAGGCTAAGCAAAATGTGAACACATAGACTACAGAAGAATACTGCCCCAAGATTAGAGAAGCTTGAATCAAACCCAAGCAAAAATTGCTGTGGTTAGCAGTCTAAAAGGTAATATCATTGGGGATCATTTTTTAAAAGAATTCTTTATAGTGTTGAAATTAGTACTGAATGCACTTATGTTAAGTAGTTTATTGTAATTTTCTTTGATTTTTATTTCTTTATTGTATGAAAAATTGAGCATTTAGGTATTTTTAAAATATGAATCATAAAAGGGAATCATTATAAACAATTTATAAACTAGATTAAAACTTATTTCATTGACTGAGTGTAAGAGGCAGAATTTGAAGCATACTTTCTAATATTGTGGGATGCTAAGCACAGAAATATGGTTCCACATGACACTGAAGGTTTATTGCAAAGATTAGTTTCTTTCATGGCAGTTTTATCTTATAGTTGATTTGATTTTTTCCACAAGTTTATGAAAGTTTTGCAATAAACCCTGACTAAAGACGGAGAGACTGAGCTAGAGGCACCTACCTGGTGAATGGCCAGCACTTTGTTGGGGAGTGAGGGCAGAAAGACATCGCTGCTCTGACTGGAGTTCCTGTGGCGCACATCAGACACATCAAAACTCTTGTTGTGACTGACCACTGGCTGCCGGCTGGACTTCCTGTCCATACTGTTGTATTCAGGCTGGGGGGCAGGGGACTTGCGGGATGGGGGGCGCTTCTCAGGTATGTATGGCTCATCAATGGCGGTGCTTCGACCCCTCCTGTCTATACTCCCAGTCTCATTGATAGATAAGCTGACTTTACTTCCCCGACTAGATGAGTTAGCCCTCTCAGCAGTTTTCTCTGTACTGAGGGTGGAGCTAGTTTTCCTAGATAAACTGTCATACCTACACAGGTGAAATATAAAGGTAAAAGTAGAGAGGAGATGGTTTACCTAGATAAGCTGTTATAACTACATCGGTGAACATCTGAACTACATAACATTAGCAAGAGAAATAAAACTGGTGAAGACTGTCCCAACTTACCCATTGTTAACTGAATGATTAGATGTCTTTGAAGACTGTCCCAACTTACCCATTGTTAACTGAATGATTAGATGTCTTTGAAGACTGTCCCAACTTACCCATTGTTAGCTGAATGATTAGATGTCTTTGAAGACTGTCCCAACTTACCCATTGTTAACTGAATGATTAGATGTCTTTGAAGACTGTCCCAACTTACCCATTGTTAACTAAATGATTAGATGTCTTTGAAGACTGTCCCAACTTACCCATTGTTAACTGAATGATTAGATGTCTTTGAAGACTGACGTTCTTTCCTAGGCCGTATGACTTCACTAGCAACACTAGAATCAAATGGATATTTATAGACATAACATCAGCTGTTACATGTCAACATTAAAATGTCCATGAAAAGTTAGTAGAAGCAAATTATCTCTTCAGCTCAATATACAAGAAATAATGAATGACTCAAGTGTTTTTTTATACCACTATTGTAAAGTGAATGGTAATTATTTGTATAGAATTGTTAGTTTAGCTTGAAATACACAAAGATCTAAATTTCAAGCTTTCAACTTACAGCTGAATATTAATATAGATAAAATGTAATTGAAAAAAAAAAAAACTAAAATATTTGAACCAAAAAACAAACACCAGCATGCAAGAAACTATTTTTAAAAAAAAACAACCTGAAAATAAAAGCAAAACTAACATGTGATTGCCAGCTGTTTGCCAAATGTATTATTAGAACACAGCATTCAATTAAATTTACATGAGCTACCCACTTGGTGCTAACTACTTACACAGCTAGAACAGCCTTTAATTGATTAAAATATAAAACATTATAGTTATTGATCTTAAATAAAATAGTTTATTTTGTCATGCAGCATAGGGGTAATTTAAATGAAAAATACTTTCTTTAAGGATATTAAAATGTAGAGCAAACTTTGTATCAAGTAAGATCAAACACAGACAACTTTGTGAGAAACTCTAGATGCTGTTGTTTTTAAAATTTACCAGAAAAATAGGAACTGCTGAATATTTCAAGCCATGCTAATATCATATTTCAATGACCTAATATTTAATTTAAATGGTGGCCATAATTCAATAGAAATACGTATATACTTATGAAGGATGAGGGTCAATAAAGGCTTGCTACAGGTGGTGTCTGGTTGTAGGAGATAAAAGAACTACCTGTGCTACAGAAGGTGGTGTCTGGTTGTAGGAGATAAAAGAACTACCTGTGCTACAGAAGGTGGTGTCTGGTTGTAGGAGATAAAAGAACTACCTGTGCTTCAGAAGGTGGTGTCTCATTGTAGGAGATAAAAGAACTACCTGTCATTGATACTACACAAGGTGGTGTCTGGTTGTAGGAGATAAAAGAACTACCTGTGCTACAGAAGGTGGTGTCTGGTTGTAGGAGATAAAAGAACTACCTGTACTACAGAAGGTGGTGTCTGGTTGTAGGAGATAAAAGAACTACCTGTGCTACAGAAGGTGGTGTCTGGTTGTAGGAGATAACAGAACTACCTGTCATTGATGCACTACAGAAGGTGGTGTCTGGTTGTAGGAGATGAAAGATCTACCTGTGCTACAGAAGGTGGTGTCTGGTTGTAGGAGATAAAAGAACTACCTGTGCTACAGAAGGTGGTGTCTGGTTGTAGGAGATTAAAGAACTACCTGTCATTGATACCATCTGCTTGACTCTCTACAGTGACTGAGAGATCTGGGCGTAAATTCTTCTCAACACACTCACTTTCCTCCTCGCTACTACTTTGACTGCAAGCAAGTGAGCAATTAGCAGGGGTAATATAAGCAAAAATAATCAGCTCAAACTCTATATTGAATACAACCTACTTTTACAGATTTGGTTAGTCAAGATGTTTTAAATAAATACTGCTATATCAATAGCACAATAAAGAATATTTTAATAATTCACTTAGGAACATGTGATAATTCTACTAAACTCAAATTGTAAATTTTTTTACTTCAAAAATTCACCACTAATTAACAAAACATTAATTATTTTTTTATTTGTAGCGAAATACTTTGATATTTTTGAAAACCTTAGCTGGAAGTAATTTTTTTCAGACATTCCTAAGTTGCATAATAATAAAAGAAGCCAAATATAAAAACCCAAAAAAAAAGGTAAAAAAACCAAAAGTGACCACTCGTTTTAAAAAAAGGATGAAGGATTGTGGGTAATAAAGGGGAAAAAAATTATTGATGAAATAATGGTATCTATCCAGATTTTTAAAATTCTAACTATTTTTAAGTAATTGGGTTAAATTGACGATTAAAATCTTTAGTGAATGACGTTTAATATGTTTGTATGAAGTGAAACGTTTGATTGCTGAGTGAAGTAAACGTTGAAAAATTAAATTCTTTGTCGTACCTTTCTTCATGTGATCTGTCAGAATCAGAATCTGAAAAGATAAAACAACAAACTTAATGGGGTGGCAGGTGTGTTGATTTTATCTTCAGACAAGGGTCATTGGAAACAAACTAAATATTGAACGTAAATTATAGTTTTCTTCAAATGTAGGATGATGAAAAGGTTCAGGTTATTTAATTATTAAAGCCAAGTTGCATAATTTAACATGCACTGAAAATGGGGAATGTGTTCCCAACATTTGTCTAGCAACATAGGGGAATGTGTTCCCATTTATCTAGCAACATGTACCAAACAAGCAACTATCATAGGGGAATGTGTTCCTAACATTTGTCTAACAACATAGGGGAATGTGTTCCCAACATTTGTCTAGCAACATATACCAAACAAGCAACTATCATAGGGGAATGTGTTCCCATTTATCTAGCAACATATACCAAACAAGCAACTATCATAGGGGAACGTGTTCCCAACATTTGTCTAGCAACATAGGGGAATGTGTTCCCAACATTTGTCTAGCAACATAGGGGAATGTATTCCCAACATTTGTCTAGCAACATAGAGGAATGTGTTCCCAACATTTGTCTAGCAACATGTACCAAACAAGCAACTATCGTAGGGGAATGTGTTCCCAACATTTGTCTAGCAACATAGGGGACAATGTGTTCCCAATATTTGTCTAGCAACATGTACCAAACAAGTATCTATCATAGGGGAATGTGTTCCCAACATTTGTCTAGCAACATAGGGGAATGTGTTCCCAACATTTGTCTAGCAACATAGGGGAATGTATTCCCAACATTCATATAGCAACATATACCAAACAAGCAACTATCGTAGGGGAATGTGTTCCCAACATTTGTCTAGCAACATAGGGGAATGTGTTCCCAACATTTGTCTAGCAACATAGGGGAATGTATTCCCAACATTTGTCTAGCAACATAGGGGAATGTATTCCCAACATTCATATAGCAAACATGTACCAAACAAGCATCTATCATAGGAGAATCTTAGATCAGGTAGTGTGCAGCATAGGTTTGTCTAATTTGAGATGAGAAATTGGCAACTAAGTATGGCAACATTGACTTTTTCCCAGGCTACAAAATAAACTATTTCAGCCTTCTGGTTGGTTAAAATTATTTTTAGTCGAGGAAACATTAGTAAATTAAAGCTTTCTAATGTTAGCAAACCTACTGAGGATGTACTATATGACAACATTGATACCATTAATGTTAACAAAACTCTCATTGTACTACTAGTGCATGGATACTATTTGCAGAAAACAACAAACCAGAGGTAAAATATTTAGTAGCCACAGGTTTAGACAGACAGTAGACACAAGTTTGAATAGACAGGCAATGGCTACAAGGTGAGATAACAGGAAGTAGCCAGATTTTGACAAGCAATAACAACAGGTCAGGCAAAAAGAAGCCACTTAACAGAAAAGATTCACACACAAACTTGCACTGAAATTGTGTACAGTAGTAAACAGATAATGAGAATACATTTTAAAATGTAATGTTTAATGTAAAGTGTATATGTTAAGAAAAAAGAATTATTCAAAGAGTAAAGGATTGTTTGGTTACGAAGAAGAATAAAGTTTACAGTAGAAATAATTATTACAAGAATAAAATAACTGTTTACAGAAAAATAGTTTCTACAGGGAAAAAAAAGAATTGTTTACAGAACAAATAATTGTTTACAGACAAGAATTGTTTACAGACAAAAGAATAGTTACTCAGAAAGTTACTGAGAAATTAGCCGACATAAAGCTGAAAAGAAAAGTCTACAAAACGGATGTAAACAATGTTTTTGAAGACAATTTTTAACAGCGTTTAAATTTAAACAACAATCATGCAAACATTCTCCTTAGACATCCCAACAAATGTTTGGACATGCAGCATTCAAGCAAAGGTAAAAATAACTAGACCTTCTAGACATAGAAGCTTGTTTAAACTCTCTGAAATTCAACCAGAGAAAGTATTAGTCAGATAAATGTGTACCAAGCTATGACGCTATAGAGAGACATCCAGAACCTATAGAAATTTTGGATATTCTACAAATACTCTCTCAAGTTATAGCCCTCAGTGATGCTATGTAATTAGAAAGTGGCCATTAGATCTCCTATGTAATTAGACAGTAGCTCTTAGTGTTCTTATGTCATTAGAAAGTGGCCTTTAGTGATCTTATGTAATTAGACAGTAGCCTTGAAATAGGAGGTAATGGAGCATAGTAGCCCTGAAGATTAATTAAACTAGACTGGTCTAATGTTTTAAAAACAGCTAATTAATGTTTTAAAAACAGCTAATTAGTGTTTTGTGCTCATTGGAAACACCAAGAATATTGTTAGTAGTTGTTAAAGGAAAATATCAAATTTAGTTGAAAATAATGCTGTGCCCCTACATCTAGAAGCAGAGCTTTTGAGAGATTAAATATAAAAATCTAGAAGCGAGTGTCCGAGGCAGGAAAAGGAGGAATGGTAAGAGTGAACCTTTCTGCTGGTCTTCTTCCAGTTTGGCTTTGAGGATATTACATTTCATGTTTTCTGGGGGAATGCTGGTGGCACCACCTGAAAATTTCAGCTGATTGTTCTGGAAGGTGTTGACATCCTTTCTTTTCACAGGCAGAGGCACGGACTCATCCAAGTTCTTTAACTTGGCTATGGCCTTCTCACTCTCATCTTGTAGGAAAAAACAGGAAGAACAGATGGTAGAAGAGAGAATGTCATAGTTCCATCAAGCTACACTCACATGGGACACAGAACATCTTCTACATCTTGTTACATCAATTATTTCTCTCTTAGTTTCTGTATACTCAGTTTGTAATGGGAGTTAGTGACTTGTCTAAACATGATACACAAGCATGCATTGGCCATAATGTTTGGTAGTAGGATTTCTTGGATATGTAATTGACACAAGAAACAGTGGTTAAATTTGATTAAGTTTAAGACCAGGGGTTTAACAGTTAGATATTGAACAACTTAGCATGACAGTATAAGTTAAAGTAGTCCAGCTAATGCTCACCTTTCAAATTAATATTGTCAGAAGTTGAGGCTAATCTCCCATTGGATAACACAGTTGCGTCCCCTTTCTCCAGGGCAGCAGATTTGATTAAGTTGTCTAACCTTTCCATAGCTGATGCTGAAGGCACTATGGCCTCCTGTACCTCAGATGTGACAGACGTTTTGGCTGCCTTCCATGTGCCTGGTTTAGGGGGCCTAGGAGGGGGAGAGTCTGGTGTCCTGACGCTGGACCTGGTGGTAGAGTTGCTCCTGATGGACTCCCTTGTGCTGTCAGGGATGGAATCTATGGTGGTGTCTACAGAAGCCTTGTTGGCAGCAGCTACAGCCCTCCTGTTGGATACAACATGCACATTATCTAAACATGTCACAATCTATGGTGGTGTCTACAGAAGCCTTGTTGGCAGCAGCTACAGCCCTCCTGTTGGATACAACATGCACATTATCTCAAGATAAGCTACACATTAAAAAATAACCTTTTAAATGAACTGAAAAATAATTTTTTTTAAAAGAACTTGCATTCTTTAATAAAAGCATGGGTCGCTATAATGTATAAGAGAATTCATAATCTTCCAATGCTTTTATTAAAATAATAAACTGCATTGTCATCAGACAAACCTATCTGAAACAAAATCGCTGCATTATAAGTGGGTCAAAATTGAGTTATAAGCTTTGCCACAAACCCACAAAAAAAAACATATACTATGAATTTGATAAAAGCTTATTAGTAAAAGACACAAACCTTTAAAAAGTAAACAAAACAATGGATATTTGTGATTCTTTAACAATCAAGTTTTTTTAAAAACTTATAGATTTTGTATTATAGGGCAGAAGTTTTTTTCTGTTGGTTACCTCTCTCTGTCTTCCTCAGCTCTCCTCTTCATGTCTGCCTCTCTCTTCATTCTTTCCTCTCTCTCCTTCCTCTCAAAAGTTGGCCTTCTGGAGTATCTATGACTAGGCTTTCTCTCAAACTTAACACTTCTCCGTGCTCTGTTCATGGTGGCTGTTTGGTACTCTGTCCTACCACTAGATGATAAAATATGTGAAACTTTGGTTTAGTCCAACACTTAGGGGGTTTAAAAGGGGAGAATAACTATAGCAGTACCTAGGTTCAGTGATGTAGTGGAGCTTAAATGTAAGTGGGATATACAGGGGAGAACTACTACAGAGTACCTGGGTTCAGTGACGTAGGAGTAATGCAAGTATGATGATACTGAAGAAACTCTTTTTAAAAATTCACTTTTATTCAAACCTAGTTTAAAAAAGATTATCTTTTGTACCTGTATCTAAACCTTGAACCCATCCTGAAAAAGTTCTGGCGACCTGACTGCCCTTTGACTGGCCCCTTAAGACGGAAGAAGGCGTGGTGCTCAACAGCACACTTCCAGAGGTGTTTACAGGCTTTCTCAGTGGTGCATCGAAACTGGAAGGAATGGTCCTGGCTCTGGCCCTGCAAGACATGGTTTGTTGTGATATCAGCTACCTGCTACTGTGGTGTTTGATATCTGGCTACCTGCTACTGTGGTGTTTGATATCTGGCTACCTGCTACCATAGTATTTGATATCTGGCTACCTGCTGTGGTGTTTGTTGTGATATCTGGCTACCTGCTACTGTGGTGTTTGATATCTGGCTACCTGCTACTGTGGTGTTTGATATCTGGCTACCTGCTACTGTGGTGTTTGATATCTGGCTACCTGCTACTGTGGTGTTTGATATCTGGCTACCTGCTACTGTGGTGTTTGATATCTGGCTACCTGCTACTGTGGTGTTTGATATCTGGCTACCTGCTACTGTGGTGTTTGATATCTGGCTACCTGCTACTGTGGTGTTTGATATCTGGCTACCTGCTACTGTGGTGTTTGATATCTGGCTACCTGCTACTGTGGTGTTTGATATCTGGCTACCTGCTACTGTGGTGTTTGATATCTGGCTACCTGCTACCATAGTATTTGATATCTGGCTACCTGCTACCATAGTGTTTGATATCTGGCTACCTGCTACTGTGGTGTTTGATATCTGGCTACCTGCTACCGTAGTGTTTGATATCTGGCTACCTGCTACTGTGGTGTTTGTTGTGATACCTTACTACCTGATTCTGTGGGGAAATTCTATAAAAAACATCTGCTTACATTGTCATCATCTTCAACAGCAACCAACATCAACTTTTTTCCTTTAAAGTCTAGCTTTGTCATCTTTGGCCTGAAAGTCAAACATTTGGTCAATGTAAGAATAGGTCAACAACAGATCTATCACAATACATTTATTTCAACAACTAATGCTTTCATTTTCTATAATAATAATGTCATGTCTAGCTTTGTGAAGGATATTTCTTTTTAAAAAAAAAAATTTTAACATACAAGTTATCATTTCAAAAACCTTTATTTACGCAATTGATTATGTGTTAATCTTACAATGAAGTAGATTTTAATACAAGTGTGCAGCCCATGAACAAGTCAGTGTAGTGTAACAGTAGGCTAAGCATTAAGTCCAGTACCACAGGTCACTAGGAGAACTCACCAGAAGAACAAGCCAATCTTGACTGCCCCTTCAAAGACCAGTATACCTGTAGGAGTCAGTCCCAGGCTGTAGCTGTTCTGGTCTCTACCCTGATGTACATCAATGGGACATCATTATACACTAATAGGTATCAGCATTCAGTTTTATACATCACATTACAGTTACTGAACAGGCTCACATATCAACATTCTAAATGGCAATACGTACTTATCAACATTTTAAGTGACAAGACACACATATCAACATTCTAAATGGCCAGGCACACATAACATTCTAAATGGCAAGACACACATATCAACATTCTAAATGGCAAGACACACATATCAACATTCTAAATGGCCAGACACACATATCAACATTCTAAATGGCCAGACACACATATCAACATTCTAAATGGCAAGACACACATATCAACATTCTAAATAGCAAGACACACATATCAACATTCTAAATGGCAAGACACACATATCAACATTCTAAATGGCATGACACACATATCAAAATTCTAAATGGCAAGATACACATATCAACATTCTAAATGGCATGACACACATATCAAAATTCTAAATGGCATGACACACATATCAAAATTCTAAATGGCAAGACACACATATCAACATTCTAAATGGCCAGACACACATATCAACATTCTAAATGGCAAGACACACATATCAACATTCTAAATGGCATGACACACATATCAAAATTCTAAATGGCAAGACACACATATCAACATTCTAAATGGCATGACACACATATCAAAAGTCTAAATGGCAAGATACACATATCAACATTCTAAATGACAAGACACACATGACATTCTAAATGGCAAGACACACATATCAACATTCTAAATGGCAATACGTACTTATCAACATTTTAAGTGACAAGACACACATATCAACATTCTAAATGGCCAGGCACACATATCAACATTCTAAATGGCAAGACACACATAACATTCTAAATGGCAAGACACACATATCAACATTCTAAATGGCAAGACACACATATCAACATTCTAAATGGCAAGACACACATATCAACATTCTAAATGGCAAGACGTACATATCAACATTCTAAATGGCAAGACGTACATATCAACATTCTAAATGACCTGGCTCACATTAATATACTAAATAACCAGACTGACCATAACAGTGTGCATATCAACGCCATAAAGCTCCAGCCACTTGGCCTTGTGTAAGAAAGACAGTTCAGCTTGAGCAGGTGTTTGACCACTACAGAAAACATGACAGAGATGTTACATATTTCATAAGATTTAAATCATCTAACCTAGGAGCCAGCCTAACAAAACAGAACTGTTACATTTAATAATATTTGAATTGTCTAACTTAGGAACTAGCCTAACAAAACAAGTGTTACATTTAATAATATTTGAATTGTCTAACTTAGGAGCTAGCCTAACATAATGGAACTGTTACTTTTAATAAGATTTGAGTTGTCTAACTTAGAAGCTAGACTATCATAACAGAACTGTTGCACTTTAATCAACTAAACTAGGAGCTAGCCTAACAGCAATTTAAAGTATACTAAAACAGCAGGTAGTACAAAACATATGGTGCAAACTTACACACAATCTTTGTACTTTTCAAAGATGTCAAGCTCCATCTGTTCTGTTTGGTTGGGCACAAATCTAAACTCTGACACTGTGCCTGGGGAGTGAGATTCTGGTTCATAGTCCCCAAGTTCAGCTGTAGAGAGATACAACATTTTAATCATGTTCTGTTTGGTTGGGCACAAATGGTCTAACTTGTACATTTAATAAGTTATTATTAAGTTCTTTTAAATGATTATCTATTTCTTACATATTTGAACTTAGATATCACATGTCATTAAAGTATTCAAAGATGCATTTCTACAAATGTTTGAAAGAAACTGCATTATCAGAAATAGGTTTCAAGTGAGTTGCCCAAGGTCTGACCACAAACAAACAATCAGAAAAAACTTGCAAAGATCAAGTCACTACTGACTTAGTGCATTATCACAAATGACAAAAGATGTTCCTGAGGAAGCCATTCTTACATCATCAATACTCAATCAGTGTGACAGCAACCAAAGCTTCAGCACAGGATAGTTGATAAAAAAATTTGAGATAGGCAACATACATGTGAGACCAGAGTACACTTGTCAGATAAATATCACCAGCTCATTGCAGTTCACTGCAGGTGGAAAGATGTGGTAATATGTTTTTATGTTTTTCTAACAAATCAGATGGATGCTGTAACAACTAATAATTGTTACAGTACAGTGGGCTACTGTGTAGTTGACATGTGACCAACTAAGCAGGTTATGTAGTAGTTGACATGTGACCAACTAAGTTGACATGTGACCAACGAAGCAGGTTATGTAGTAGTTGACATGTGACCAACTAAGTTGACATGTGACCAACAAAGCAGGTTATGTAGTAGTTGACATGTGACCAACTAAGTTGACATGTGACCAAATAAGCAGGTTATGTAGTAGTTAACATGTGACCAACTAAGTTGACATGTGACCAACGAAGCAGGTCGTGTGCTGTACAGATTGTGTGTAAATAAACTGTCCGAGAGAGATCAACGATTTCTAGCTGCCGCTAAACAATGACGTCATTCTCTCCGATGACCCGCCATAAAAGTCCCCACGGCCGTGGCCAGCTCTTTTGTTGACGTCTCCACGATCACACGGCCGACGGGGTGGGGGGGGGGGATATTTGTCAGTCATCGCCGCGGCCATGAGCGGCCTATCAATCAGTGGGGGAGGGGCAAACAGCGGCGTCAGGCCGAGAGTAAAGAGAGAAAATGTGTTGGAGCCACACAAATAAATAAGGCAGGAGCGGATCCGTGCGCCACTGACGGATCACGAGACAGGAGCGGATCCGTGCGCCACTGACGGATCACGAGACAGGAGCGGATCCGTGCGCCACTGACGGATCACGAGACAGGAGCGGATCCGTGCGCCACTGACGGATCACGAGACATACAGGAGCGGATCCGTGCGCCACTGACAATGTCGGATCACTTGACATATGCAGTTTAGTCAATGGCTCAATGAATCATCACCAAATTTAAACTTCATCCTTAATCGGTGAATGATGCCAAAGATGGACCGCTTTTCGTATTCAATTTGTTTAAGCTGATTGATGTATAGTTAATAACCAATTCGATCGTATCGTAGACTATACAGTGGGCAGTTTAATGCTATCTACTTAAGTGACCCAATAACTAAGTAACAGATGGTAAAAAAATGACAAAGGTATCCTGCCACTTTTTCACTTCACGTCGTGTTTAAACAGTACCAAGTGGTAACGTCACTCGCTGGATACCTAGTGAACATACGCGCTTCTAGCCTTCCAGTTTGGGGCTTAGCACTATATTAAATACACACACACATGTATATATATATATATATATATATGCGTGTATGTATATATATGTGTGTAGAGCACCCACGCCATGTCACTAACGAGGTCCACTAAAGCTAGTGAGGGTGAATGAAGTAACCCACTGCAAGAAAGTTTTCACATTTGGCTGGCTTCTTTGTGCGGATGTCACATAAAAACAGCGGGTATGACTAACCGTGCAACACATTTCACTCCTGCTGTTACACATAACTGTATAGCAGTTCTAGTTGTTTCACCAGAGACAGGTCATCATAAAACCAGTCAAGCGGAACGGTGGGAGAGGTGAGACAGTTGAGCGTGTAGGAGTGGTGACACAGTAGAGAGTGTAGGAGTGGTGAGACAGCAGAGCGTGTAGGAGTGGTAAGACAGCAGAGCGTGTAGGAGCGGTGAGACAGTAGTAAGTGTAGGAGTGGTGAGACAGCAGAGCGTGTAGGAGTGGTGAGACAGCAGAGCATGTAGGAGTGGTGACACAGTAGAGAGTGTAGGAGTGGTGAGACAGCAGAGCGTGTAGGAGTGGTAAGACAGCAGAGCGTGTAGGAGCGGTGAGACAGTAGTAAGTGTAGGAGTGGTGAGACAGCAGAGCGTGTAGGAGTGGTGAGACAGCAGAGCATGTAGGAGTGGTGACACAGTAGAGAGTGTAGGAGTGGTGAGACAGCAGAGCGTGTAGGAGTGGTAAGACAGCAGAGCGTGTAGGAGCGGTGAGACAGTAGTAAGTGTAGGAGTGGTGAGACAGCAGAGCGTGTAGGAGTGGTGAGACAGCAGAGCATGTAGGAGTGGTGAGACAGCAAAGCGTGTAGGAGTGGTGAGACAGCAGAGCATGTAGGAGTGGTGAGACAGCAGAGCGTGTAGGAGTGGTGAGACAGTAGTAAGTGTAGGAGCGGTGAGACAGTAGTAAGTGTAGGAGTGGTGAGACAGCAGAGCGTGTAGGAGTGGTGAGACAGTAGTAAGTGTAGGAGTGGTAAGACAGCAGAGCGTGTAGGAGTGGTGAGACAGCAGAGCATGTAGGAGTGGTGAGACAGCAGAGCGTGTAGGAGTGGTGAGACAGCAGAGCATGTAGGAGTGGTGAGACAGCAGAGCGTGTAGGAGTGGTGAGACAGTAGTAAGTGTAGGAGTGGTAAGACAGCAGAGCGTGTAGGAGCGGTGAGACAGTAGTAAGTGTAGGAGTGGTGAGACAGCAGAGCATGTAGGAGTGGTAAGACAGCAGAGCATGTAGGAGTGGTGAGACAGCAGAGCATGTAGGAGTGGTGAGACAGCATTAAGTGTGGGAGTGGTGAGACAGTAGTAAGTGTAGGAGTGGTGAGACAGCAGAGCATGTAGGAGTGGTGAGACAGCAGAGCGTGTAGGAGTGGTGAGACAGTAGAGCGTGTAGGAGTGGTGAGACAGCATTAAGTGAAGGAGTGGTGAGACAATAGTTTGTGTAGGAGTGGTGAGACAGCAGAGCATGTAGGAGTGGTGAGACAGTAGTGAGTGTAGGAGTGGTGAGACAGCAGAGCATGTAGGAGTGGTGAGACAGCAGAGCATGTAGGAGTGGTGAGAGAGCAGAGCATGTAGGAGTGGTGAGAGAGCATTGAGTGTAGGAGTGGTGAGACAGCAGTAAGTGTAGGAGTGGTGAGACAGCAGAGCATGTAGGAGTGGTGAGACAGCAGAGAATGTAGGAGTGGTGAGACAGCATTAAGTGAAGGAGTGGTGAGACAATAGTTTGTGTAGGAGTGGTGAGACAGCAGAGCATGTAGGAGTGGTGAGACAGCATTGACTGTAGGAGTGGTGAGACAGTAGTAAGTGTAGGAGTGGTGAGACAGCAGAGCATGTAGGAGTGGTGAGACAGCAGAGCATGTAGGAGTGGTGAGACAGCATTGACTGTAGGAGTGGTGAGACAGTAGTAAGTGTAGGAGTGGTGAGACAGCAGAGCATGTAGGAGTGGTGAGACAGCAGAGCATGTAGGAGTGGTGAGACAGCATTGAGTGAAGGAATGGTGAGACAGCAGAGCATGTAGGAGTGGTGAGACAGCATTGAGTGAAGGAGTGGTGAGACAGCAGAGCATGTAGGAGTGGTGAGACAGCAGAGAATGTAGGAGTGGTGAGACAGCAGAGCGTGTAGGAGTGGTGAGACAGCAGAGCATGTAGGAGTGGTGAGACAGAAGAGCGTGAAGGAGTGGTGAGACAGCAAAGCGTGTAGGAGTGGCGAGACAGCAGAGCGTGTAGGAGTGGTGAGACAGCAGAGCATGTAGGAGTGGTGAGACAGCAGAGTGTGTAGGAGTGGTGAGACAGCATTAAGTGAAGGAGTGGTGAGACAGCAGAGTGTGTAGGAGTGGTGAGACAGCAGAGCATGTAGGAGTGGTGAGACAGCATTGAGTGAAGGAGTGGTGAGACAGCAGAGCATGTAGGATTGGTGAGACAGCAGAGAGTGTAGGAGTGGTGAGACAGTAGTGAGTGCAGGAGTGGTGAGACAGCATAGCGTGTAGGAGTGGTGAGACAGCAGAGCGTGTAGGAGCGGTGAGACAGCAGAGCATGTAGGAGTGGTGAGACAGCATTGAGTGCAGGAGTGGTGAGACAGCAGAGCATGTAGGAGTGGTGAGACAGCATTGAGTGAAGGAGTGGTGAGACAGCAGAGCATGTAGGAGTGGTGAGACAGCAGAGCATGTAGGAGTGGTGAGACAGCAGAGCATGTAGGAGTGGTGAGACAGAATTGAGTGTATGAGTGGTGAGACAGCAGAGCATGTAGGAGTGGTGAGACAGCAGAGCATGTAGGAGTGGCGAGACAGCATTGAGTGAAGGAGTGGTGAGACAGCATTGAGTGTATGAGTGGTGAGACAGCAGAGCATGTAGGAGTGGTGAGACAGCAGAGCATGTAGGAGTGGTGAGACAGCATTGAGTGAAGGAGTGGTGAGACAGCATTGAGTGTAGGAGTGGTGAGACAGTAGTGAGTGTAGGAGTGGTGAGACAGCAGAGTATGTAGGAGTGGTGAGACAGCATTGAGTGTAAGAGTGGTGAGACAGCAGAGCATGTAGGAGTGGTGAGACAGCATTGAGTGTAGGAGTGGTGAGACAGCATTGAGTGTATGAGTGGTGAGACAGCATTGAGTGTATGAGTGGTGAGACAGCAGAGCATGTAGGAGTGGTGAGACAGCAGAGCATGCAGGAGTGGTGAGACAGCATTGAGTGAAGGAGTGGTGAGACAGCATTGAGTGTATGAGTGGTGAGACAGCAGAGCCTGTAGGAGTGGTGAGACAGCAGAGCATGTAGGAGTGGTGAGACAGCATTAAGTGAAGGAGTGGTGAGACAGCATTAAGTGTAGGAGTGGTAAGACAGCATTGAGTGTAGGAGTGGTAAGACAGCATTGAGTGTAGGAGTGGTGAGACAGCATTGAGATTAGGAGTGGTGAGACAGCATTGAGTGTATGAGTGGTGAGACAGCAGAGCATGTAGGAGTGGTGAGACAGCATTAAGTGAAGGAGTGGCGAGACAGCATTGAGTGTATGAGTGGTGAGACAGCATTGAGTGAAGGAGTGGTGAGACAGCATTGAGTGTATGAGTGGTAAGACAGCAGAGCATGTAGGAGTGGTGAGACAGCATTGAGTGTAAGAGTGGTGAGACAGCAGAGCATGTAGGAGTGGTGAGACAGCATTGAGTGAAGGAGTGGTGAGACAGCATTGAGTGTATGAGTGGTGAGACAGCAGAGCATGTAGGAGTGGTGAGACAGCATTGAGTGTAAGAGTGGTGAGACAGCAGAGCATGTAGGAGTGGTGAGACAGCATTGAGTGTAGGAGTGGTGAGACAGCATTGAGTGTATGAGTGGTGAGACAGCATTGAGTGTATGAGTGGTGAGACAGCAGAGCATGTAGGAGTGGTGAGACAGCAGAGAATGTAGGAGTGGTGAGACAGCAGAGCATGTAGGAGTGGTGAGACAGCAGAGCGTGTAGGAGTGGTGAGACAGCAGAGCGTGTAGGAGTGGTGAGACAGCATTGAGTGTAGGAGTGGTGAGACAGCATTGAGTGTAGGAGTGGTGAGACAGCATTGAGTGTAGGAGTGGTGAGACAGCAGAGCATGTAAGAGTGGTGAGACAGCAGAGAATGTAGGAGTGGTGAGACAGCAGAGCATGTAGGAGTGGTGAGACAGCAGAGCATGTAGGAGTGGTGAGACAGCAGAGCGTGTAGGAGTGGTGAGACAGCATTGAGTGTAGGAGTGGTGAGACAGCTGAGCATCCAGGAGTGGTGGGACAGCAGAGTGTGTAGGAGTGGTGAGACAGCAGAGCGTGTAGGAGTGGTGAGACAGCAGAGCATGTAGGAGTGGTGAGACAGCAGAGCGTGTAGGAGTGGTGAGACAGCAGAGCATGTAGGAGTGGTGAGACAGCAGAGCGTGTAGGAGTGGTGAGACAGCAGAGCATGTAGGAGTGGTGAGACAGCAGAGCATGTAGGAGTGGTGAGACAGCAGAGCGTGTAGGAGTGGTGAGACAGCATGTTGGAGCCAATACAGAGCATATGTCAACATAAGTCTACTGTTGGAGAAAGAAAAGCATGAAGGATCTAATGAAGTAGTGGTTCCACTAAAACTAGATCACTTTGTTTTGAGTCAGCCACAGGCCAAGTATTTACACTTATGCAGGAGACTACCACAAGTCAATAATGTCAGCAACAAGCGAGGAAAGTTGGGCCAGACAAAGCCTTTACCTGTCAATATGTTGACAACAGGCTAGCTGCTAACAGGCAAAGACAAAGTGTCAACATCGTAATTACTGACTGCTCGGGACTAGAGAAAATAGCAGGACAGAACAATTTTATTTGTACTTGGTCTAATTGTTGCATACAACTTCTCTAAGCCAAATGTTGGACTAGAGACAACAATTTCTTATTTGCATTTGGTCTAATTGTTGCATACAACTGCTCTAAGTCATATGGTACTAGAGACAAAAACAATTTGTTCTTTTTACATATGGGACTAGATACTTACTTGTTGATAGTTGAGGTAGATTTAGAAAAGAATTTATGAGATTGTTAAACAGTCTTGTTTGAACTACATTTGAAGACTAAGTAAAGTTTATCCAAAATACATGTAAAAGAAAATGTATTTTTGCTTTAAACATGTTATTTTAGAAACAAAGTTGCCATCCACCTATGCTGTTAGCTACCCCAGCAATGAACTAAATCTTTACCTACAATAACTGTATCAACTACATTACAGCAACACCTGATACAGAACAGGAATGACAGTATGGATAGGGACACTGTACTTGTACAAGGTGTAGTATGTTTAGTGCACTGTTTGCCAACATGTTTTGTTTGTTGGTTATGTCCATTAAAATGTGCTAGGCATCCTCATATGATATTCCCCATAAAAATATTTTTTTTAAATGTATGATTTAGATAGTAAAAATTGGTGCATTTGCTTACATTGTTGGATCTAGTGTGGTTCTAAGGACCCATACATATCTTTATAGATGATGCCCCCACCCCCCTGCATAAAAACTTATTGACCAGGGCCCTTTGTCATACACTGTACGGATGAAGATCACTTTCAGTGGGTCAGCTTAATGGAAGAAATTTAATCAAGGCTAAGAAGCTAATGGCCATAATGATGTGATGCAATTTTAATAGAAAATAAAATCTACCTGCACATGGGAAATACAACAATAAATGGGTGAGAGTTGGAGCACAGAATAATAATTGGTATGAACAGATGTATGCACTAATGTCTGCATTGCTTCCCTGACATCAAGAAAACATTACATATCAACAGCACATAGTCAGTCTACCAGCCATCCCATTGTGTACTAGCCTTAAGAAACTAAGATAACACTGAAATAAACCTTAGACTATGCACACTTCAAAATGATACAACTAAATGGTGTCACAATAAAAACAAAAGATATACTACTAAATTCATTTAGCCTTTTAAATATGTTTTCATAAAATTTAATACAACATCTGTATAAACAAGTTTCCTCTGTTTAAGAGCATCATGTTTATCAAATCCTTTCTAGCAATGCTATAGATCAGGGGTCTCCAAACTTTACAGTCCGAGGGCGGCATTATCTATCAAATTTCAGTTCGGGAGCCAGTTAGTTCCAAACATGTCTTTGATTATTCTGGGCAAAGTTCCTCAGCCATCACCAACAAACGTTTTTTCCGTGGACAAAAAGATCTCCGCGGGCCGGATGAGAGGACCTCGCTCGCCGCATCCGGCCCGCTGGTCGTAGTTTGGAGACCCCTGGTATAGATGATCACTGATGACTTGCTTGTGTTAAAAGCATACTGTAACTGGGGCCATTTTGTTGAGGAAAGGTCAAATTGTGTAAAACAGTCCTAATTCAAACCAAAACATGACTTACATTGTAAGGCCAAAGCACAAAGCTCAGTCAAGGTCTCATATGGACATGGTAATCTGCCAGTGTAAATATCTTGCTTCAGTTGAAGGAAGAACTGATACCTGTGAAAAACAAATATGATAACCATAAAAGAATCACAGCTGTTACTGGCCATGCCATTGTATGACAGTTACTAATTGATATTTAAATAATTTTTAAGAAACCTTAATTACAATTGTGTAAGAGTTAAATTCTACACTTTAGTAAACTGTAATTAAATGACAGATCCATGCATGAATGAGATATTTTTAAAAGATTTATTTCTAAGTATGAATAACTGAGTTAGGAAGCTTGATCGAAACATGCAGATAAAATCCTCGACACCAGCAATGATGCAAAAGATACTGGGATAATTTTTTTTTTTTATTTCAGCCTCTGTTTAGCATGATAAATGTATTTAATATGATGAATAAATTAAGTTACCTAGTCAGTTCTTCATGTAAGTTATTAGGTTCTGATGAATAGAACTTTACTCGAAAGCGAAATGTGTAAGGAGGGCCAACTGCAATGATAAAAAGTTATAGTGTTAATTTAAAAGTTTAACATAACTTGATTACATTTGTAAAAGAACTTGGCAACGCAGATAAGCGTGTAGGCAGTTTACTTACTTTTAACTTGTTTTCTGACTTGCTTTGTAGGATCCAACCAGTGCTAAAATAAAAGGATTTAGGGGCCTAATAACATCAACTTTTTAAAAATTCGTTTAAATTTTAAAACTAAATAACCTAATAAATTGTGTGAATTGACATATAGATCCAGATCTAGTCTAAGAAACTTACATTAACATTGTAATGGTCTGTATACTGCAAGCCAAAATAATCTTTTTCTATTATATCCAAATGATAAAATACTTGTTCAATAAGTGTGGCTCCATTGGCTTTTTTCTGAAAAGAAAAAGAGCAATATTAGGTTACTTATTATTAATGAATAATAGGCCCTAGGCCTAGTACAAGATATCTAGATTCTAGATCTAGATTCTAGTCTAGTCAGTAGAGTCAGAACTCAGAAGAGTACTGTGTGTAATAGTGTAATTTTAAAATTTAAATTTAATGTACTATGGATTTAGCATAAGGGCCGGAGACAGTTTTTTTTTAATATGATTAGCTAAGATTGTATTTATATTAGTCTACTTACATTAACATCAACAGTAATGTCAGTACCATCCAACAACATTATGGTGCAAATAAGTGCATTTTTCTTTTTAATCGGCTGTTGTTGGCCTCCAACACCTGAAGTTGGTTGTTGAGTTCGGCGAGTGCGACGCCTACTTAAAAAGCGGATCAAAGCCGCCATTTCTTTAAATACTATAACATTAAGCAATAAGTTAAAATGTACTTGACACTAAAATATTGTACGGATATCTAATGATAATAATGACATTGCAGCTACAAGTAAATATAAATTGTCCCTCCGCCGATCTGCCTTTTGGTAGTCACTGCTAAATAAAACGATTACTTCCTGAAGTGCCTTCTAAACGGAGCTTATCGAAAATTGCCGAATCGTTTCCGAGGACGATTAAAAAATTGGATCGAGATCTTTTTCCGTATCCGTAAAATTTGAGCGTCCTAGCAACAGCAGAAGTAAGGCTATATAAAGTATATACTATCACTCACTATTCTCAGAAATGTCAATTTAGAATTTGATCAATCATTAATTTATAACAATATAAATAAATGCTTAAACTTTTCAGGAATATACAGAAACATGGCTGTTGAGAAGAGTAGTCGGATAAAAAAGACATTTGATGTTAATTCCCCTGGTAATGACTCAGTTCAGTATGAGTATCCGAGTATCGAGTGTTCTGTAGTTTTTATTCTTCTGTACTACTGTCACACTGTGAGACTGTAGAGTTTGTAGACTTACTGTTATAAATAAATAATAAATTATTAAAATTTAATAAAATTAAAATCAAATAGAAAATAAATAGGCCTACTAAAATTTAAAATAAATAAATTATAGTCTAGCCCTCGCCTCTGGCTCTGGTTAATGTTATAGATAGACTCTAGAGTCTAGAGTCTAGACTTAGTTAGACTCTATAGACCAGGGGTTCCCAACCCTGTGCCCGCGGGCGCCATGGCGCCAGCCGAATGATTCGTATGTGCCCGCCTCTCACTATTCGACAGAGTCAGAATTTTTTTCATAAACATTATTGAAAGGTTGAAGGGGATGGAAATCGAAAATTTGAGGGGGGGGGTGCAAATCAAAAGTTTGAGGGGGGGTGCAAATCAAAAGTTTGAGGGGGGGTGCAAATCGAAAGTTTGATTGGGGGGTGCAAATCGAAAGTTTTGTCCCCGGGTGACGAGAAGGGTCGCTACGCCTCTGGAAGGAGTTTGTCGATTTAAAATAGGTGGTGCCCACCATCCTACCGATATTTTAGAATGTGCTCTAGAGTAAAAAAAGGTTGGGAACCCCTGCTCTAGACTATAGCTAGACCTAGTCCTTAGAGACCTATGCAAATAGAATATAAATTATAACGTTAATTAATAAATTATAAGAATAATAATAAAAATAATGTTAGAATAATGAATAATAATGTAATATCTTTTAGCTACATTAAATTATAAAATTTAGTTTTAGATCTAGTTGCTGTGTGTCAGAAGTGACATCTGTAATCAAATAAAATTTCGCTATACTTATTCAATTGTTTGACAATTAGTGTCAATCAATAATATTCACTAAAAAAATTATAACTCTAGTTTCTTAATATTTTACAAATTATTAAAAATTATATTTCATAAAATTTAAGTTTAGTAGGCCTAAAATTGAAATTTAAGCCTTGATGTATAATTAATTAAGGATGCCCACTAAAGTATTTAATCAACACATTTTTACTTACTATCAGCTAAAATAATGTCAGTAAAAATAATAAAATCACTTTCTTTTCAGTGAATAAATATGAAGTATTAACACTTGAAAAGCACACAAGTGGCTTAAACGAGGAGCATATTTTCCTAGCATTTCAAGCACTAGATGAATTAATTCCTAACCTGGGAGTTTACTCACGGATTTTCCAGAGATTAAGACAGGATTTATTTGGTAATATTCTTCAATATATAGTTTAAGCCTCATAGAAAGCCTAAAGAGAGCTTTCTGAAGAATTCCAATCCTGAAAGGCGTATATAAATATGACACACCTTGTATATATTGGGGAGGGGGAGTTAGACTTTTGTGATGATAACATGCTTTGGTGAATGAAGGAGTTTTAACAAATATGACAGTTTATAGTTTGTATTTTATAAGGATGAAAAGACCCAATTGTTGTTAGCATTATGGTTATTTTTGGAATTGTGAGCTTTAAATTTTAAGCTAACTAGCCTTTAAAAGTAGTTCTCTAAGCCACACCATATGGTACCCATTATTATAATCATGGACCCAAATTTGATTTTGTTATGGTTAGATAATGGGGTGGCATGTCAAGCTGTACAGAAGGCCCTGCGTGATTCCATGGGCCCTAGCTTCACTTGTATATATGACTGCTTGACCAAATTTTGTAATCACAAAGAATGCCAACACTGTCTATTGCTCTTAACAGTAGTTTTGAGATTATTTTGAACAGTACTGGAAACAGGTGGACCTATAACTTTACTGTGTGCAAAAGCAAATGTGTGATCTGTCATGATTTTTACCTCCCTTTTCATTGACTACCACTATATAATCTGAATCCAAAATCTTAGGACATTAAAATTTAAGCTAAATTACTTGTATAATAAAAAGTGTTGTTAGCTCTTTTAATATATGGTTTAAAAAATATTAACTTAACACAATCAAGTTTGTGTATACGTTTGATCATGATGTTAATTTATTTTCAGAGGCTGTGTACAGTGATGAGCTCACGGGTGCTGTGGATAAGCCAGATCAGTTCATCCAAAAACTGCCATACTTCACCCTGGTAAAGCAGGTATACAATCAAAGACATGAACAGACTGACAAGTTAACAGAACAAGTGGAAATTCTGAAAAAAAGGTTCTTGATCAATTTTAAAGACACAGTCGTTATATTTTAGATGATATTTTACAAGAAGCGTTATAATTATAACCTTGGTACTGTCTTAAAAAAATATTTTAAAATCTTGAATAGATTATTTGATAAACACAAACAACTCGAAGAAGTCTTACAGAGTTTGGCAAGTAAAGATGAGGAGATTAACATGCTTAGTGCCTCCACAAAACAGTTACATTTGACGATTGATACAAAAGAGAAAGAGACAGAAGAGTAAGTCAACACACTTTTATTTTCATTAATAGAATTTACAAATCCACTTTTGCAAGGACCATACTGTTCATTAAGGAAAGTCCTAACCAAATCTGTGAAAGTAACATTAAAATTAGTTTAGTTACTTCTTAAAGAACTTTAAAGATCCACTTCAACTACAGTTTAAAGAATTTTATGACAATAAAACCCCAATTTATTTATATTTAAATATCCTTTCAAACTATTTAACGGTGGCAATCATGGCAAATAAAATAAGGTCTGATTGTTTAATTTGATTAAATGATTAATTTTGTTTCCTAAAATGACAGATTAACAAATAAACTTGAAGAGCAACTGGCAAGTGCTAAGATGAAGGAACACCAGCTGGAGTGTGATATTATTGATCTCAAAGTAAGATCAGATTTTACATCAGTTGTTGAGTATCTAAACCTAAATTACTTTAGTAATAATTGGAACGACATTTGTTTTCTGAAGTCAAGACCACAAGACCAGCTTTAATAGCTCAGTATCTAAATTACTTTAGAAATAATAATAATGATACTTTTATCTAAAGCTATGTTAGTTTAAAGGACTTTAGAAATTATAAATATTGAAAAGATTTCCTTACATTTTTCTGTCACACTAATGTGTCACTCATAAGGGATTTGATTGTTTATATGTCTGTTCACATTTTAAGAATACTGGCAACTGGTAGTTTTTTGTGTTATATGTTTGTTACTTTTTATTTTGTCAGCCAATTTGATTTCATGTGGAAAGTGCATTTTTTAAATTATATGATTTGAAACTATTCTTCATTAAACTTTCTACTATAATTAATTCACTTTTTTTATAGGAGGCACTAAATGATGCAAAGAACCAAATCAACTTTCTATCCCAATTTAAAAACAGTTATGATAATGTTTATCAAGGTAAAATATTTTTCCTAAATTAACAAAGGCATTTCTAGGTTCAAGTAACTAATCATAGTTGAAATGCTAATCTCATTGAAAAATTGTTTTAGCTTTTATAGTTGTTAAAGTTAGGAACAGATATGTATAGGGAGAATAAATAACAAGGTAAACAATAAAAAGTTTGGCCAATTTCTTTATGAAAAATAATTTAATACAATTTCAGCTTTTATGGACAAGACTGTTGTTGCTGTAAATGAGAAAGATTCCAGAAAGAAAAAAACTTCAGTCATAGCCACAAAAAGAGTTAAGTTGCACTCTCAGACTCAATTGTTTGGTAGCTTATCCTATTTTTTACTTTTTTTTTATTGAAAAATAATTTTTTTTAAATAAACATTCCATAGGCCACTTTATTGAATAGCATCCATTCTGCACATAAATTGGAGGAACAATTATTATCAGTTTTAAACATAGCTATTGAAGGTAAGTCATAGAGAAATTAATTTCTGAGTGTAATAACATTTTTAGAGCAGTTTATGGTCTCTATAATTGTCTTAAATGCTTCCATTTACATTACAGCGCAACCTTGTTCTTTTTATTGGTTGACTTTTTTGCTTTTTTATTGTTTTCGTAGCCATTGCTGAAAATGTGAAAACTATGATAAATTTTAATATCTTTGTAAAAAATTATTATTTATAAAAGCTCTTATTTTATTGTATTTAATTTAGAATATGACAAGTTTATTGATGTCCACAAATCAAATATTTGGGAAAAGTCAGTAACTGAAGAAATGACAGAGACAGAATTAGACATTCAGGAGCTAGAGATAGCTGATGCTGATCAAGAGGTAAGTATAAAAATCATTCAAAATTCAACACACTCAAAACAGCTGATCAAAAACTACACTGAATTTCCTAAACACTGACCACACAGCTATTTGTAGACTGAGATTATTACATTCTGAAGTGGTTTTATGATTCAGTTTTTAAAATATTAAAGAAGCTAATTACCTTTTTAAAGTTAATAATGTATATTCAGTGTAATCTGATAGTAATAATAATAAAGTTCCCCTTCCAAACCTGATGGGGCAAGTGAAGTAGAGTTCACCAGTTTCTCTGACCTCTGCATATGAGGGATTGTGTGGTCAGCACTATGTCCAGTCGGCTTTAATTTACCTGACTAGAGTTAGGTACCCATCAGAGCTGGGACGGTCTACTGACCCGGATTCGAACTTGAGACTTACGGGTTAGTGGTATAGAGATAGACCACTCTGTCCATGTAATCTGATACATTGGATAAAATCTGGTGCATGATACATTACAAATATCATGCACATAATTTTGTTTTAAATTTTTAGTTGTTGAATTTTTTTTCAAGTTTTTTTCTGTTGTCTGAGCATTTCTAAACCCTTTAGCAACAGCACAAGCAGATTTTCCATTTCTCTAAAGCTACAACTCTGGTCATACCCACTAACTAGACCTTATCCATTTCCCAGACATAATATCTGGCATGATTCAGTGAAAACAAAAACCTAGAAACTCCAAGCTTGATATTCATCAAATTGAAAAATAAATTATTTAATTAAAGCATTACAAATGGTTATTGATATTACTGATGATTATAGATATTTGGTAAAACATTATGTGTATAACACCCCCATGTAAATAAGAAACTACAATAAATATTACAAATCAGCCCCTCCTTGTTTTTAGTTAAGTAAAATATTGACATGGTGTTATTTGCTTCTCAGCTGGAGATTATTCAGTCCAAATTTCAAAACACAGCCAACAATTTGTTGACAGAGTTGGGTCTGCTACAGCAGCACACCAACATGCTTCAGGAACAGCTGCAGATATTGGAGGATTCCAAACCACCACCCATGTTAGTCAGAGAAGATTTTTTTTTCTGCATTTAGGTTTATTTCATAAATCTCCATTATGTATGCTGCATTTAGGTTTATTTCATATATCTCCATTATGTATGCTGCATTTAGGTTTATTTCATATATCTCCATTATGTATGCTGCATTTAGGTTTATTTCATATATCTCCATTATGTATGCTGCATTTAGGTTTATTTCATATATCTCCATTATGTATGCTGCATTTAGGTTTATTTCATATATCTCCATTATGTATGCTGCATTTAGGTTTATTTCATATATCTCCATTATGTATGCTGCATTTAGGTTTATTTCATATATCTCCATTATGTATGCTGCATTTAGGTTTATTTCATAAATCTCCACTATATATGAGATATTTAGGTTTATTTCATAAATATCCATTATATATGCTGCATTTAGCTTATTTCATAAATCTCCTTTATATTTGCAGCATTTAGGTTTATTTCATAAATCTCCATTATATATGCTGCAGTTAGATTTATTTCATAAATCTCCATTATCAAAATGACATAATATATTTGGAAAACTTGTTGAAACAGTAGCATAAAAATAAAATCACAGAGTGGGAGGAGACTGAATGAAATATTGTTTCTTTTTCTTTGTTGATTTATGTTTTAAAACAGCTATAAAGTATAAAGTTTGTGTGTTTCTTTTTTTTTTCAGAAAAAGGAAAACAGGGCATACTCATGAAAATAAAGGTAGTTATTGTTGTCTTGTTTATATCTAGTCTGCGTGCACAAAAATTATTTTAGGCAAGTTATGTAATATTAATGCACTGAACATTTTTCAACATTTTTTCAAGTCATTTCTTGAAGTCAATCACTTTTTATTGCAAATATTTTTTTTACATAAAAAGACATCAACTGAACATGATTGGAGATTGTAGTTAAGAATTAGTTAAAACATGTTTGTCCTCTGGAGACTCAGCACTTTCTGCTGGTCAGGAAAAACCTCTGAGCTTTTATTAATTAATTTGTGAAGGTTGATCAATTTTTGTTTTAAATATTTTCCAGGAGACTCCATACTTTCAGCTGGTCTAGAAGAAGGGGAAACCTCTGAGCCTTTTGCTGATCCATTCATCCCCCAAGAGCGTGTGTTTAGTAAATACGCTGCCATGTTGTACACATCCAACAACAATGGCAAGACATTTGAGGAGTTTAAAGATGCCAGCTTCTGTGCCAGCTGTGGGGAAAAGGTTGTTAAAAATTCTCATTTCATCTGACATCAAATAATTTTAGAAAAATGTAAACTTTATATGTCAGTGTTGACTGTTGAAAAGTTGTTAGTTGAGAGATAACTTTGGAATTTTTCATAAAAAATCTCTTGGAAAAATGGAATACATGTTTATTAAAAAAAACAAAATGTAGAACACAAAAAAAGATTTCAGGATTTAATTATGTCTGTTGTGTGTATACCTATCATTTCCTTTTTGTAGTGTCTCTGTGACCCAATGTTAATGAGATGCAACAACCAATAAAATTATGGTTATTAATGATAACTTTTTTTTATCTCTGATCCTTTCTTCAGACAATCATTTGTCCTCACAAGTTGAGTGGGCCAGAAAAGATTTTTATTTTGCCCCACAATTGCTCCCATGTGAAAATGACCAGGCCAAAAGTGAGAATCAACAAACCAGCCTCTATGTGAGTTGTCTTCTGCTAGTCTGGCTCTTCTCTGTAGAGGTTGCTGTGTAAATACTTCTGCCAGTTTGGCTCTTCTCTGTAGAGTTTGCTGTATAAATACTTCTGTCTGTTCCAACAGTCTTAGCTCTCTTTACATTTTCTTGTTGCACATAAGTTAGTTACCTTTCTGGCCTGATAGCCAATAGGATAGATAGAGTTCAAATATTTCTGTGACCATTGCACATGGAAGGATAGTGCCCAACTGTCTGTCCTTTCCCTAACGTGAGTCAGGTGCCCATCAGAACTGAGTAGACCTAAGACACCCTACAAGCTCAAGTCTGAGATCCAAACTCGAGACTTTCATGTTTGTTGTGAGTGCTCTACCCCCAGGCCATACATCCCATAACCTATGTTAGAAACAGTTTTTTGTTCAGGCTGCTCCACCATAACATTTTCCCTTGGATTTCTGCAGTGAAGATCCACAAAGCTCTGCTGCAGTTTATCCAGATTTGACTTCAGGCAAAGATTTGCCTTCCACCCCAGGGACTGATTTTTCTAGAGAGAGTTCTTCTTTAGGAACTGCAGAAATGTACATGGTAAGCTGCCTCGGGCAAGTTCATTAGATAACATCTTGATTGAGTTTATTACATATTAGTTCAGCCAGTTGGGCTGATTACATATTAGTTGAGTTTGTTACATCTCTGTTCAGTGTATTGCATTTTAATTCAGCCAAATACATCTTAGTTTACTAGAAAATTTACAGGAAAAAATATACCATTCTTTTTGTGTAAATGTGTAGTAAATTGTGATTGAAACTTTAGCCATGAACCAATTTGTCTAAATGTGTAGAAAATTGTGATTGAAACTTTATCCAATTTGATTAGGTCCACACAGCTCAGACATTATGGGATGACTTCAGTCAGAGGGCAAAGACTCCAAGAACATTCCCCAGAACACTGACTCTGGTATGTTAAAAACATTAACTAGTCCCAGAACCTTGACTCTGGTATGTTAAAAACATTAACTAGTCCCAGAACCTTGACTCTGGTATGTTAAAAACATTAACTAGTCCCAGAACCTTGACTCTGGTATGTTAAAAACATTAACTAGTCCCAGAACCTTGACTCTGGTATGTTAAAAACATTAACTAGTCCCAGAACCTTGACTCTGGTATGTTAAAAACATTAACTAGTCCCAGAACCTTGACTCTGGAATGTTAAAAACATTAACTAGTCCCAGAACCTTGACTCTGGTATGTTAAAAACATTAACTAGTCCCAGAACCTTGACTCTGGTATGTTAAAACCTTAACTCACATGTGTAAAGCAGTTTGCTGTGGTAATTAATATATTTTATTAATTTATCATTTTATTCTTAATAAACGCAATAAATGAGAAGAAAATAATTTTCATTCTAGGAGAGAACTAAGTCGGTGATGGAGCAGTTTTTGGGTTTTCTACTCTGGACAGATGAATATCTGACTGACCAGCAGGCCAGCGGTTCCATTCTGGTAATTAGAGCCATGAGCTTAAGGCACAATAATATTGTAGACTAGTGGTAATTAGAGCCATGAGCTTAAGGCACAATAATATTGTAGACTAGTGGTAATTAGAGCCATGAGCTTAAGGCACAATAATATTGTGACATTATTGCATTAAATAGAGGACAGCTCTAAATTGTAGACTAGTGGTAATTAGAGCCATGAGCTTAAGGCATAATAATATTGTGACATTATTCCATTAAATAGAGGACAGCACTAAATTGTAGACTAGTGGTAATTAGAGCCATGAGCTTAAGGTATAATAATATTGCTCCATTATTGCATTAAATAGAGGACAGCACTAAATTGTAGACTAGTGGTAATTAGAGCCATGAGCTTAAGGCATATTAATATTGTGACATTATTGCATTAAATAGAGGACAGCACTAAATTGCAGATTAGTGATGCCAATGAGTCATTAAGAAAATGTTGTATGCTGTTGTCAGGATCTTTTGTACGGGTACATGTTTGAGCGGTCATTAAGAAAATGTTGTATGCTGTTGTCAGGATCTGTTGTACGGGTACATGTTTGAGCGGTCATTAAGAAAATGTTGTATGCTGTTGTCAGGATCTGTTGTACGGGTACATGTTTGAGCGGTCATTAAGAAAATGTTGTATGCTGTTGTCAGGATCTGTTGTACGGGTATATGTTTGAGCGGTACACTGTGGAAGATGCTGTGTATATGGCAGCTCATGACTTCCTGTCTGCAGTTGTTCAACACGGAGCAGAAGATAAGGTTAATTATCATTTAATTACATTTATAATAATTTAAAACAATATTAATGACAATAATAATAGAAAAATTCTTGTAGATGTAAATTTTCTGTTTAATGAAATAAGGTTTGAAAAACAAATAGCTTATATAAAAAGCTAAATTAAAATTTTGCTTTTGAATTTGTTTAGATGCTACAGTTATTTAGCAATGTGTTAATTGGCAACTTGGATGCATCCTGTCTCCGCTATGTTCTTTTGGTCTGTGATTTTATTTCTGCTGTGGAGTGGAGAGAAGTTGAAGACTTCCGGACATTTGCCTCTGCCATCTACCCTTTCCTCAATGTAAGTTTTTGTTTTACTACATTTTCGTTGCCGTAATTTTAATTTTCTTACACAAATTCAAGGTCTTTTTTTAAGCATGACTAATTTCCAAGTAAAAAATTTGAGGTGTGTGTAGCTTAATTTAAGCAATCGTAAGCTTTTGCTTGCCACCAGATGTCACTTGTTTTCAATGATAAATGTGTTTTAAGGAAGGTGACTTTGTAAGACTACAATATAGTTAAATGTGTTTTAAGGAAGATGACTTTGTGAGACTACAATATAGTTAAATGTGTTTTAAGGAAGATGACTTTGAGAGTTTACAAATGAGCTACACATCGTACAGTGAGAACAAGATATCTAAGGGACATGTGGCCTCCTTTATAATTCACATCATTCTCAAGTACAGAGAGCCAAGGTTCCATGATGTGAGTTTCTGCTAGCTTACAATCAGGTCAGGTCTAGGTCATGTAGAGTTAATGCAGATTACGCCATTTTTAAAAGGTAGCTTTATTTGGCAACTAACTTGCTTTATACATTTATAGTAATCAAAAAAAAAGATTAAAAAAATGGAAATTTGTTTCTGCCAGTGAACATTTTTGTAACACTCATGTTTCCTGTTGGACACTGTAGCTAGAAAACAAACTGGTTGCCTACCAAGTAAGTGAAAACGGCCAGCTCAACGAGGCAGAGTTTAAAGAGGCTGTAGACAACCTGATGCCCTTGTCCAATGAGCGCCTGAGACAGAGGTTGTATCTGCAAGCAGAGAAAGCTGTTGAATCTGATGGCATCATTAAAGCTGTCCCCATCATGAAGTTAGCTCGTATCCTAAACCTACCAGATTTTTAGAATACATTGTTTAGAATTTTTGGTTATACTATGTAAATAATTTATGTTCAGATTGAAGCACTTTTTTTAGCTAAGGATCCTAATAAACATGAAGATTCATAGTCCTTAGGTATAAATCAATGATTTTATCAACATATTTCCTATATGGAAAGAAATTTCTGGCTACTTGGCTCTTCAGCAAGTGACCTCAGTGGTGAAGGAAAATGTAGCTTTAAAGATGGGTGAAGCAAGGAGCGCAACTAACAACACAGGCAAGTAAAACACATCATTGGTTTATGTCAGATACCTATTTGATGTGCCTTACAGCCAGTAATTTCTTTATTGCTTTTTAAAAAATAACTAGCTTATGAACTACCAATTGGTGTAGAAAATGTTCACTTTCTTCAGTCAGCTGTAAATAATTCATCCAATCATTTTCTAGCATGGTCTGAACATTCTGAAATGTCAGCTGTAAATAATTCATCCAATCATTTTCTAGCACGGTCTGAACATTCTGAAATGTCAGCTGTAAATAATTCATCCAATCATTTTCTAGCACGGTCTGAACATTCTGAAATGTCAGCTGTAAATAATTCATCCAATCATTTTCTAGCACGATCTGAACATTCTGAAATGTCAACTGACCAGGAGAAGACAGAAACTCTTCTTACCATGGAGTTTGTCAAACAGATGGCCTTCAACATAAACAGGTGGGGGCATATAGTTTTCATCCACATTTCTACAAGTGGGGGGCATGTTGTTTTCATCCACATTTCTACAGGTGAGGGCATAAAGTTTTCATCCACATTTCTGGGGGCCTTTAGTTATCAACAGCATAAGCAGGTGGGGAGGTTATGGTTTTTATCGTTTCCACATAAACAGGTGGGGGGGAGGTTACATAATTTTCACTATAACAAAATATTGGTGGAAAAATAAGTCATTTTGACATCCTTATATAAACTTTTACTTGTTTATCTTTAACTAAGGCATCCAACTTGAAACTTAAATTCTATTTTGTAGACAAGCGAAGCACCGTGCAGAGAGGAGAGGCTATTCTGGAAACAGCAATTCTGAGTGGTAGACAGTACATGCTGATATCTTTTTGTATGTCCAGTATAGCGGTAAAGAGTCTATGCTGAAATTTTTTTGTATGTGCAGTATAGTGGTTAATGACAGGATTTGCTGGATTCTTTTTGTATGTCCAGTATAGTGGTTAATGACAGGATTTGATGGATTCTTTTTGTATGTCCAGTATAGTTGTCAATGACAGTAAATGCTGAAATCTTTTTTATGTCCAGTATAGTGGTAATGTCAGTCTATGGTGAAATCTTTTTTTATGTGCAGTATAGTGGTTAATGACAGGATTTGCTGGATTCTTTTTGAAAAGCTAAAATCTTATTGTGTGTACAGTATTGAAAATGTGTTTGCTGTAAAGTTTCTTGTAAAATATATGCATATTAAAAATTAATAAATGTATATCAAAGCAAACACAACCCAAATTGTCTCACATTTTATTTATGACCAAACTCCAAAATGAATATGTATTAAAAGAAATGATGACACAAAGTTACTTTTAATTTGGGAGAGTTCTCAAGTCACCTTCCAGCCATTACCATATGCACAATATCTCATGCTAATATAGTCTAGAGCTTTTCTATTAGGTTATTTTGACCATACCCAAATGTTGAATGACTACTGATTTGTAAGCTTGAGCAACCCTCCACTGTAACAGCAACTAGAATTCATCTAATAAAACATCTCACAGTTTGCATATAGAAACCTTTTGGAACTATAATTTGTTGGAACAAAAAAAAAACACTACAGTAATTTAACAGAGAGCCTATTTTCAGTTTAACCAACTGGCCATGTTTCCTCGTTGTTGTTGTTTACCCACATTTCAGTCGACTAAACTTTGGACCACACTTTTATGGCATTAAATGTCACATTTACTAAAGCCAGTGTTAATTGGGAGTAAACATAAGATATTACATAGATAGCATTTGTATCTATATAAAACTTGTGATCTAGAACAACTGAGGCAGTTACTGAGTTAGGAAAGTTAAAGCTTACAGTGTGTATTACCCACACATAAACATCATTTCCACACATTTTTAAAAATGGTGAAGCAACAATTTTATCAACAAAACTATTTTATACATTTTCATATCACTAAAATTAAAACAGAACTTGAATACTGATTCTGTGGGTAAAAAATGAAGGAGGCCATCACTCCGAAAAAACTAAGTTAAACATTATGAAAGAGAAGTCCTTGAAAAACACCCAAAAAATATAACAATAAAATTGTGCTATTATGAATTATATAATATGCTAATTTCATGCTCACATAAGTGTGTTGCAACTACATAAAAAAATTATGATGAACTAGCACAGAGGTCAATTTATTTTCAAAAAACTCACTCTTAATTCATCATTAAAACATGCTAACAGTTTCCAACCCAATTGATCAGACATGTTTGAAACATAAGTGATGGAGCAAAGGATTTCATACACAGTAAAATAGAAAAGCTTGCACATGTAGCCAACAAGAGGATGAAAAAAATGTACTAAGACAAGGAGAGAGGAACCAGAGGTCAAATCAAATCTACTCTCAACTATATACAAACATCTAACCTCAAACAAAATGAACTTTATACATACACAGATGCAATAGACACCAAGATCACTGTGGTCTACTATTGGAAGAAAACATTTGAAATACTCAAAGTTTATCAACTAACAAAGTACGCTCAATGCATTGTCGATTATTTTAAAATACTTTTTAGGAAGGGCAACTTCATCACCAAAATTATGCAGTAATATTTTTTTTCTTTCAAATTTGAATGAACTATTCCCATCACCATCAAAAGAATGTAGTCACACCAATGTGGTTAAAAGTAAACAAAGGACTGGACATCTCCAGATAAACTTGCTAGCCCACTGGGAGGGGAAGGTGTGAGACAGATACTTCAAACAATAGAATATGTTAAAACCACCACACTCGTTCTCAAATACTTTGCTTAAAACAAAGAAAGAGAGTAAAATTATAAGATCAATGACTTCTAAATTATAGGAAAATTTTAAAACAAGCACCCATAGTTAAGCATACCTAAAAACTCTAGTTCTACAGTAATAAGAGAACAATTTTTTGATTGATTACAATGTGGTTTAAAAGATACAGTAAAATTTTTTCAATCCATAATTACATTTTAACAAAGGACGGACACTCCATCTTGTTTAATCACTTATGGTTTCTGTGTCATCATATTCCACTAACCTTCCACTAGCTCTTTAGCTATATAGATTTTTTTTAAAAAGGGAATTTCCTTGTCTAACAATTGCTTGAATCTGGTATAACACCAATTAAAACATTGTGGTTAGTTACCAAACATTTTTATTTTAGATTCACTTAAAAGGTTGACTTTGCATAAATTGAGAAATATTTTCTAGGTCAATGAATGGCAAACTTTTGCCAGCAGGATTTAAACTTGCTAGAATACTTTGGTGACCTCATATAACTGACACAACACCCCCAGTGGTTAGACTGGGGTTAACAAACACTCCCAAAACAAAAATGCCCTTGAGCTTCATTCCAAGAAATGGTCAGTCAGTCTTGTACACTTGGCTGTCACTCATGAACTTTTGACCTTACCACCATCACCTTCTGACACAAAACGCTTGCGGCCCCTGGAAATAGACAATTATGAGCTAACATCAAAATACAATTTACAGAAAATGCTCTCATTTAGGATGGTTTGAAAACCACCATTGGACTAGTTATTAACCCTTTTACCAGGCATTTACTGATCATTCACTTAAAAAAACAACTGGGCAAATGTATGTAGCAAAAGGGTTAATTTGACTACAGATTTTCAGTAGAAAAACAATGTAAATAAGATATTTTTTGAAGTAATGACCAACCTCTGAGGAACATCGTTAAGAATATCAATGCCAATGATACCATCTCTATGGCAGATTGTAGCAAATTTGTCAAGCAAAGTATAGGCATTTGGAACATCCAAGCAAATGTCAGACACATTCTCAAAGATTCGACGAAAGCCCTGAGGAAAATAAAAACTTCCATTCAATAACTATTTTTACACAGATAAACACACACAGATGTTTATGTTAAAACTGAACCATCCTTTCTTTTATTTCTGTTTGCAGCTCTCTGCTGTTGAGGCTTGCATTTGAGCAGAGACACAAGGGTATCTATAGTGATGAAAACATACAACTTGCTCTAAAGGTGGTTAGAGGTCTTGGTGAAAACATACCTGGTTGAGCTGGTCAGGTGTTATGATAATAGCTTCAGCAAGGGATTTTAAAAGTGGTTAGAGGTCTTGGTGAAAACATACCTGGTTGAGCTGGTCAGGTGTTATGATAATAGCTTCAGCAAGGGATTTTAAAAGTCTGGCCATCATCTCAGCTGCCCTGTCCGTTGATTTTTCCAACACCATATTTACTGCCTGGATAGTGAAAAACAACAGTAAAACACCATATTTACTGCCTGTATAGTGAAAAACAACAGTAAAACACCATATTTACTGCCTGGATAGTGAAAAAAAAACTATATTTACTGCCTGGATAGTGAAAAAAAACAGTAAAACACAGTATTTACTGATTGGGTAGTGAACAAAAAACAGTAAAACACCATATTTACTGCCTGTATAGTGAAAAAAAACAGTAAAACACCATATTTACTGCCTGTATAGTGAAAAAAAAACAGTAAAACACCGTATTTACTGCCTGTATAGTGAAAAAAAAACAGTAAAACACCATATTTACTGCCTGTATAGTGAAAAAAAAACAGTAAAACACCATATTTACTGCTTGTATAGTGAAAAAAAAACAGTAAAACACCATATTTACTGCCTGTATAGTGAAAAAAAAAAGTAAAACACCATATTTACTGCCTGTATAGTGAAAAAAAAACAGTAAAACACCATATTTACTGCCTGGATAGTGAAAAAAATAGTAAAACACCATATTTACTGCCTGGATAGTGAAAAAAAAAGTAAAACACCATATTTACTGCCTGTATAGTGAAAAAAACAGAAAAACACTGTATTTACTGCCTGTATGGTGAAAAAAACAGTAAAACACAGTATTTACTTCCTGTATAGTGAAAAAAAAACCAGTAAAACACCATATTTACTGCCTGTATAGTGAAAAAAAACAGTAAAACACCATATTTACTGCCTGTATAGTGAAAAAACAGTAAAACACCGTATTTACTGCCTGTATAGTGAAACAAGTTAATTAAAAAAGTCTAGTGACATTTATGCGCAATTTCCTTATGTTATCTAAAAATAGCTCTGACGTATATTGCTGGGGTGCGTTCTAGCTAGAAGAACGATCGGTTTGTAGGTGTTTATGTAATTTTAAAATTTGTGACCGAACGAGAGGATATTTTTGAAAACTTTCTTCGGCAATATTGTTCTAAATTATGGCAGGAATCGATTGGTACATGTTTCAAGTCGCTAAGTGGTCTGGTTGCCGAGATATGGGCCAAAAACTGACTTTTTTTCGAAGTTTTTTGGCTTTTCAGGGAAATACATGAAAGAAACCCGGAATTTTTATGGCCTATGCTCATTCTCGTAACTTGCTTAACATAATTGCTTTTGGAACTAGTCATCGTTATTGCTTCGTTGAGGAGGAGATACGACTTAAAGCCCGGACACACATTCATCCATACATTCATTCATCCATCCATTCCCAGAAATGACGAGTTAATAAACGCAATTCTCCAGAATGGAAATTGCGCTAAAAAACAGTAAAACACAGTATTTACTGCCTGTATAGTGAAAAAAACAGTAAAACACCAAATTTACTGCCTGTATAGTGAAAAAAACAGTAAAACACCATATTTACTGCCTGTATAGTGAAAAAAACCGTAAAACACCGTATTTACTGCTTGGATAGTGAACAAAAAACCGTAAAACACCATATTTACTGCCTGTATAGTGAAAAAAAAACGTAAAACACCGTATTTACTGCTTGGATAGTGAACAAAAAACCGTAAAACACCGTATTTACTGCCTGTATAGTGAAAAAAAACCGTAAAACACCGTATTTACTGCTTGGATAGTGAACAAAAAACAGTAAAACACCATATTTACCGTCTTGATAGTGAAAAAAACCTAGTAAAACACCATATTTACTGCCTGTATAAATAAACCGGGAGTGATCTCCCCTAAACTTTCTCGAATATTCTTATATAAAACAACAGGGGATGGGAACTCGGGCTATAGACATGATTTTTAATCTATTTTAAATACTTAAAGTTTTAAAAATAGAATAAAGTCTCGTAGACAAAAGAGTTGCACTCCAAGTGAACGCTAAATAAAAAAGTGCATAATAGTGCGCAATATTATTAGTACTTTAAAAATTTACATTAGTTTTTTGAGAAATCGGAAGTAGCGTAAATTACTACTTCCGGTCAACGGAAATTACTCAAAATTTAACAGAAGGTAGAGAATTAGATCTTTTACTTACATGTGAAATTTCATTTATCTATCTGAAATAGTACTCAAGTTATAGGCTTTTGAAAAATTCAAAGTAGAAAAAGTACCACTTCCGGTTGTCGGAAATCGCTCAAAAGTTGATACGGATCTACGATTTTGATATAATACTTATATATGAAATTTCATCAACCTAGCTGTAACGGTACTCAAGTTATCGTGTTTACACACAGACAGACACACAGACACACACACAGACATACGGACAAGATTGCAAAATTATGTTTTTCCGTATCAGTGAGGTGTAAAACGTCGAGATTTGTAAAAATCTCGATTTTTTTTTTTGCACGATTACAATACTTTCTCTATACTACGTATATACGAGAAAGTAAAAATGAACAGTAAAATAAATACAAATCTTGTTTATTTCACCCAAATATTCCAGACTTGACAGAAACTTACCTCATACACAAGCTCATGATGGAAGTGGGGAACATCTAATTCAGTCAAACACCTAGTGGCTTCATCTATGTCCCCAGATGACAGATACTCTTTCAGAAGCATCACCATCTACACACACAAAATATAGGAGGAATTAAGGACGTGGTAGGATTTTATGATTGACAAAAACAGCTGGTTTAACCAATATTTAAGCAGAAAGATTTATTAGTGTGCATGAAAGCTATTTCAAAACAAAGATGGATAAATAAAACATTAAGACTGAAAAACATATATAATGCATGTAGCTGATCACCCAAAGAATTTCTCCAATACCCTTATGGTGCATATTTTTTGGGGTTGAAATTTCAAAATGATAATTTTCATACTACACAACCTTCAGCACAAGCTTACAATAAAATAATTATACAGCCTTTAGTATTTATGAGGTGTCACATAGTTGTAAGTTTCTCTTTAATTTATATTACCTTTGTCATAAATTAATGTAACATCTAACTATACATCAATAACTTAGAATGTGTCAACCCTAAGTCAATCTAGTAACTTAAGCTAAAACAAATAAGCACAACCATCTGTAGCCATAAAATTATATATTTATTAAATCTTTGAGACCAGAGTAACTCATTAGTGCTTTCAATCAGCCTGCCTGCATTACCCAACAACTCGTCTAGCCTTTAATATTTTCTCAATTTAATTCTTTGTTTTGCTGAATCTAATATTTAAATCGCATAGCTAATTAATATTATCACTTATTTTTTTAGTTGTTTTTACTTTTTCTAGTTTTCTCATATTTTCATAGAAACTTTCATTAAATCGGTCCCAAAGCAAATTATCTGCAGTGTCTAAACAGTTACATCAGCACATTAAATAACCAAAATTAAAGTATTTATTGGAATACAAATCCAATTCATAATTTTAATAGAAAAATGACTGTACTTTAATTATCAATGAATAAGAAATAAATAGATTATAACTTTAATTCTTACGTGTGCAGGACTTTCAAGTATGGTTAGCTTATGTCAATAATGCGTGGGTTTTAAATCAATTTCTCATTAGATGTCATTATGCTTTAGGAAAAAATAATTCTGGTTTTTAAAGATTTTAAATTGTAGCACCTGTAAAATGTAGTAGATACATAGGCAAATAACTGATAAAAATTCAGCTTTTGTAAAAGAACTTTAAAAAATAAAAGGGTGGAGTTTTTTAACTGAATATAATCTGGAGTGACATTTTCCCCATAGAAAATTTGTGTTGGATTAAAGAAGTTTTTTTTAATTTGAAAAAGGTGCATGTGAAATCATGAAAATACCTGTTTGACAAGATATTTAACAGGACGTAATCCACCACCAGTGCCCCAGATGTTATCAAGTCTGACAATGCCATGTTTCTGTGTAAGCAGTGTATCAGCTTTCAACAATGCTTCTCTAAAAACAATATAACTACTGTTAAACAATCAAGCAATGGAAAAAAAGCATGAAAAATACATTTCACAATACATCATAGAAGCTGATTAGATGAAAATAATCAGAGTAATAAACAATATAATGCGAGCACTTACTGGCTTGTTTTGCAGTCTACTTTTCCTTTGTGTGACTGGATGTATCTAGGGGGCAAGCAATCATCCGCAACAGCTCTTGCCAAAAACTTTCCAACAACCTGAGGATGAATATACGGGGCCCCTCTGATAAATCATACATTAGGTACCCCAGCTAATGACACTAAACTTGTTACATGAGAAAGACAAAGTTGTAATACTTTAAGAATTACCACCAAAACTGATTCTAGGGTTAACTATCACCCCCATCCAGTCATGCAAGTTAACTCCAGTATATGGATTGATAGAAATACTTACTACATTATTACTGAACCAAACCAGTTATAGTTATGTGATTGATTCTAAAAATAAAATACTATTAAGAGTGCAAAACCAACCTCTGGTGCATGAGGAGCATCTAAAACAAGATCTGAAAGTTTGTCAAGAATGTCATTAAAGCCTTCAATAATGTGTTCGTGTTGCAGCACACGGCCATAGAGATCTGACAGCAGAACAGATGTCATCTCACATTGTGCAGGCTTGTGATCTATTGCTTTGCTTATCATATACTCTACTATTCTTGGCTTCTTTTCACCAATATTTAGGTCTGTCAATGAACTCTGAAAATTTTAATCAACAAGATTAGAAAACTAAGTCAAGTCAGGAAAATTTATTTCAACTAACAACTTTATAAATTAATTAAATCTTTTAACTTTAAAAAAAAAAAAAATTAATAAAATAATGAGCAAAACATGTAAATGAAACATCATTTCAGGTACAAACACACGGCTAACAAACTCTAATTAACTTGATATAAATTACTAGGACTTACAATGAATTCTGTTGAGTTGTTACTTTCATAATATTCTAATATTGCAGGCTCTAAAACTTTTTCTAACTCTTCTAGTGTAACCTCAGGGTCTATTTCTTCTATCAAATACTCCTCCTGAAAATGTGAAGGAAAATATTATACATCCATGAGATGACAGTCACTGATACTGTTGCTAAATTAATGTAAATACTCTAATGGTAAATTTAATGGTACTCAGCTAACAAAAGAAATCACCAGCTGCTCACCTCGCTTTCAGAATCATAATTTGGATCATGTGAATCTTGGCAGTGGCCATCTTCTTGGACTTCCTCTCCAGGCTTCCCCCACACCCCTTTTCCTCCAGCTCCACCTACAGTAAGTACAAATTTGTTATGAATAAAATGTTATTACGTCTGGTCCATTGTCTAATTGAATTATTATTTTTTATGTCACACATTGTTATGGGTCGGGGTTTTATAGGTGCATTTTGTAAATAAAAGACCCTTGATTTATAGATTATTTGGGAACCTATTTACAAAGTAATATATTATTTTTTTTAGTAGTACAATCATAATAAAATGTATAAAATAAAGACCAAGCATAAATTCTTGAAACAAGAATTTAGTTTGGTAGTCCTATGTGTTGTTAAGGTAAGATCTATTTCTAGAGTACTACTAGTAGTATCGTCATCTAATTAATTCCTATTCTTATTGACTGTGTTAAGCCTAAAACAAACAACATCAAGAATAGTCTTAAAACAAGTAAACAAGCTCATTATTTTTTTTTAAATTGTGTGTGGCGTATAAAAAACATTTTTGTGAGGTTTTTGTCACTTATACTAAAGATTGGGTAGCCTATAGGCCTAATTGATGATTTTAGTAGCTTGGGTAACTAAACAAAATTTAAAAGAACCTCAAACAAATTGCTTTTATTTATTTATATCACCAAAATTGCAAATAAACACTGCATATCTAAGTTACGTGGTTCAAAAAAATATAATGAACTTCACCAAGTTGACAAGAATCATTAGGCCTACATCATATTTATGACATGGACAAAAATTGTGCTTTTTTTAAAGATTTAGTCATCAAAACAGATGTTTAAATTTTTTTTTAAATGCTTAAGCATGAAAATAATTCAGAAATTTTATGTTTTTAGAATCAAAGTTATAAAAGTTGCAAATCCAGAGAACTTGAAAATAATTTTTTGAGTTTATGGCTATTTATTGCCATTTAATAAATACTTTAGGCTATTGGCTACATTTCTATTTATTAAAGACTTGGATCACTTTCTTATTTTTGCAGTCTATGCCTAGACATAGTCTGTATAATATAATTTAGAACCTACTCCCTAATTTTTATTATTAGCCTATAGGCCTATTTAATATTTAAATATATTTAGGCAATATAACAAATAATGAATGGGTCTACTCTCTCTTTTTTACTGATACTTGTCTGATATGGGGCCCTGGGGAGGCCCTATTAATTTAATTGTTTTTCTAGCTAGGCTTAACATAAATGATAAGGTTTTTTTTATTAAAAAATGACAAAATATTTCAATATCAATATCTGTAATAAAAGGGGGCTAGGTCAAATGTTGGTAGCTTTGACTCTTAAAGAAACTTGTAGATCTAATTTGATTTCAATATTGAGAGTCTAGATTAGAGCTTAAAGCAAACGTAAAAAGCACGTGACGATAAACCTTTCTTCGGGAGACCTCGGCCTCTTCCGTCTCGAGATTTCCTACTATTTTTAGCGAGAGGCAATGCCTTCTTAGCCAAAGCAGCTGCTCCTTCTGGTCCTACTTCTTTACCGGGACTAAGTCTCCCCAATTGTCTTTTAGCTTTCCTAATGGGACGTGATGACAAATCTTTAGATAATTCACGAAGTCCGTCAATGCTTTCATCGTCAATACCATTTACCATGTCCACTGAAACGCCATCTTGAAGAGATTCTGATACCACTTCCATTTCTGCAGACATTTTTTGCAGATAATACGAATCCCTTGCACTAAATTATAAAGTCAAATTAAAAATAGTATATCCAAAAAGTATGTGCACTGGTCAACAAAATCTATAAGCTTTTCAAACAAAAAATGTAACAGATTGTGCTAGTCGCTTGGTTAGACCTGGAACGTGTTTACAATCTTCAGTACGAGTTGCATCTGATTGGTCGCTTTCTAGATTGTCTCGCGTGTAGCGACGTAAACACTATAGTCATGTGACACGGAAATTATTTCTGTTTACTAACAAATAACAGATTTTTCTGCACAACTGATAGAAATTAAAGCGATAAAATACAAGTACTTTAATTATTTGAGTTAAAATAAATTAATTTAAAAAAATAAATGGTATTTAAAATGTCTTTTAAGTTCAATGTAAATACGTCCCATAATTTCAAGGTCACCTAATCGCTCATGTCATTTTTGTAACGCTTTTGTTCTAAGACTAAAATACCAAAACAGTGTGAGAAATAAATGCAGATTTAGGCAAAATCTAACTAGATCTACAAGTTATTACATGACGAAATAAAAAAAATTAACTAGGCACAATTACGTTTTTTTAAAAAAAATAAAATGTTCTAATAGGCAAAATATTACACGGTACTTTATTAGGAATAATAATAATAAAAAGTGCATCGCCAAGCAAAAGATGTGTTCACTATTATTAAGCCTAGTTAAGTTAATTGAGTAGTACCCCCCCCCCCTAGAGATGCTTAAAGTAAACTGTCAACTGCTCATGTGAGATTAGCCGGTGCGGGTGCAGGTAGATGTGTGGGCAGGTGGTGTGGTGATCCTAGGCAAGTGTGGGTGTAGGTGAAGTGGTGATCGTAGGTAAGTGTGGGTGTGTGGACAGGTGGAGTGGTGATCGTAGGTAAGTGTGGGTGTGTGGGCAGGTGGTGTGGTGATCGCTAGGTAAGTTTGGGTGTGTGGACAGGTGGAGTGGTGATCGTAGGTAAGTGTGGGTGTGTGGACAGGTGGAGTGGTGATCGTAGGTAAGTGTGGGTGTAGGTGAAGTGGTGATCGTAGGTAAGTGTGGGTGTAGGTGAAGTGGTGATCGTAGGTAAGTGTGGGTGTGTGGACAGGTGGAGTGGTGATCGTAGGTAAGTGTGGGTGTAGGTGAAGTGGTGATCGTAGGTAAGTGTGGGTGTGTGGACAGGTGGTATGGTGATCGTAGGTAAGTGTGGGTGTGTGGGCAGGTGGTGTGGTGATTGTAGGTAAGTGTGGGTGGAGGTGGAGTGGTGATCGTAGGTAAGTGTGGGTGCAGGTGTGTGTGGGGGCAGGTGGTGGGGTAGAAGGTAAGTGTGGGTGTGTGGGCAGGTGGTGTGGTGATCGTAGGTAAGTGTGGGTGCAGGTGTGTGGGGGGGGGGGGCAGGTTGTGGGGTCGAAGTAATTGTGGATGTTGGTGTAAGGTTGCCGCGGTACGTTCATGTAGTGATATTTTAAAATGGACAAGTGTGAAGCAGGCAGTCATCGGTTACTTGCCGTATGAACCTAGTCACACATATGGTATTGTCATCTCTAAGGTCGTGATGTATAACAAAAATATGACACCTGGACCCACCTTTCCCCTTGCAACAGTATGTAAGAAAAACATGCACCACCAACCTGGGTTCACGACAAAATGCCCCAAAGACACATACATTATATTTTAGACTTTTTACATTGCACTCTTACTTTGTCAGTTACCGCTAGCAAAGCAAAAAAGAGGGCGGTCTATTTTTTTTTTCATTTTATACACGAATTTTGTTCCTTAAAAGTTTACTTTTGGGCAGACGTTCTTCGGTCAGTACCCACCACCCACATCCCTAGAGAGGCGTATATAACGGTTCTATGACTTGACACGGCCTCCCCCTACCCCTCCTTTTTTAATCAAGTAGGTAACATAGTACAAAAAGAATAGGATTAAAAAAAAATATCTGAATCTCGTGGCACAAACCAACCACACATGAAACAACAGTGCAAAAGTCACGCAAATCCAACTCTTATTGTTTTACATGTGAAAAGAACTCAAGGGAGATGACTGATAAAAACGCTACTAACAAATTCGAATTCTCTATTACCTCTCTTCATAAAAATTGGCCCTTTTTCAGAAATTAAGTATACGAGCCGACCCGCGGCGTATCATACGCCGCTATTTAGTTGTTTTATTTTCTACTTTTCAGTAATTCATAATTTGTGAATTCGACAGTACCAACGCTGCCACTGAAAATATTTGCTTTAAAACACTATCAGTAGTTCGTTAAGGACGATAACCCCCTCCTTTCCCCCAACCCCTACCCCACACCCCCTCCCCCCCCCCCCCCGTGAAAGTAAACTTCTCTTAGTTACCTCCCCTAAGTTTAAAATTGTTTCAAACTAAATTATCTGCCCCTAATAGTCGTCACTAAACACGACTCTACGATTGTAAACATTTAGCGTGAACCACAGCTCACCAGACCATGTAGGGGTGGGGTGGTAGGGAGCGCGCTTACAGCTTGGTGTTGTCTATCGTCTCCAAGAAGAGAATTATATATATAGATAGATATGTGTTATCAGACCACTAAGTTACTGTTTGAAATACAAGTGTTTTAAGGCTAATTAAAAGTATTGATGACAGACAGAAACAAAGACGGGCATGAAGTCAGACAGACAGGCAGACGGACGGACGGACGGACAGACGGACAGATGGATAGACGGACAGACAGACAGAGAGACAGACGGACGGACGGACCGGTAGGCAGACAGGCAGGCAAACAAACATACAGACAGACATGCAGACAGACAGACGGACAGGCAGGCAGACAGACAGACAGGCAGACAGGCAGTAACATAAGCAATATCATAAACAGTTATAAACAGCGTTTCTCCCAGGCATCTCTTATCTTCGACGGGAGGGGGGAGGGGGGGGGCAGAGAAGAAAGTCTACTGCCCCCCCCCCCCCGAACGAAATGGAATTTATTATATAGTAAACATATACTTTTTAACAGTGTCCGCCCCACCCACCCACCCCAACACTAAAATTTCAAGGTCCCCCCCCCCCCCGGAGAAAAAAGTCTGGAAGAAACACTGGTTATAAACACCTAACACAGTGTTTGATGTATGTTTTGATGACTACCCCATTTTTTAAATATAATATTTGTTATGACTACACCACATTTTTAATATAATATTTGTTATGAATACACATTTTAGATGAGATCAAGGATGTTTTGAGGTAGTTCCCCCACCTTGTGATAGCACGCAGTTGTGATGTTTTGAAGTTGACATGTCATTGAGAAAAGCGCAGGCCACTAAAACAGCAGGTCAAGAGCCGGAAAAGGAAATAAACATGGTACGGCGTGGCCTAGCGATAGAGCGCTAGACTGCTAACCCGAGAGTCTCGAGGTTCAAATCCGGGTCTAGTCAGTAAAACAAGTCTGTCGCCGAGTCTACCCGACTCTGGTGAGTAACTTACTCACCTTACGGAACGTAAAGGAGGCTGGGCATAGTTCTGACCCTATGGGCCTTCAGCTTCGAAAAGGGAATTAAAAGAAATAAGAGAAAATTAGATAAGTGCAGAAATAACACTTGGATTTGCAAGATTAATATTTAACTCAGTTTTTCACTAAATACAATGGCAAAGTTTAGTATAACAGAAATAAATTGCAATAAATTTGTACTTTCTCGTATACAAAGTATAGAGGAATTGTTGTAATCATGCACACACACACAAAGTTGGAAATCTCTGCTTTTTACACTTCCCTGAGTCGGAAAAAAACATAATTTAGCAAATTTATGCCTGTCGGACTGTGTGTTTTTGATAATTTGAGTGCCATTTCAGTTATGTTAAAGTAATTTTATGTATGAATATTATTTCACTTATTGTGTAGATCTGTATCTAGTTTATAGCGATTCCCTATAACCGGAAGTTGTACTTACTATACCTCCATTACCCAAAAGCCGATAACTTCAGTACCGCTTAAGTTAGGTGGACGAAATTTCTTCTATAACTAAGTGAACTAATTATTTCAATTAAACATCAGAATTTATTTATCTTGGAAAGTATAGGGGAATCCTCTCCGGCTTTATTTTCATTATTTGAAGCTATTAAACATAATTTTATTCTTGGTACTCTCAAATTAGAGAGCCTACAATAGTCATACAGAGATACAGACAGAAATACAGAGTGACAGACAGATAGACAGAGTGACAGACGGGCGGGCGGACGGACGGACAGACAACGAAATCAACAATAACATTAACACTTACAAAAATCTTACAAAATGTAGCAAACAAAACCAACAAAAACCAAGATGGCCGCCTCATTAAGAAACTGACACGAGCTGGCACACTACACACTTGACGTGTAAGTAGAGCGGCACCACCCCGTTGATGCGCGCGCTTGTCTCAAAGATCGGTTTCCGCTCGAGCTACTCCACTGGGCCTGGCTTAGTGCTCCAACATCAGTGTCACGTGTCCTACATCATCATACAAAGTTGTACACGACACATCAACCAAGCCATACACCACACGTAAACGTCGCTCTACATAACACATCATCACACCGAGGCCGATAGGACACATGGACAAAAATCCTACAAGTTCTAAAATCTAAACAGTAGAAACTTAGTTATAAACACTGACTTTTTTTTTTGCAGTTGAGTCAACTACGAAAATATTTGTTTCAGAATTGTTACAGTTTTCATGGAATATAAATCCATGAAGGTATAGAACTGAGGATCTTCAGGTGGGTTGACTGGTAGAAATCAAATTCGTTACTTCATATACCCCAAGTATATCTGTAACACGACATTAGAAGGCTAACTTTAAACGTTGTACCGCCGCTGTACCGCCGCTGTACCCCCACTGTACCGCCGCTGTACCGCCGCTGTACCCCCACTGTACCGCCGCTGTACCGCCGCTGTACCCCCACTGTACCGCCGCTGTACCACCGCTGTACCGCTGCATGTATCCAGGCCTGACCAATCTGAACCACCATGCTATGTTGTAGTGTGGAGTAGTGTACACATTGGCTGGTGTTTGCTGCAGTTACTGGTGTACTAAAGTGTACTTGGTTACCATGTTATGTTGTAGTGTGGAGTAGTTTTGCTGCAGTTACTGGTGTACTAAATTGTACTTGGTTACCATGTTATGTTGTAGTGTGGAGTGGTGTACACAATGGCTGGTGTTTGCTGCAGTTACTGGTGTACTAAAGTGTACTTGGTTACCATGTTATGTTGTAGTGTGGAGTAGTTTTGCTGCAGTTACTGGTGTACTAAAGTGTACTTGGTTACCATGTTATGTTGTAGTGTGGAGTGGTGTACACAATGGCTGGTGTTTGCTGCAGTTACTGGTGTACTAAAGTGTATTTGGTTACCATGTTATGTTGTAGTGTGGAGTAGTGTACACAATGGCTGGTGTTTGCTGCAGTTACTGGTGTACTAAAGTGTACTTGGTTACCATGTTATGTTGTAGTGTGGAGTAGTGTACACAATGGCTGGTGTTTGCTGCAGTTACTGGTGTACTAAAGTGTACTTGGTTACCATGTTATGTTGTAGTGTGGAGTAGTGTACACAATGGCTGGTGTTTGCTGCAGTTACTGGTGTACTAAAGTGTACTTGGTTACCATGTTATGTTGTAGTGTGGAGTAGTGTACACAATGGCGGGTGTTTGCTGCAGTTACTGGTGTACTAAAGTGTACTTGGTTACCATGTTATGTTGTAGTGTGGAGTAGTGTACACAATGGCTGGTGTTTGCTGCAGTTACTGGTGTACTAAAGTGTACTTGGTTACCATGTTATGTTGTAGTGTGGAGTAGTGTACACATTGGCTGGTGTTTGCTGCTGTTACTGGTATACTAAAGTGTACTTGGTTACCATGTTATGTTGTAGTGTGGAATAGTGGACACAATGGCTGGCGTATGCTGCAGTTACTGGTGTAGTTACTTTTGTTATTTTACATTACTGGGGTCGCTTATGCTAATGTTTTAGTTGTTTACTTTTCGTTGAACAGCTGAATGTAAGGATGGTTAAGTTAAAACAAAACATCGCATGTCGGTGACCCCCCCCCCCTCCCCTTCTCTAGGAGACAACAGGACCCGCCTCTGACGCTCATCACTTAAGTGTCTGTCAAAATGGAGCACACGCTACAAAAATAGGCCCGTGATTTTAAATCTCATGTCAACAACTGAGTGGTTGAGTGAGCCACACGTGAGTGGATGATCCACACGTGAGTGGATGAGCCACACATGGTATAGTGTACTCACACACGATCAGTCCTGACACAGTTGATAGTTTCTGCTTCTAGTCGCTCGTCTTCCCTTTGTTAACTTCTTGTGGCTGTCAGCGTCATGTTCAGTGTCAGATCAACGTTGGTAAGTTAACACATTTTTATTTCGTTACAGTTTAAAGAGGGTGTTAGGGGGTTAAGGGGGAGGTTAAGGGGGAGGGTGTTGGGAAGGTGTTGGGGAGGGTATTGGGGAAGGGTCAAAGGTGATGGTGAGTTGGTAAGAAAAATAACATGAAATTATAAACAACAAAACAAGACATGGTTTTGGTTGAGGTGATATTTAATATGAACGTGCCTTGTAAGATGTGAATATACGTTTGCTGTTGATTGTGAAGTTTTTCCCCATGACATTCATGTACAACATGCTGATAGTAATGATCCATCAAATTTGTGATGTACTAAAAACATTTTCTCTGACATTTTCACCCACAGCGGATATTTCTCAATTGTTTGGTCTTGGTCTGCGCATGCGCCCAGCAAATCCAGTGCCCGGCAATGTGCATTTGTACAGGTCGCAGGGCCTTGTGTGATCACGTGATCGAGTACGACTCCATCTTAGGTCCGTTTCCAGACACGGTGGTGGAGGTGAAGATATCCAACAGCTACGTCAAAACCCTGGGGCCCAGCATCACGGGACGGAACGTGGAGACGATCTTGGTCGATCAGTGTTCCTTCACCGTCGTCACCACCAACACTTTCACCGACCTCAGCAAACTCAGGTCTCTGCACATCATCAACTCTGAGATAGGCCATGTCAACTATCTGGCTTTCAGAAACATCTCTAGCCGAGCTGATATTCTCATTAACAACACAAGTATCGAGTCAGTTCATGAACGCGCCTTCAACAACTGTTCTAATCTTCAACAACTCAAATTCGAACATGTTTTTTTGAATTATATGAACACTAAAGCCATCAGCAACGTTCAAGTAAACAACATCATCTTTGATAATGTAGATATAGATTTTTTAAAAAGAAATTTCTTGAGCGATATTCCTGAGGTGAAAGGACTGACGATCAAAGGCTCGACCTTCAGGACCATAGAGGCAGACGCCTTTAGCGGTCTGGTTGCCGTGGAGCGAGTGCTCATCAACAACAGCAGCTTCGTGGATGTCCAGGGCGCCGCTCTCATGTACCTACACCACGTCAGCCGGCTCTCGTTTCTCTTTCAGAGCTCCAACGTCAGCTGCAGCTGTAGGAGCCGGGACCTGTTTGTGTACGTCCACTTCTTCCCCGGCTCCGTGGCTCCCAGTGTCCAGTGCAAGTCAGAACAAAGCAGGGACTTCGAGGGGCCGCTTAACCAAATCGACTTCCGGAGACTGTGTTCGATTTCCGGCAATATTTCCATGCCATCTTTTGCAACGCCTAAACCTTCACAGGTAAATTGTTATAGTTTTCTCTCAATTGATTCACATATAGATAATCGAAATGACACATATAAGCAACGATCTAATCCTGTGCCTTTTGTCAAATTTTGAGTAATTTCCGTTGACCGGAAGTAGTAATTTACGCTTTTTTAATTAAAAAAAAACTAATATCATCAAGTACTAATATTCCGCACTATTATACAGACATTTTTTGCCGTTCACTTGTTACGCAATCTTTTTTTTTCCTACGACATTCTATTCTATTTTTAAAAATGGACTAAAACTCATGACTATATCCCGAGTTGCCATCCCCCGTTATATAACAGTATGATTGACCCTTATTTTGAGTGAGAAGTCCGGGGGTATAGGGGTGGGATGGGCAAAGTGGGAATTAATATTGTGTTACAACAGTGTAACAATGGCCGTTTTCCAACTGGGTATGAAAAAAAACCAATGTACCAAACCTTACAAACGGTGGAATATTGAGAGACCAACTACTCGAAAAGTCAAATAGTGGCGCCTGCCAACAACAGTTGCGTCGCTATCAAACCTGACACAGCCCAATAGACATCGCATGTTGTTTTTGGACGCTGTCGCTTTGTCGCAACATCGCAATAAGGGGTCATCCATTTATGACGTCCACATTTTTTTGGGGATTTTGTACCTCCCCCCCCCCCCCTCGTCCACAAAATCCACTTTTTTTTCCTTATAAAAGTCCATATGCGTCCACAAAAGTCAGTTTTTTTCGGTGATCATCTGGTGCGTATTTTTTTCCTAGTCGATTCTATTCTGTACTAGCCGTCCCGGCCAGGCCCTGCTCTGGCTTCTGTGAAAAACCTTTCTGTTAAAGACCATCACTTGTGTGTTTAGTAATCGTCATAAACCCGGCTTTGCCCACCCAAACCACAACCAACCAAAACCAAAACAACAAAACGCAAACATAACGCTAACACAATTACAAATACAAACGAAAACAAAAACCTAACAACAAACCCAACCACAACCACAAACACCAATACAAACACAAAGAAAAAACAAACAAAAAAGCAAACGAAAACAAAAACCTAACAACAAACACAACCACAAACACCAATACCAACCAATAACAACGCACAAAAAAAAAAACGAAAAAGCAAACTAAAACAAACCAAATCTAAACGCAAAACCAACCAAAAACACAAATACAAACCCAAAGAAAAAAAAACAAAAACGAAAAAAGAAAGAACAAAAACGAACCAAATCAAACCGCAACCACTAACGCAAACCCAACGGAATCGCCTGTTTTAGCTTAATAAACGACTATAGTACCCCAACTTATTCATAGTCTTTTGCACTCACTTAAACGAACGCGCCTGTTTCAATTTAATGAACAATTTTAATACTCCGAGCTTATCCATAAAATACCTACAACATTTGCACTTGATCAATCCCCGCTAATTATGTAATTATTTTTTTTCCCAACACCAAAACAAAGTAATAAAAAGTAAATTCTTTTCCACTAATGCAATGGTTTTATAAAGGGAAGTAATTGTGTTTTCCTAATTTATCAAAGGGAAGTAAGTGCTATAGGACTATTTAAAGACATAATTAGAATTTTTGTTAAAGATGATATTTTTTTTAAACTTGTGTTTAATGAACATGCCGACAATTGTTACTATCAGTTTGAAAAATGAAAATTATTTCCCAACACTTTCAATAGTAATTTTTTAACTCATAAATTTAGACGAATGCGCACGATAATAGTCTAACACTTTAATCCATTGAAGTATGTCAATGACAAACATATTTATTTTTACATACAGAATTGAGCTTTATATATTAGATTTAAAAACGTAAATATTAAAAAATAAATACACAGCAGACAAATTCACTCACAACTTAGGGTTAACTCAAGCACACCACAGCTACAGCTCACTAATCACGGGAAGCGGGTCAACAATCTTTAACACATCAAACAAGTTCAACATAACAGACACGCACGCCGACTCTGAGGGAAAATTAGCAATAGTTACAATCGAGGGACAAGAGGGAAAACTAAGCATAGTCAATGTACACGGACCACATAGACCAAAAGACAGTAAATTTTATGAAAACCTGGAACATTTATTAACTAACAGATACAACCAACATGACATCATTTTGGCCGGGGACTTTAATTTCGTGGAAGACAGATTAGACATTTTAGGACCAAAAGACATAATTCGAAACCGTTTAACCGCAGACAAACCACACGCCAACTCAATCAACAACATTAAAACATATTTCAATTTAGTCGACACATACAGAGCGCAATATCCACACACCATACAAACCACCCACGGAAGTAACACATCTGGGAATAGATTCCGTTTAGACAGAATTTACGCCCCATCGAACATGAAAATCAACAAAGTAGAACACCTATTCTCAACACTACAGTTTAGCGACCATACAGCAGTTCTGACAACTTTAAAAAACGAACAAACACAAAACAAACCAAAACACAACACTTATTGGAAATTCAATAATACACTCTTACTAGACGAGCGCTACATTAACACTATAAAAGACTTAATAAAATTTTACACGCAATCATCACCAAAATTTAACAAAATCCAACATTGGGAAGATTTAAAACAAGACATTAAGCGGGTGTCTATCCAATATGCATGTAGCATTAATAGCGTAAGGGCCCACATAGAAACTAAATTAGAAAAACAACTAAGTATACTGAAAGGAATCAATAATAACAAAGAACAAATAGATGCAACAGAAACAGAACTTTCCAAAATACAAGAGCACAAATATCGAGGCGCGCAAATTAGAAGTAGAATCGAACAAATAGGCTCGGAAAATCCCACACACCACACTTTAATTTTAGAACAAAGCTTTCAGAGGGCAAAACAAATCACACATCTCATAGACAACAATAACCAAGAGACGACTGACCCTGGAAAAATTCAATCAATATTTAGAGACTATTATACGCAACTGTATAAGTTCGAAGAGACAAACACAGACATACAAGACAAATACCTTAAGTTTATTAAACCATTACATGACAGCGACAAAATTAATATTGACACCCCCTTTCAGCCAGTCGACATAACCAAAGCCATACTGAAATTAAATTCAAATAAATCGCCAGGGCCGGACGGCCTGACAAGCGAATTTTTTAAAGCCTTTTCAACCGACCTAATTTCACTCCTTTTAGCTACCTTTAGAGAAATGTTTCTGCTAGAACAATGCCACGAAAATTTCAACAGATCATACATAACATTAATACGCAAACCCAAAACCGATCCTAAACAAACCCAAAACTATAGACCTATTTCTCTCCTAAACACTGATTACAAAATCCTATCCAAAGCTCTAGTCTCCAAAATTGAACCGCACTTGCATAAAATTATAAATGTAGACCAACAATGCAACATCACAGGTAGGAACATACGAAATCACAATCACTTAATTAGAGACATCATCCACTACACACACGAGAAAAACACACAAGCATGCATACTCAGTTTAGATCAAGAAAAAGCCTTCGACCGGGTAGCTCACAAATACCTTCACAAAATCTTAGAAGCAAACAATTTAGGACAATACTTTACGACATGGATAAAAATAATCTATTTTAATGCACATAGTCACTTACTGATAAACCATAATATTTCCCAAACACTTTAGAATAAAGAAATCAGTCAGACAAGGCTGTCCCCTATCTCCAATCCTTTATATACTAACACTCGAACCCCTTTTAGAATGCATTAGAAACACTAGAGACATCAGAGGAATCGACATCCCAAATCAATTAAACAAAAAAATTCTAGCGTACGCTGATGATACAGCTTTTATGCTCCAAACCGAAAAATCTATCATACTAATAACAGACATGTTCCTTGACTTTGGGCTGGGTAGCGGGTCAAAAATTAACCTAATGAAAACCAAAATTATGGGACTTGGACGGTGGATCAACAAACCCAATTACCCACTAAACATGCTAGGTACCAACAAACTAAAACTTTACGGCATAACCCACTATAGTAACCCACACACCAACAACGATGATGAATGGAAACAAGTCTTAAGAAAAATCCAAAACACCATAGCACTTTATAAATTTAGCTCAACAACAATTTTTGCTAGGTCATCTATAATTAATAGGTATGTCATCCCAAAAATCACCTATATAGCCACGGCTAAAACAATCCCAAAGCCAACAATTAAACATCTGAATAAAATCATTAGAGAGTACATATTTCAGACCACAATTTCAAACATTAGCCACAACACTTTAGTACAAAACAAACTTCATGGAGGAATAAACCTGCACGATATACAGACCAAAATCAATACATTCAGACTAACACACATTAGCAGAATAATTAGCCAACCAAACTTTCACCCTCTAGCTCACTACTATATAGGCATTCAGCTAAACAAACTTACAAAAATCAATAATACAACTCCACATTACATAGGAGGAAAACTCAGTCCCTTTTACACAGAATGTTTACAAATATTAAAAAACAAGGAAAAACTTGTCCACAAAAAGTCACAAAACATTTACAAAAAGTTAGTGCAAAAGCTCTCAACTCCACTATACAACAGAATCCAATGGTGTAGGAAATACGCTCTAACAGACACAATGGACACCTTCAGAAACCTACACCTCAAAACCATCACACCCAAAGCCAGGGAAATAACTTACAGACTCATCTACAATTCAACACCCCTAGCAAAACAACAGAAACCATTTTGCCCACTATGCAGACAAAACACACCCGAAACCGAAACGCACATCTATTTAGAATGCCCCACCATACAAAACATGAAAAAGACGCTAGAAAACAAAATAATAAAAAACGAGACCTACAATATAGATATAGTCATAACTCTAAACAAAATCCCAATACAAAGAGATAGGACGGACCTAGAGCAAAAAGCAAGGACGGTAGCTATATATAGACAGACTATTTGGAACAGCAGAATAAAAGCAAAACACGACAAGGTACAGTTTACGGGACACGTACTAGACTTGATTTATCGTAGACGACTCGACAATGACAGCACTCAAACACATATACCATAATTAACAACACCAAAACGTAAAGAACATATTACACTGCTTGTGCCACCTGGAACGCCTAATCGAACTGACACATCCCCCTTTCATCACACCCTCTCCGCCCCCCCCCCCCCCCCGCCCCTAAACCTCATGATCCCAAAAATCAAATTTCCCCTCAAAACTGCATCCCCTCGTCCCCATCACCACCACCCCTGTGATGAAGTACTATGTTAAACAGTGACAATGATGTATTATCCAAATACATTTCTAACAACATCAATGTAACTCCCACCCCTCAACCCCCATGTCCCCACTCTGTGTCGCTTCATTTATCATTTGGCATTTCATTTTCCTATTGTTGCTTTTTGTGTATTGTTTAATTTATAAAGCTTACAAACATTGTAAAGCTTTCATTTGTTACTATATTACTATTATCATATATGTAAGGTACTGTGGTTCACAACGTACAAATGACCCCAATGACCCGTACTCCTTTTGTATTCATTGTATTATCACCAAATTAACACTTACAGTTGTTTCGTTAACTTTACTAATCTAACTCTTTTATGTGAACACCAATTTTTTTGATCTATAAAACTCCACTGTGTCCCTACACGTGATAGCTACACGCCTACCCACCCCTAACCTGTCGGTACTTAACATCCATCTAAACACAAACACCGACTTGAACATACCAACCTTTCACCCTCCCACTAATTCGCTCACACAGCAATCTGTTCGTCAAACCCTCCCCCCCCCCCCACCCACACACACTACAAATGGTAACACATCAGCAGTCAGATAACACAGCACAAAATTTGACGCTTGGCTTGCCTTAAAACACGCAGTCACCCTCTCCACGCCTCGTCAGACACAGCTACCCACTCCCCCCTCCCCCTCTATCCACTTACCCTCAGACATGAAAACACCACTTTCCCTTTAACTGTTCCAACGACCCCACCACCCACCCCAACATCAATTTCGAATATCTATTCATTTACTTTTTAAAGTTCTAAATCTTGTTTCTTTCCCCTCATTTTTTACACAGCAACCTTTTGAAAACTCAATGCGACCAGTACATAAATAAACACTCTTTTAACCAGTCAACTTAATTTGCTTCCCTACATTGAAAATGCTCCACTGGCCCTTTGTCATTCTCAAAAAAAATACCCTTTCCACTCCCCACCCAGACTTCTGACACGTTTATTTGACCTTCACCCCTTTTACTGCCATCTTTTGTAATTTTTGTTATAATCATATACATGACATCACGCAAATATTCATTATGTACATGTTCAAAACCCTTCTTTTTCATTTGAAACTATGTAAAAAAAAATGTGATGTTGATGTACTTGTTTTAATTGCAAATAAAAGTAATAAAAAAAAAAAATTTAAAAACGTAAATATTACAAAGAAAATTGTATAAAAACCGTTTTAATAGCAAGCTTTTATATAATAGTGCAGTAAAAAGGAGAAAATAAATGATTTCCTTTAAATATATTTTACTACAATACTATTTAGAATACTATAAATAGCGTAGGTCACTATATTTTCTATTGGATACCTTTATTAATATTTGGAAGAAACCCACGCTTTTCTTTGATTTAAATAGTAGTGCAGTATTACATATTTAAAGAAAATCCTTTATTTTCTACATCTTAGTGCATTATTTTGTTATTAAAACGTTTTCTATGCAATTTTTACTTTCTGGTATACGAAGTAGGGCCTATAGAGGAGGTATTGTAATTGTGCAAAAAATCGTAATTGAGATTTTCATAAATCTCGACGTTTTACACCTCCCTGAGTCGGAAAAACATAGTTTTGCAATTTTACCGCATGTCTGTGTTTGTGTGTGTATGTGTGTGTATGTGTGTGTGTGTCTGTTCACAGATCGTTAACCGGAAATAAAACTTATTTTCGGTTTTTCAAAAGCCTATAATTTGAGTACTGCTTGACATAGATAAACGAAATTTCACATAGATTTATAGGTAAAAGATCTATTTCTCTGCCTTCTGTCAAATTCGAGTCATTCTGTAGACTTGAAGTAGTACTTTACGCTACTTATTAATGTAAGAAATGTAATTAATAATCTGTATAACAATTACAAGAGTTGTGGTTTACTATTCACCTATAAACGTGTCTTATTGGAATGCACGGAGCTGATTCCGATGCCGCCTAGCTCTGAACTGAAGCTTTAGCTAGTCTCGTTTAGCTTCAAGATGTACCCAAAGAGCTCCATTACAATCAGTATTGTTCTGTTTTGTCTTGCGTTTTGTGTTTTGTTTTTTTCTTCTATATTTTTTACAATGTGTTCTCCCCCCCCCCCTCCAATGGGCCCCCCCCCTACTGATCATTTACGCCACTGGGTACAATTAGCTTTACAATGCTCATAGGAAAGCATCCGTCATACGAACCATGCTTTATCTCATTAACATTCATTTACTATCCTAATTATTTAATTACATGCAGCATTTGAGTGTATCTCATAAAACAATTTCAACAAAAAAAACCCGAGATCTTGAATGTCCTCTATGTCTCCTGCACAATTTAATGTCGCTGTTGTCTCCTGCACAATTTAATGTCCGCTCTCGTCCACTGCACAATTTAATGTCGCTGTTGTCCACTGCACAATTTAATGTCGCTGTTGTCTCCTGCACAATTTAATGTCCGCTCTCGTCCACTGCACAATTTAATGTCGCTGTTGTCCACTGCACAATTTAATGTCGCTGTTGTCCACTGCACAATTTAATGTCGCTCTTGTCCACTGCACAATTTAATGTCGCTCTTGTCCACTGCACAATTTAATGTCCGCTCTTGTCCACTGCACAATTTAATGTCCGCTCTTGTCCACTGCACAATTTAATGTCGCTCTTGTCCACTGCACAATTTAATGTCCGCTCTTGTCCACTGCACAATTTAATGTCGCTGTTGTCTCCTGCACAATTTAATGTCGCTCTTGTCCACTGCACAATTTAATGTCGCTGTTGTCTCCTGCACAATTTAATGTCGCTCTTGTCCACTGCACAATTTAATGTCGCTGTTGTCCACTGCACAATTTAATGTCGCTGTTGTCTCCTGCACAATTTAATGTCCGCTCTCGTCCACTGCACAATTTAATGTCGCTGTTGTCCACTGCACAATTTAATGTCGCTGTTGTCCACTGCACAATTTAATGTCGCTGTTGTCCACTGCACAATTTAATGTCGCTCTTGTCCACTGCACAATTTAATGTCGCTCTTGTCCACTGCACAATTTAATGTCCGCTCTTGTCCACTGCACAATTTAATGTCCGCTCTTGTCCACTGCACAATTTAATGTCCGCTCTTGTCCACTGCACAATTTAATGTCCGCTCTTGTCCACTGCACAATTTAATGTCCGCTCTTGTCCACTGCACAATTTAATGTCGCTGTTGTCCACTGCACAATTTAATGTCGCTGTTGTCTCCTGCACAATTTAATGTCGCTCTTGTCCACTGCACAATTTAATGTCCGCTCTTGTCCACTGCACAATTTAATGTCGCTGTTGTCTCCTGCACAATTTAATGTCGCTCTTGTCCACTGCACAATTTAATGTCCGCTCTTGTCCACTGCACAATTTAATGTCGCTGTTGTCCACTGCACAATTTAATGTCGCTGTTGTCCACTGCACAATTTAATGTCCGCTCTTGTCCACTGCACAATTTAATGTCGCTGTTGTCTCCTGCACAATTTAATGTCGCTGTTGTCTCCTGCACAATTTAATGTCCGCTCTTGTCCACTGCACAATTTAATGTCCGCTCTTGTCCACTGCACAATTTAATGTCGCTGTTGTCTCCTGCACAATTTAATGTCGCTCTTGTCCACTGCACAATTTAATGTCCGCTCTTGTCCACTGCACAATTTAATGTCCGCTCTTGTCCACTGCACAATTTAATGTCGCTCTTGTCCACTGCACAATTTAATGTCGCTGTTGTCCACTGCACAATTTAATGTCGCTGTTGTCTCCTGCACAATTTAATGTCGCTGTTGTCCACTGCACAATTTAATGTCCGCTCTTGTCCACTGCACAATTTAATGTCGCTCTTGTCCACTGCACAATTTAATGTCCGCTCTTGTCCACTGCACAATTTAATGTCGCTGTTGTCCACTGCACAATTTAATGTCCGCTCTTGTCCACTGCACAATTTAATGTCCGCTCTTGTCCACTGCACAATTTAATGTCGCTGTTGTCCACTGCACAATTTAATGTCCGCTCTTGTCCACTGCACAATTTAATGTCCGCTCTTGTCCACTGCACAATTTAATGTCGCTGTTGTCTCCTGCACAATTTAATGTCGCTGTTGTCCACTGCACAATTTAATGTCGCTGTTGTCTCCTGCACAATTTAATGTCGCTGTTGTCCACTGCACAATTTAATGTCGCTGTTGTCTCCTGCACAATTTAATGTCCGCTCTTGTCCACTGCACAATTTAATGTCGCTGTTGTCCACTGCACAATTTAATGTCGCTGTTGTCTCCTGCACAATTTAATGTCGCTGTTGTCTCCTGCACAATTTAATGTCCGCTCTTGTCCACTGCACAATTTAATGTCGCTGTTGTCCACTGCACAATTTAATGTCGCTGTTGTCCACTGCACAATTTAATGTCGCTCTTGTCCACTGCACAATTTAATGTCCGCTCTTGTCCACTGCACAATTTAATGTCCGCTCTTGTCCACTGCACAATTTAATGTCCGCTCTTGTCCACTGCACAATTTAATGTCGCTGTTGTCCACTGCACAATTTAATGTCGCTCTTGTCCACTGCACAATTTAATGTCCGCTCTTGTCCACTGCACAATTTAATGTCCGCTCTTGTCCACTGCACAATTTAATGTCCGCTCTTGTCCACTGCACAATTTAATGTCCGCTCTTGTCCACTGCACAATTTAATGTCCGCTCTTGTCCACTGCACAATTTAATGTCGCTGTTGTCCACTGCACAATTTAATGTCCGCTCTTGTCCACTGCACAATTTAATGTCGCTGTTGTCCACTGCACAATTTAATGTCCGCTCTTGTCCACTGCACAATTTAATGTCGCTGTTGTCCACTGCACAATTTAATGTCCGCTCTTGTCCACTGCACAATTTAATGTCCGCTCTTGTCCACTGCACAATTTAATGTCCGCTCTTGTCCACTGCACAATTTAATGTCGCTGTTGTCACAATTTAATGTCCCCTCTTGTCTCCCCCCAGATAACACCAGGCCAAGTGGCTGCCACCACTAGACCGTCACCCACCCGCCCATCTTGTCCGGCCGTCTGCCGCTGCTGCCGAGTGTAGCCATGGCAACACTAATCTGTCCGGACCCCTGCCGGACGGCATCATCAACGTTACCATCTCCGACATGTATTTGTCCTCCCTGGGCCCGGACATTCTTGGCGCCAACACGGAAAATGTCCGCCTGATTAAATGCGAGATTAAAGAAATTTCATCCTCGGCTTTCAGCGGTTCTAAAAAATTGAAAACGATTCACATATCTGAGGTGAGAATTCACAACATCAAGTCGTGCGCTTTCCAAAATATATTCAGCGCAGCTTCCGTCACCATAACCAAAACAAAAATAGACGTCATCCATTCCGGAGCCTTTTCCAACTTACATAACCTCCGAAGTTTTGAGCTCAGCCAATCAGAGATCACCAACATCGAGTCCTACGCTTTCTCGTCAGTGCAAGGCGGGAACCTCAGTTTCTACGACATGGACATTTCCTCCCTCGCCCCCGCCTCGTTCTACTCCCTCCACGACATTGATTTCCTCAGCCTCTACAGACTGACCCTCCACAACATCAGCACAGGCGCGTTCATGAACAGCTCAAAACTGAACAGGGTCTCGCTGGACATGATCCGCATTCACAAAATGTCGTGTCTGGCTGTGATGGAGCTACGTCTGGCCACCCCCGGGTCGCACGACAGCTTCATCATGACCAACACCAACATCACCTGCGACTGCTCCAACGTTGACCTGATCAAGTACGTCCACGACCACCCCAACTCAGCCTCGGACTCCGTGTTCTGCTACTCTAACGAGACCTACAAGTTTGACCGGCCCATCAGAGAGATCAACTATCAGGGTCTGTGTTTCCAGAGTTCCGCCCCCAAGTGTGACGCGAACCTCCCAGAGGTCCCAAACTGTCACGCTTCTGACCAGCAACTCAATGCTAGCCAGCCGTCTGCTATCTTGGACCTGATCGTCTGCTTGATGTCGGCGATGGCCTACCATTTAGCCAGATTAGCATCTTGACTGACTAGCCAGTGAAGAGGCTAAACTTAGCGCTAATTCTAAAAGACTAGCCAGTGAAGAGGCTAAACTTAGCGCTAATTCTAAAAATAGATAGCTCTCGCTGTACAAAACTGAGTTCACGGTGGCTTATGGTGAGTCACTGGTGGAAAACTTCTCGCATGGGACAAAGGCCATTCATGATGGACGTAAGCCACGAACATACCACCCAGCTGACTAAGTGTATCACCCGGTTGACTTAGTGTATCACCCAGTTGACTTAGATTACCACGCAGTTGACTTAGTGTATCACCCAGTTGACTTAGATTACCACGCAGTTGACTTAGTGTATCACCCAGTTGACTTAGATTACCACGCAGTTGACTTAGTGTATCACCCAGTTGACTTAGTGTATGTCACAGCTTACGATGTGCGCCCTAGCAACATATCAGCTACAGTCAAACTAAAGTACTTAAAGAACAAGTGTTGGTGAAATGTACAAGATGAAATACCTGGCTTGGAATTAAGTCAGACATCATAAGATTATGTTATCTGCGCAGTGTGGCAAAACTCAGTGTGGCATGACGTCGGTGTGACAGATGGCGTCAGTGTGACAGATGGCGTCAGTCCTCCCCGTGTCCTCCCCGTGTCCTCCCCGTGTCCTCCCCGTGTCCTCCCCGTGTCCTCCCCTGTCCTCCCCCTGTCCTCCCCCTGTCCTCCCCCGTGTCCTCCCCGTGTCCTCCCCGTGTCCTCCCCGTGTCCTCCCCGTGTCCTCCCCGTGTCCTCCCCGTGTCCTCCCCCGTGTCCTCCCCGTGTCCTCCCCGTGTCCTCCCCGTGTCCTCCCCGTGTCCTCCCCGTGTCCTCCCCGTGTCCTCCCCGTGTCCTCCCCGTGTCCTCCCCGTGTCCTCCCCGTGTCCTCCCCGTGTCCTCCCCGTGTCCTCCCCGTGTCCTCCCCGTGTCCTCCCCGTGTCCTCCCCGTGTCCTCCCCGTGTCCTCCCCGTGTCCTCCCCGTGTCCTCCCCGTGTCCTCCCCGTGTCCTCCCCGTGTCCTCCCCGTGTCCTCCCCGTGTCCTCCCTATGTCCTCGCCGTGTCCTCGCTGTGTCCTTGCCGTGTTCTCTCTGTATCACGAACATTGTGTTGATTTCTCCATGTGTAATAAACATGTAGAACAGTTTTCTTTGTATGTGAGTAAAACACACATGTCATAGGGTGTGTATGGTGTGTGGCACACCGAAATTGCTTACAGTGTGGTTGTTTGTTTGTTTGTTGGTTTGTTTGTTAAAGAAGGTGGCATCCACTTAGCTCCACTTGACTGACTTGCAGTGTGTCAACTCACAGTTGTTAGATAAAGTAAGACAACACTCGTAAGGTAAAGTAAGACAACACTCGTAAGATAAAGTAAGACAACACTCGTAAGTTGAAGGAAACTATGAATAAAGCCATGGATCAAGAGAACTAAGAAGCAACGGAGATGGGGAGCTATGGGGCCATGAAGCCATAGAGCTAGGAAACAGAAATAATAAGAAAACATTATCTGACACAAGTATACAACTTTTTTTGTTTTTTTGTTAGCAGTTCAATGAAAAGTCTTGAGAAGATTGGGGCCACGTATCACTCACAGGCCTATTGTTGTTAGAAATAGTTTAGACCCTCTGCGGCGGAGTTGATGAGTTGTGTTTACCTCCGTGTTGTTGTATTACTTCCCCTTCTATCGCCCGTGGGTAAGGGGTTGGCGTGGTCGAATCGGTTAAGATCGTGGATGATAAAGGTCCCAAATTCTAACCCCAGGGCAGATGCGGCTTGATAGCTGGGGTCCAGCAACCCACCTAGGCGAGAAAATCAAACCACCATACCTTGTAGTTTGTTCTTGGATGGGCACATGTTATGGAAGCAAATTCAGAAAGAAAAGAAGGCTGAACTCGAGTCAATAGCCGGTAACCACATGAGAACCAAGTGCTCAAAACATTGCGTAGTGTGTTGCTTGCACTAACATCAACCCTATCATTGGGGAGGAGGGTTGGGGGTGGAAAAGGGGGTGGGGTAGAGGGATAATTTGCCATGACGAAGAACTGTGATTACATTTCAGGATTGTTCATTCCATGTAAGTAAATGAAATCGCCCTAGTATTTTTATTCCACTTAACAACTGGTTTTGTGAAGTTTTTACAAGAGGTGTCAAAATGTGAACTAATTAAAGACATTTTTGTGAATAGTTTACATCTAAAGAAAGTTGAGTTTTTTAAAAATAATATCGCAAATTTCACTTTCATTGTTAGTTTAAAATTTCCTATTAAAACTGTCTAAATATTATAGACAATATTTGATTGTTTATTAAACTGTTATTTGTTTTTCCAAAGAAAAATTTTAAAAAAAGCCTTTCATTTATTTATTTGGCAATGCTGGTGCAACATTGTCGCTGGACAGTTGTTTTTATACAGGCAGTTTCTACATCTAATCTAGACTGTTGAGAGAAAGAGTGGGCCTCCACAGTGGCCCTCCACAGAGGGCCTCCACAGTGGGCCTCTAGTGTGGGCCTCTAGTGTGGGCCACCAATGTGGGCCTCTAGAACAACAATCTGCTGCTGGGAGTTGATCAAAGTTTTCTATTTCTGTCCGGCGTCTATATTCATCTTGTGAGCGTTTTGTGAGACGGCGGAGTTACCGGACTTGGTCTTTTTAAAGTGTATCATAACTACTGAAATACTTGCAATGTGAATTCCCTAGAGAATATTTTTATTACATTAATTCAAGAGCGAAAGCCGTATAGTAAAAAGATTTTAAAATTAACGCTTGTCATTTAAAAACCTAGATATAAATGGATGAACAGGATTGCCATAGGAGGAACGGAACTACGTCACTTATTGATTCCATACAGCAGTAGAGAGGAGCTTCCGGTTGAAGTGCTAAAAATAGCTGATATTTCGTTGTTGTGTTTCTCGTCCCACACAGCGTGGGAATGTGTGTGTTTACCTGGAGCGTGGGAATGTGGGAAACATCTACATCTCACCGGGGGGGGGGGGGTGGCTGGTGTCCACGTCATTTTAATTCTGATGTCACATGATTCAAATATAGCCTGAAACTCATTGTATCACAGACAACATGACAGACAGCGTCAAAAGACATCGTCACTGACACATGGACATGAGCTGAGCCATCCTACATCACTGACACCTTCAATGACACTATCAGTGACACAATCAGTGACACAATCAGTGACACAATCAGTGACACAATCAGTGAAACACTAACACCATCATTGACATCATCACTAGCAAAATCTATGACACCATCAATAACACCGTCACTAACACAATCAATGACACCATCAATGACACCGTCACTAACACCATCATTTGGCTCCATTTCTGGTACCAGCACTTCACATTGTCTGGCCCGTTCATCTGATTATCTGTACCGATTGAGGCACGAACCATCCAACAAGCGTTCTAGTACATTCTAGAAAAAAAGTACTATTCTAGTACATTCTAGAAACACACTACTATTCTAGTACATTCTAGAAACACAGTACTATTTTAGTACATTCGAGAAAACACATAACTATTCTAGTACATTCTAGAAGCACAGTACTATTCTAGTACATTCTAGAAACACAGTACTATTCTAGTACATTCTAGAAACACAGTACTATTCTAGTACATTCTAGAAGCACAGTACTATTCTAGTACATTCTAGTCATACAGTACTCTTCTAGTACATTCTAGAAACACAGTACTATTCTAGTACATTCTAGTAATACAGTACTATTCTATTACATTCTAGAAGCACAGTACTATTCTAGTACATTCTAGTAATACAGTACTATTCTAGTACATTCTAGAAGCACAGTACTATTCTAGTACATTCTAGTAATACAGTACTATTCTAGTACATTCTAGAAACACATTACTATTCTAGTACATTCTAGAAACACAGTAATATTCTAGTACATTCTAGAAACACAGTACTCTTCTAGTACATTCTAGAAACACAGTACTATTCTAGTACATTCTAGAAGCACAGTACTATTCTAGTACATTCTAGTCATACAGTACTCTTCTAGTACATTCTAGAAGCAAAGTACTATTCTAGTACATTCTAGTAATACAGTACTATTCTAGTACATTCTAGAAGCACAGTACTATTCTAGTACATTCTAGTAATACAGTACTATTCTAGTACATTCTAGAAGCACAGTACTATTCTAGACTGCCACTTTGTACCTGCTGAATACAGACATTTTATTTTACTGCCACATTAGATCGCTTAATTAAATAAATGGAAAAATAATGATTCAAGAAACAACAAAACTCGCGATTAGCGTGTGATATTTTACTGCCCAAAGGAACCAATGGAAGCGCACGATGAGCCGGAAGTTGTGATTAAACAAACTCACTAAAATCCGTCATACGTTTGGCCACTTCCGGTTTGGTGAAGGTCACGGTGACATACGAGTGTCCCAGGCTGGAGCTGATGATCTCTTTTTTTATCATGACGTCACACATGAGCCTGAGCAGCTGCTGTTGGACGTTCTGTGACGTCATCCTGCTAAAGTACGGGCCGACGTCACACCACATGAGCTTGGGGGCGGCGGGGGGCCTGTGCTTCAGGCACTTGAAGTCCCGCCTCAGCCGACCCAGGAACAGCGGATACCCCTCGACCCTCTGGGTGGGCGGCGGCCGGAGATGGGTGAGCAGGGGGTCCTGTAGGACACACTCTGCGCAGTCGCAGTCGTACAGGTAGTCCTCCAGCTGTTCCGACACCGTCGGCCTGGGCGTGATAGGGGCGGGGGTGGTCAACCGATCACCTTTAGGTGTGGACGCTTTCCTGGACACGGTGGGTTTGATGTCGCGGATTTGGGGGGATTCCCGTGTACTGACGGAGGCCCCTGCCGCGGTGGTACTCGTGGAGTAGGAGGACACGTCGAACTCTGTCTTACTCGCGTTGCTGGTTCTGTTGGCCGTGTCGTCCAGCATGTTTTTGTTGGACGTTTCGTCCAGCAAGTTTTTGTTGGCCTTATCATCCAGCAAATTTTTGTTGGCTGTGTCGTCCAGCATCGGGTAGCTGGAGTTAAACGTTGTGTCAGACACATCTTTGACGGAATCGGTCCTTTGATGTTTGACACACTTGGTTTTCTGGGGCAGATCAAGTTTTGGCTTGGCACCACTGGTCTTGTTCGTTAGCTTGGACAAAGCCTCTGCCGTGAAGGGCTTTGGGAAGCTGTTGACCGATCCTGGGTGACCACTGGTGTTTGCCGTGTCCCCTGGGTGACCACTGGTGTTCGCCGTGTCCCCTGTGTGCTGTTGCATGTGACGCTGGTTCCTAGTCTCTCTGATCATTCTATCAATGATTCTCTTCTCATCGGCCGGGTCGCGCCGTGAGTTAGTCAGGTAGTACTGGTTCTGTAGACGTGCCACGGAGAAATCAGATAACTGTCGGCTGCGCAGACGGACGCCGGTGTCGACGTTTTGGCGCCACGTGGTCAAGAGGTCCAGCAGCTGGGAGTAGCTATCGTCTTCATCGTCTGCGTCAGACGCGCGGCTGTTCATGGACTTGTTGAGCACGGAGTAGCTGGGCAGGTTTCTGACTCTCCTCATGTTGGTGTACATCAAGCCGTACGGGTGGGTGTCCAGACTCTCCATCGTCATTTCCTGGCAACTGCTCACATTTTGATTCCGCTTTCTCTGGTTTGTGTTGTTATTCTCTGAGGTAAAAGCGTTTTGACTTCGGTTGGGTTTTCCCGGCTTGGCCCCCTTCACCTCCTGTTTCGGCTCCTCTACTTTTGGCATCAGAACCAGCAACCTGAGCCTCTCTTGGATCCCTTCCTCTAGAGGATTCTTCAGGGCGATTTCCATCTCACAGTTGTGCCTGTCCCTCAGGTACGGGTCCCACGTGCTCTCCCTGGCGGACCCCCGAGGCAACGACTCAGTTTTCTGGACTCGGCTCGGGACCCGCGGCGCCATCGATTTTCTTCGGATCATTTCTTTCTTCACGGCCAGACTTTTAAAACTGCAGCTCAAATCAATTCCTGATTTAGATTTTAAATTATCTAAAATATCATCATACATTTTTGAACGTCGTTTTTTCCTGCACTGCAGTTTCTCCTTGGTTGAGATTCTGTTCTCGTCACGTGGTTCATACAGACCTGTGACGTACAACTCGTTTCTCGTCAGGTTCAGCGTCTTGTACACAGGGAGGTTCGCCTCGGAGCTCTGAAAGTCGGCGGTCACCACCACACTGAAGGAATCGGTCGAAGTCGACGGTATGTTGAGCTCGTTCTCAGCTTCTTCGATTCCTGGCATGATGGTTGTGGAGGGGAGGAGAGTGGTAGGGTCGCTGGTAAAAAGAGCCAGGTGCCCCGGCAGTTCCTGGTCGATTGTGGATTTGACGACTTTATCCTCACTTTTGGCGGGCTTGGATTTGGTGTCCGTTGAAACCAGAGTGGGGGACTCAGCGATCAAGTCCACGGTCTCAGTGTACACCTCGACTGGCGCCGCTTTCTTGGATGGGTCGCTAAACCTCGGGTTGTCTTTCTCTTTGGCTGGCGGCTTCTCGTTCACCGGCTTGGGCACTTCCGCCGGAACATTTAGTCTGCGCATGATGGAACGCTGGAGCTCCTGCTTAGTCAGTTCTTGCTTGTTGCTTTGCCCCTCCCCGTCCACAAGTCGCACGTGATTGACGCAGTGCTGGGTGTGAGCATACGGGATCTGGGAGATCTCTCTACGTACTGGGGTCACTCTAGGGGTCGCGTAGGGTTCGGTTTCTTCCAGAATCTGGAGTGGAATATTGGAGCTGTCTGCCTTGTCGTAGAACACAATCCGCACCACTATCTTCTCGTAGCGCCACCCCTGGGGACGTAGGCACTTTGTTAACAACTCACACAACAGCCACCCCTGGGGTGGGGAACTAGACGCAGCCCCACAACAAACAGTGGCTATCAGACACAACTTTACTCAGTTTTTCCCCCTCAGTTGAACCATGTGGGGCCATGTGTGGCCATGTCCAACTAGACCCAGATTATTGAGCTAAATTTAAGCTGATGAGTCGACAAATTGTTAAAGTTCAGACTAAGACCCAGTGGTGGCACAAGGCGTGTACAGTCAAAACAATGGTTTAGTCACCAAACTAAAAATACAAAATTGTGGGACGGAGGGTGGAGTGACACACTGAGTGACACCACACCGGGTGACACATGACACCGTGACGTCACTGTTAAGACGAGCATGCTAGCAGAACAAGTGAAATTAAATCTTGGACGAGTGAGTTCACAGGATTCGATAGTTTTAGCATTTTAAGTGTAAGGGACCACATCTGTAAGACCACATCTGTAAGACCACATCTGTGAGACCACATCTGTAAGACCACATCTGTAAGACCACATCTGTAAGCTATCTGTAAGACCACAACTGTAAGACATCTGTAAGACATCTGTAAGACCACATCTGTAAGACCACATCTGTAAGACCACATCTGTAAGACATCTGTAAGACCACATCTGTAAGACCACATCTGTAAGACCACATCTGTAAGACCACATCTGTAAGAGCACATCTGTAAGACCACATCTGTAAGACCACATCTGTAAGACCACATCTGTAAGACCACATCTGTAAGACCACATCTGTAAGATATCTGTAAGACCACAACTGTAAGACCACATCTGTAAGACCACATCTGTAAGACCACATCTGTAAGACCACATCTGTAAGACCCCATCTGTAAGACCACATCTGTAAGACCACATCTGTAAGAGCACATCTGTAAGAGCACATCTGTAAGACCACATCTGTAAGACATCTGTAAGACCCCATCTGTAAGACCACATCTGTAAGACCACAACTGTAAGACCACATCTGTAAGACCACATCTGTAAGACATCTGTAAGACCACATCTGTAAGACCACATCTGTAAGACCACAACTGTAAGACATCTGTAAGACCACATCTGTAAGACCACATCTGTATGACCACATCTGTAAGACCACAACTGTAAGACCACATTTGTTAGACCACAACTGTAAGACCACATCTGTAAGACCACATCTGTAAGACCACATCTGTAAGAGCACATCTGTAAGACCACATCTGTAAGACCACATCTGTAAGACCACATCTGTAAGACCACATCTGTAAGACCACATCTGTAAGATATCTGTAAGACCACAACTGTAAGACCACATCTGTAAGACCACATCTGTAAGACATCTGTAAGACCCCATCTGTAAGACCACATCTGTAAGACCACATCTGTAAGAGCACATCTGTAAGAGCACATCTGTAAGACCACATCTGTAAGACATCTGTAAGACCCCATCTGTAAGACCACATCTGTAAGACCACAACTGTAAGACCACATCTGTAAGACCACATCTGTAAGACATCTGTAAGACCACATCTGTAAGACCACATCTGTAAGACCACAACTGTAAGACATCTGTAAGACCACATCTGTAAGACCACATCTGTATGACCACATCTGTAAGACCACAACTGTAAGACCACATTTGTTAGACCACAACTGTAAGACCACAACTGTGAGACCACAACAACGAGACACCAAGTCAGGCACGACCACCACCAGACCAGCCCCGCCCTACCTTCGCCCCTTCCTTCTGTCTGTTGTTGAGGTTGGCGTGCAGGACATGGGCGTTGATCAGGAAGGTGCTCTCCATCTCATGCAGGGCCTGTATCAGCAGCAGCAGCAGCTCGCCGCCTATGACCCTGTAGGAAGACTTCCCTTCCCACTTGTCACAAGAGATCCGCTTGAAAAACTCGGCTGTACAAACAGATGGTTTACAGCACGATAACAGCTGTACACGGAATGACAAACAGATGGTTTACAGCACGATAACAGCTGTACAGGAAGGACAAACAGATGGTTTACAGCACGATAACAGCTGTACAGGAAGGACAAACAGATGGTTTACAGCACGATAACAGCTGTACAGGAAGGACAAACAGATGGCTTACAGCACGATAACAGCTGTACAGGAAGGAAAAACAGATGGTTTACAGCACGATAACAGCTGTACAGGAAGGACAAACAGATGGTTTACAGCACGATAACAGCTGTACAGGAAGGACAAACAGATGGTTTACAGCACGATAACAGCTGTACAGGAAAATATACTCCCGCAGCGTATCATACGCCGCTATTTAGTTGTTTTATTTTCTACTTTTCAGTAATTCATAATTTGTGAATTCGACAGTACCAATGCTGCCACTGAAAATAAGAGTTTCTTCCAGGCATCTCTTCGGAGGGGGGGGGGGGGCTTTGCCCCCCCGAAAAATTTTTACCGCCCCCCCGAACGAAATGAAATTTATATAATTTATATAGAAAATATATACTTTTAACAGTGTCCGCCCCCCGAAGAAAGTCTACCGCCCCCCCCCCCCCCCGAAACTTTCAAGTGCCCCCCCCCCCCCGGAGAAAAAAGTCTAGAAGAAACACTGCTGAAAATAGTTGCTTTAAAACACTATCAGTAGCTCGTTAAGGACGATAACCCCCCCCCCCCCCCCCAACTCCTTCCCCCAAGCCCTACACTACCCCCCCCCCGGTGAAAGCAGCCTCCTCTTAGTTACCTCCCCTAAGTTTAAAATTGTTTCAAACTAAATAATCTGCCCCTAATAGTCGTCACTAAACCCGGCTCTACGATTGTAAACATTTAGCGTGAACCACAGCTCACCAGACCATGTGGGGGTGGGGGGTGGTAGGGAAATGCTTAGAGAGGAAGAGAGGGTGCTGCTAGGCGCGCTTACAGCTTGGTGTTTTCTAGGGTATCCAAGAAGAGAATTATATATATAGGTATGTCTGAGTCTGCGATTTGCTAAATCTAAATGATATAACCAATGAAACGAATAGAAACTATGTTATACATTCTAAATAAAAAACGATATATGCTTAAATCTAAAACTCATCATTAAATTTTGTTATGAAAATGATGTGATAAAATATAAGTTCTTAAATTTAAAAGCACACTAAAATTTTTTGCAAAAGATATTGAGCAATTTGGAAGACTTATAAACACACATTTCAAATCATATGTATAATGGCCTATATTTTCGAAATGCGTAAAGAAACTAAATTAGAAATTGTATTACGCTAAACAATCACATAATATGTTGTAGGAAAATTGTAACAATGGCAAATCCTATATTACGATTAATTATTAAACGTAAGCCACTACATTTTCTACAAGAGAATAAGGGAATAGTGTGTGTAAGGGAGGGGGGGGGGGGGGTGGAGAGTCTAATCTTCTTAATGGAGCAGGATTCTTATTTTGAGAAATCTAGATACAATAGTAGGGTAAAATTAAAAATATATTCAGGCATTATTTGATTAATGAAGTGAGCTTTAATTGGGTTTAGGTAATTGTGTTTGCAATTAAAAAAGCATTGTCTAAACCAGTTTACATATCAGTTTCTACAAATTAACAAAGGCGTTAAGCCTTGTGACGTACACGGTGATAGATACATGGGCGGGTCCTCTAGGACTGACTCCGGGGGTCTGGTGAAGTCCTCCAGTATGACGGGGGACAGCTCGGGGTCCGGCAGCTTGATGTCTAGCCTGGGCTCCCGCAGGTTGATGTGGCTGTGGGCCAGGTGCTCACGTCGGTCCAGCACATCCAGGGTGGCACTGGTCACGGATGACTGGCCAAGCTGGGGACAACATGGCACTAATCACCAGTCGTAAGGGGGGGGGGGGGGGGGGTCAAGCAGGTGGGTGGGGGTGGGGGCCAGGTGCTCACGTCGGTCCAGCACATCCAGGGTGGCACTGGTCACAGAGGACTGACCCAGCTGGGGACAACATGGGGGGGTCAAGCAGGTGGGTGGGGGTGTGGGCCAGGTGCTCACGTCGGTCCAGCACATCCAGGGTGGCACTGGTCACGGATGACTGGCCAAGCTGGGGACAACATGGGGGGGTCAAGCAGGTGGGTGGGGGTGTGGGCCAGGTGCTCACGTCGATCCAGCACATCCAGGGTGGCACTGGTCACGGATGACTGACCCAGCTGGGGACAACATGGGGGGGGGTCAAGCAGGTGGGTGGGGGTGTGGGCCAGGTGCTCACGTCGGTCAAGCACATCCAGGGTGGCACTGGTCACGGATGACTGGCCAAGCTGGGGACAACATGGGGGGGTCAAGCAGGTGGGTGGGGGTGTGGGCCAGGTGCTCACGTCGGTCCAGCACATCCAGGGTGGCACTGGTCACGGATGACTGACCCAGCTGGGGACAACATGGGGGGGGGTCAAGCAGGTGGGTGGGGGTGTGGGCCAGGTGCTCACGTCGGTCAAGCACATCCAGGGTGGCACTGGTCACAGATGACTGGCCCAGCTGGGGACAGTGTGGTACTCGTCACCAGTCGTAAGGGGGGGGGGGGGGGGTCAAGCAGGTGGGTGGGGCTGCGGGCCAGGTGCTCACGTCGGTCCAGCACATCCAGGGTGGCACTGGTCACGGATGACTGGCCAAGCTGGGGACAATGTGGCACTCGTCACCAGTCGTAGGGGGGGGTCAAGCAGGTGGGTGGGGGTGTAAGGTACATTACAGGTAGGTGGTGGTGTAATTTGTATTATAGGTGGGTAGAGGTGTAACTTACATTACAGGTGGGTGGAGGTGTAAGGTTCATTACAGGTAGGTGGAGGTGTAACGCAGGTGGGTGGAGGTGTAAGGTACATTACAGGTGGGTGGCGGTGTAAATTACATTACAGGTGGGTGGAGGTGTAACTTACAGGTGGGTAGAGGTGTAACTTGTATTACAGGTGGGTGGAGGTGTAACTCACCTGACAGGTGGTTGTAGGTGTAACTCACCTGACAGGTGTAACTCATCTGACAGGTGGCTGTAACTCACCTGACATAAGGCTGTAGGTGTAACTCACCTGACAGGTGGCTGTAGATGTAACTCACCTGACAGGTGTAACTCACCTGACAGGTGGCTGTAGGTGTAACTCACCTGACAGGTGTAACTCACCTGACAGGTGGCTGTAGATGTAACTCACCTGACAGGTGTAACTCACCTGACAGGTGGCTGTAGATGTAACTCACCTGACAGGTGTAACTCACCTGACAGGTGGCTGTAGGTGTAACTCACCTGACAGGTGTAACTCACCTGACAGGTGGCTGTAGATGTAACTCACCTGACAGGTGTAACTCACCTGACAGGTGGCTGTAGGTGTAACTCACCTGACATGAGGCTGTAGGTGTAACTCACCTGACAGGTGGCTGTAGGTGTAACTCACCTGACAGGTGGCTGTAGATGTAACTCACCTAACGGGTGGCTGTAACTCACCTGACAGGTGGCTGTAGGTGTAACTCACCTGACAGGTGGCTGTAACTCACCTGACACGTGGCTGTAGGTGTAACTCACCTGACAGGTGGCTGTAACTCACCTGACAGGTGGCTGTAACTCACCTGACAGGTGGCTGTAGGTGTAACTCACCTGACAGGTGTAACTCATCTGACAGGTGGCTGTAACTCACCTGACATAAGGCTGTAGGTGTAACTCACCTGACAGGTGGCTGTAGGTGTAACTCACCTGACAGGTGTAACTCACCTGACAGGTGGCTGTAGGTGTAACTCACCTGACAGGTGGCTGTAACTCACCTGACAGGTGGCTGTAACTCACCTGACAGGTGGCTGTAGGTGTAACTCACCTGACAGGTGGCTGTAGGTGTAACTCACCTGACAGGTGGCTGTAACTCACCTGACAGGTGGCTGTAACTCACCTGACAGGTGGCTGTAACTCACCTGACAGGTGGCTGTAGGTGTAACTCACCTGACAGGTGGCTGTAACTCACCTGACAGGTGGCTGTAACTCACCTGACAGGTGGCTGTAACTCACCTGACAGGTGGCTGTAACTCACCTGACAGGTGGCTGTAACTCACCTGACAGGTGGCTGTAGGTGTAACTCACCTGACAGATGTAACTCACCCCGCGACATGACAAGGCGCCCAGGTGGCTGTAGATGTGAGACTTGGTGTTGAGACTCTTGTTCAGGCAGCCAGAACGGAAACTTGAGCGCCAGTGTGGAGCCGACCTGGTCGAGTTCTCGAAACACGGCTGTTGGGGATTCATCCTAGCTGCTGTCTGCTGTCTGCTGTCCGACAGCACGGAGAGATCAGAATTAGAGACAGGTAATGTGTGCTGTTTCATACATTTAAATACTGCAGTTTTTCTTAAAATTAAAGAAGGCGTTAAAGCCACTTACTGTAAAGATGTATAAAGCCTACCAACTGTAAACATATAAATCCACTTACTGTAAAGAGGATAGATCTACCACCGCTAGTTTTATAGCATATTTCCTGGTGTTTGTCTAGCTGACATTTGAGCTTGGTGCGACCACAATTGCTGCGCCAAAAAGTGCCAAAGGGTGCGCATGCAATATTTGACTCCAATCGACAAACTCATGGATGTTTGTTTAAATAAAGTTTTAACTAAGTTAATACATCAACAATGAAAAACATCCTTTAGAACATTACAACGCAAATCTTTTAATTCTAAGTCAACAATCTCGTCTTAAAACAGAACAAACTGCTTTGGATACAAATGTACTGAGTATGTTAATTTAATAAAACAAACACCGATTTTCTCCCCCCAGAAGGGCACACGTCTTTTATTTGATTGTAGGAAAAAAAGTCACAGGGGAAAATAAACCGGGAGTGATCTCCCCTAAACTTTCTCGAATATTCCTATATAACTTGAAATATAGACATGATTTTTAATTATTACTTTTTAAAATAGAATAGAATCTCATAGAAAAAAAGAATTGCACACCAAGCGAACGCCAAAACAAAATGTGCATAATAGTGCGCAATATTATTAGTACTTTATAAATTTACATGCGTTTTTTGAGAAATCGAAAATAGCGTAAATTAGTACTTCCGGTCAACGGAAATTACTCAAAATTTGACAAAAGGTAGAGAATTAGATTTTTTACTTACATGTGAAATTTCATTTATCTATCTGAAATAGTACTCAAGTTATAGGCTTTTGAAAAATTCAAAGTAGAAAAAGTACCACTTCCGGTTATCGGAGATCGCTCAAAAGTTGATCAGTATCTACGATTTTGATAAAATACTTATGTATGAAATATCATCAACCTAGCTGTAACGGTACTCAAGTTATTTTATACGGAGTGGTCTAGCGGTAGAGAGCCCGGACTGCTAACCCGTTAGTCTCGAGTTCGAATCCGATTTCAAGTCAGTAGACCGTCCCTGAGTTCACCCAACTCTGATGGGTACCTAACTCCTGTTAGGGAAAGTAAAGGCGGCTGGGCATAGTGCTGACCACACTATCTCTTCCTATGCCGAGGTCACAGAAACAAGTGAACTCTACTTCACTTGCCCCATAGACCGTCAGGTTTGAAAGGGAAACTTTTCACTTGGTGTGCAATTCTTTTTTTTTTCCGAGATTCTATTCTATTATAAAAGGTTTAAGTAATTAAAAATGGAGAAGAATATTGTCTATGTCCTGAGATGCCATCCCTCGTAATTTTATATTAGAATATTCGAGAAAGTTTAGGGGAGATCACTCCCGGTTTATTTCCGTTCACATGGGGGAGGGGGGGAGGCTACATACTATAATACCAGGGGTGGGGGTGACTGTGTGGGTGACCACCGAAGCACCGTCAGACGGAAATATTAGCACGAGCTTAATGCTAATCCGTGTTTCGTGTCTATGAAAACTGTCCCTGGTCGGTTAGAAGCAGAGTTTCTTTCAGACACTTGTCTCTCTGTCCCTGGTCGGTTAGAAGCAGAGTTTCTTTCAGACACTTGTCTGTCCCTGGTCGGTTAGAAGCAGAGTTTCTTTCAGACACTTGTCTGTCTGTCCCTGGTCGGTTAGAAGCAGAGTTTCTTTCAGACACTCGAAGGGGGTGGGGTGGAAGAAAAGGGTTGGGGGCACTTGTAAACTTTCGGCAAGTAAGAACTGACACTGATTTAAGTATGTATTTCTATTTAAATTTTTTTTCTACTTCGTGCGGGATGGGGAACTGGGGCGGGGAACTACCGTTCTTCAGAAAGAGTCCCGAAAGAAACACAACATTGAATAGAAGAATGTTTTGAAACAATCTGGACAAAAATATGACATTCATATTATTGAAAAGGTTCACCATTAAACGACTATCTTCATTGGTTCACCATTAAACGACTATCTTCATTGTGACAGTCATAAATTATGCATGTATAAAATTATACAGAAAGTTTTAAAAAAGAATTTTGACCTTCATCAGCGATCACAACAAAGTTAAACTCCTGCGTGGCTAATAAAAGATCATATTTCTGGTTGGTTCCAGTTTTTTCAGTGGATCTTTTCAAACATTCAAACACAGCAAATTTTGAAAAGAAAAGACAAAAGAACGTTGACGTCATAGTCTACGTCACACATACCTAATCACACAACCTACGTCACACATACCTAATCACACAGTCTACGTCACACATACCTAATCACACAGCCTACGTCACACATACCTAATCACACAGCCTACGTCACACATAACTAATCACACAGCTTACGTCACACATACCTAATCACACAGCCTACGTCACACATAACTAATCACACAGCCTACGTCACACATAACTAATCACACAGCCTACGTCACACATACCTAATCACACAGCCTACGTCACACATACCTAATCACACAGCCTACGTCACACATACCTAATCACACAGCCTACGTCACACATACCTAATCACACAGCCTACGTAACACATACCTAATCACACAGCCTACGTCACACATAACTAATCACACAGCCTACGTCACACATACCTAATCACACAGCCTACGTCACACATACCTAATCACACAGCCTACGTCACACATACCTAATCACACAGCCTACGTCACACATAACTAATCACACAGCCTACGTCACACATACCTAATCACACAGCCTACGTCACACATACCTAATCACACAGCCTACGTCACACATACCTAATCACACAGCCTACGTCACACATACCTAATCACACAGCCTACGTCACACATACCTAATCACACAGCCTACGTAACACATACCTAATCACACAGCCTACGTCACACATAACTAATCACACAGCCTACGTCACACATACCTAATCACACAGCCTACGTCACACATACCTAATCACACAGCCTACGTCACACATACCTAATCACACAGCCTACGTCACACATAACTAATCACACAGCCTACGTCACACATACCTAATCACACAGCCTACGTCACACATACCTAATCACACAGCTTACGTCACACATACCTAATCACACAGCCTACGTCACACATAACATAACACGGGTTGATTTTGGGAGGAGGGGGGGGGGTCATTTTTTTGTGACTTTCTGTTACAAGCCAAAGTTGGAGGTGTTGGGGTAAAAAAAATGTAACGTATATTTGCGATTTAAAAATCTAGCTTAGTGACAACTGTATAATACAATAGAGCAATATTTGTCTTTACAAATCCTAGTTAATGCAGACAATATTTTTATTTAAAAACCTAATTAATGTAGGCATATTTGTCTTTAAAAACCTAGTTAATGTGGACATATTTTTATTTAAAAACCTAGTTAATGCAAACATATGTGTCTTTAATAACCTAGTTAATGTGGACATATTTTTATTTAAAAACCTAGTTCATGCAGACATATTTGTCTTTAAGAACCTACTTAATGTAGACTTATTTGTCTACAAAAACCCAGCTAATGTAGACATATTTTTATTTAAAAACCTAGTAAACGCCGACACATTTATCTGGCTATTGCCTAGGTAGTCATCATTCAATGGAACAAACTAAAAATTGATCGCCATTAAAAAGTCCGAGGAAGAAGACTGGTTGATGAATTAATTAGCAGGTATTGTTTCTGGTAAGTAAATGTGGCTACAGTTTCCTTGGACAGTGAGAGTAGAGTATCCTGGGAGGTGGTGAAGATGGGGAGAGGGATATCTGAGAGTGGGCTTAAAGTGGATGGGGGAGGGGGGGGGGGTGGAGGGTGTCTGTGGGGGTGGGGGTGTGACTTGCCATAAGATAAAACTGGGTTGAATGATCTCGTCCGTCTTCCCGGATACAACTTTAATACGGCCGTCTTTATTGAGGGAGAAAGACCAGATTACAGTGAACATATTTTGTTACTGAAAAAATAATTGTGCAAATACTTCAATGATACAGACACAATTATTGTTAACTAGTTCCGTATTACTGAGATGATTATTGTGCAAATACTTCTGTCTGCGATGTTTGAAACAAAGTTAACCACAGCAGACGAGGAGACCCAAACGACAGACCGAGCCAGATAAAACCCACCCTCTACCAGCAGAAGATAAGAACCAGTTCCCGCCATACACCAGGAACAAAAATGATGTTCCCATCCAGGAATAATAAAACCTGGACTTTATTGTGTCTTCTGCCTAGTTTATGACCTTTTATTCCTTCCTTATAAATGGGAAAAAAATCTAATCCTTAAGACAGAGATAACATGTCTGTATTTTATCCCCCCTCCCACCTGTGGAGTTTTATCTCAGCATGTTGTCTGCATCAAACATCCACCCTCCACGTATTGACATCAATAATTTAAACGATTTAGCCTCATAGATAGATGTATATGTAGGTAAGTGTTAAGCAAACTTCATTGCCTTGATTACATAGCTCACCATGTCATAGACGCCATTTACGTGGATTATTTCCCCTGCCGGCCAAACCATTCAACCTGCCAATCAGAGCTGGTCTTACTTCCCTTGATTCATGGAATAATTTCAACCAGCCAATCGACATTGTCCTTACATTTCAATATGCACAGTTACCTCCACTCAAACTTCACCAACTAGCAGAAGAAAACAATTGGCTAAAGGTAAAATGTAGCGATCTGTTGGAGTGTGGGGGCTTTTTCATTGGATTAAATTACTAGCAGAATACCGGTGCTTCGCTACGGTTTAGACAATATAAAAAATGCGGTTTTTTTTGTCAGCAGAAAAGAACAAACAAAACCAAGCAAAACAGAACAGAACAATGGTGATTTTACAGAAGACAACAATAAAATGAGAGCAGAACAAAACATAACAAAATGGAACAAAAATAGAATAGCTGTTTGTCTATAGCTGGGGAACTTAATGGTATAGAACAGGGGTCTCCAAACTTTTCAACCCGAGGGCCGCATTAACTATCAAATATCTGTTCAGGGGCCAGAGTTTCTTTAAGGCATCTCTTCAGGGTCGTGGCGCCCCCCCCCCCCTTCCGAAGAACGTCTACCGCCCTCCCCCCCCCCCCCCAAATACGAAATATAATTTATATAGAAATATATACACATTTCAAGTGTCCACCCCCCCCCCCCTCCCCGCACCCGAGGTCCACGTTTGCTCTCAAATTGTTCTTCACGTATTTCATTCCTGAAAATGTTTGCTCACACAGGTATTTTGTTCGAAAATTTGAAAGGTACTTTGATGCAAAAGTTTTAATGTTAGGAAAGTCTTCCTTGTGCAAAAACGTATGAAAACCCATCTGCCCTTCTTTGAACATGTCTCCAAGGAAGTCATTTTCTTGCAATTCAATTACCTCCAGCTGCAGTTCATCTTTGCAACTGGGCACATTTGCTTCAAATGGGCTTTGAAACAGTCTCACTTTTTCTGCCCATGAATCCAAGTCAGAAAACCGCTACTGAAACTGCAGCTGGAGGTCTTTAATGATCTCGTATGTAAATGACGTGGGGAACTAAGTGGTTGTTTCAACCGTAAAGACCTTGCACTGCTGAAAGTGTATCAAGTTGTTAGCCTGTAAGGGGTCGGCGTGGTCGAGTCGGTAAAGCTCATGGTTGCTAAACCGAAAAGTCTCGAGTTCGAACATGACAAGTTTGTATCTAGAGGCCTTTATGTGGGTGTATAGATCAGAAACTAGATTTCACTCTGTTGCCGTTTTAGGTTCAGAAAATTTAAATGACTAGTTATGTCTGCAGCAGAGGCCAATTTCTATACCCACTCTTCATCAGACAAAAATGGCTGTGATTTGCCTTTACAATCAGGAAGTCACCGATTTCTTTTCTTAGATACTCTGCTCAGAATTTTGTGTTTGTCTCTGAACTATCTACGGTTAGATATCCTCTCTGGTAACAGTGTCATACATTTTTTTTAGGGAAGCCAGCTCTTGTGTTATGTTCAGGTCTTCACCCACACCTCTAATGAACACACGAAGTTGAGAGGTGGAACAGCTACCCAGCGACTCATCCATTGCAATTGAAAAATGGCTGAACTCCTTGAATTTTTCGCTATTAGAGTCACTATGTTTTCACCAATGTCTGCAACAAGGCGAGTAATTGTATTTGCACACAAAGCTACATTTCAAATAGTTTTGAATTTTCTGTCCAAAGCTCCTCAGCCACCTCCAACAAACATTTATTCAGTTGACAAAAAGGTCGTCGCGGGCCTGATAAAATGACCTCGCGGGCCGCATACGGCCCGCGGGCCGTAGTTTGGAGACCCCTGGTATAGAATATATATATATATATATATATATATATATATATATATATATATATATATATATATATATATATATATATATATGACTTTTACTAAGAACACACCATTTTGTACGGAGAAATATCTTACTACGAGGTTATTAAAAAACTGGAGTAGAACTTGCTTTACAAAAAGAAATATTTAAAAAAATTGATGTCAAAGTTTTCACGACAATTAATTGTTTTTATCACACCCCCCCCCCCCCCCCCCCCCCCGTCTGGAATCGAACGACTTCACAAAAGGACCCTCCAGTTTTTGCAATCCGGTATTCCTTTTACTATTAAAAAAGAAACATCTAAAAAATTAGTATTAGAAACCCTCTTTTTAGCCAACTTAATTACTTCAAGAAGGGTGTAGCGCAGATTGTAAAATTAAAATTTAGTTGATAATTATAATTTAAAACAAACAATTTAACGTTCAACACATTACCATTAGCCCAGATTTGGCTAATGACAGACAAAATTATGAAAAGGAAAATAGCCCATTAAACATATCACAAATCATGCATAACAAATCTACAAAAACTAGATAAAGTAAATATTGTTCTACTTGTGTGACCCACCCCCTCCTCGCACAAACATACACTTATGCATACACACACATACATGTACACACACCTCCACACAAGGAGGCTGCAGTATACTTATATGCTTGATGATGAAATTAACATAAATTACTTAGCAGTTACGTCCAAGCATCGAAGGTTATGCTAACATGCAAATTTCAAATGTATGTCGTGCTGATATGTTTGAGAATACATTTTTTGTTCTGTTATAGTTGCAATGGACATTAGAAAGTTGCAATGGACATTAGAAAGTTGCAATGGACATTAGAAAGTTGCAATGGACATTAGAAAGTTGCAATGGACATTAGAAAGTTGCCATGGATATTAGAATGTTGCAATTGACATTAGAAAGTTGCAATGGACATTAGAAAGTTGCAATGGACATTAGAAAGTTGCAATGGACATTAGAAAGTTGCCATGGAATTAGAAAGTTGCAATGGACATTAGAAAGTTGCAATGGACATTAGAAAGTTGCAATGGACATTAGAAAGTTGCCATGGAATTAGAAAGTTGCAATGGACATTAGAAAGTTGCAATGGACATTAGAAAGTTGCAATGGACATTAGAAAGTTGCCATGGAATTAGAAAGTTGCAATGGACATTAGAAAGTTGCAATGGACATTAGAATGTTGCAATGGACATTAGAAAGTTGCAATGGACATTAGAAAGTTGCAATGGACATTAGAAAGTTGCAATGGACATTAGAAAGTTGCCATGGAATTAGAAAGTTGCAATGGACATTAGAAAGTTGCAATGGACATTAGAATGTTGCAATGGACATTAGAAAGTTGCAATGGACATTAGAAAGTTGCAATGGACATTAGAAAGTTGCAATGGACATGACCAGGTTGACGAGAATCCTTCCATTACATTATTGACAAGGATAAAAAAAATTATTTTTTTTAAAGAATTTGCAGTCCAGGCAACCGTAAAAAATATGAAACATCAAAACTTAAACCTGAAAATAATTCAGAAATTAAATCTTTTTAGAATCAATGTTATAAGAGTTGCACATCCAGAGAACTTGAAAATAATTGTTTGCGTTTAAAGCTATATATCTATTTGTTTTCATCAAGCCTAAGTTATAACCCGATGTTTCACTTTAGTAAGACAAACTTTGATTGGCTGTACCGGAACTCCATGATCGATTTTCTGACAGCCCCTACATATCATAGTTATTTGTTTTAAAAACTTTGCCAATAAAGTTTTTAAATAATATTATGCTCTTTTAAACCAGATTACCTAACTCTGCCATTTTTTTTTTACATTTTGTATGATAGCCTATCAAATAGCAGGATGTCTTCGTTTATGTCGCCATTACAATAAAAAAGCCAAATTGGGGTTGCCTCTATTTTTTCAAATTATGCTTCATTACCGAAAATACTAAAATGTCAAATAGATTGACTTTTTTAAAGTCCGACAAAAACCAAACAGTCAGGATTTTATATAACAATACCATTTTAAACACCGCGCATGATTTTAAAATATTTAATGAATAACACTTTTTTTCTCTGCAAATTGTGCAGTTTTCAGTTGGTGTAGCCACTACCCCCCTCTCCCCGTTAATACAATTGGATGCAGCATTTTTTTTCTTGGTAGTTAGCAAATCTTTGTCACGGTGTCACACCCCACCCCCACCTCCCTCCCTCTTGACGGGATTTGTTAATTATAAGACCATTTTACAGTAAATAGTGACTAACTAAACTAGAGCCTTTTCATTCTATAAATGTTGTGTTTTACATTAGTGTCACCCCATATATGGTGTCAAATTTTAAAAAAGCTAGAAGAAATCAAATAAAAAATAAATTTTAAAAACCCGACCAAAACAAAACAGAATTATGGCTGTTCTGCAGATGTGCACACACATTTAGCGTACCTATAACGACGCCCCCAGCACAAATATCTCCTTTTTAAATATTTTATGTAATAGACAAATGTCAGTATGAGAAAGTGCTCTACTTTTCTTTGACACGAACTCTACTTCACCTGCCTTATTGTCCATCAGGTTCGACTTCCGTTGTCGGTGCAAGCGGAAACGACTGCCGTACCTGGCGCAAAACAAAAAGTCTGGATCTTCATGGACACAGGAAGTGGATATATTCATCATTAATCTGACAATAATTAGACTTGACACATTGATGTCAAATTTCGCGTGGTCGCGAAGTGTGTGCCTGGGGAATTCGCGTGGCGTGGTATCGGTGGCAACCAATCCAGGTGTCGCTAGCAGTCGCAGCCTGTTATAAATACAGCAGACGCCACCAGAACAGGAACCAGGTCTGGCACCAAGAACTGTGTGGAGCAGCTACAAGACTGTGGTAGTTCTGTCGTCATTGGTCGATTGGGGTACGCTGTCAGCCAATCAAATCTCATCCTAATTAATTGCTAGTCATTAGTCAAGGCTTTACTAATTTTGAGTTTTCTTCCATAAACTAGTTGAAGACTTATCTAGTGTCAATAGTGTCGATATATCTGTTTGCTGGAGATTTAGCTCATCTAAGTGTCCAGACTTCTACTTTAGCTGAATACTAAGCTCATCTAAGGGTCAAGACATCGAGCTTAGCTCAGAGTTGAGCTCATCCTGTGGTCAGTAGAGCTAAAATTAGCCAGAAGCCTGTGCGTGTCCGGGGTCAAATTGCTGTCATTAGGGTCCGAGTGGGCCGCGTTGCTCCAGGTTGTTCCGGCCAGATTAGCGCGGCATCCCGCAAATTGAGCGCGGTACGCAGGAAGTGTGCGGGCGTCTGGAAGATTTCTCATCCATGTTTTTGTCGGTACAGCTGCCATAGCTGTTCTTTTCACTTTTGAGTACTGGACATGGAATTATGATCCAATTACTTTTCTAAAATGTAATTGATCGGAAACTTTCCAAGTGATTTAAATATAATCATTATTATTGCAAACTTAAACTGTGTAAAATTGGCGTCAGCCAATAATAAAATTATTCTGTGTATTTCAGCGGTTCCCTCCAAACAAACAAAAGCTGTTTTTCCCTGAAACTACCCACACCACAGGATTTGTTTAATCACGTGATCACAATGTTGTCACTCGGGTAAGTTATAAACTTCCTTTCTGTATCTTGCTTTTACTTAGTTCATAACGTCCGAATGTGGGATTGCAACCAGAGTTTCTTCCAGGCATCTCTTCGGGGGGCGAAGCCCCCCCCCCCCCCGAAAAGTTTTTACCGCCCCCCCCCCCCCGAACGAAATGAAATTTATATAATTTATATAGAAAATATATACTTTTAACAGTGTCCGCCCCCCACACCCCCCCCCCCCTCGAAGAAAGTCTACCGCCCCCACGAAAATTCCAAGTGCCCCCCCCCCCCCGGAGAAAAAAGTCTGGAAGAAACACTGATTGCAACAACTCTTGTATCCAAATTGTACCCACCTCTAATGCAGCGATTCCGTTTTAACTTTCCTGACGCATTTGTATTCGATGACATTGCAAAAATATCAATTTTTAAAAATTTAATTAGTTTAAATTTATTTTTAAATTAAATTATTAAAGGGGAGAGAACAAAATGAAATACTAACTAGCGATCGCTTGGTTGTATGGTCGTGGTGGGTGAAATGTTTATCACGGTTGGCTGATTTCTTAGCAGAGCATCGAACACCAACTAGGCAGGGGCAGATAATTCTCTTTTATAGCTGGTGGCCGGGTTTCAACGACAATATTTTAGTCGTAGCCCGTGTAGTGTCAATTAATTTATCATTAGTCATTAAAAATTAAGTATACGGACGTCTGCTTTCACGCATTTAAACGGCCATTGGCGTTAATACTGATTGTGTTTTAAAGCAAGTATTTGTAGTCGCAGAGGCGTAGCTAGGGGGGGGGGGACATTAGGGGGGGGGCCGACGTTAGGGGGGGCGCCAAATTGAAAGTTTGAGGGGGGGTGCAAATCGAAAGTTTGAGGGGGGTGCAAATGAAAAGTTCGAGGGGGGGTGCAAATCGAAAGTTTGTCCCCGGGCGCCGGGAGGGGTCGCTACGCCTCTGTGTCTTCGTAGCCCATGTAGTGTCGACTGCATAAATAATAAATTCTAATCTAACCTACAACTGACCCGCAACAGAGATTTCATGAGCGACCGATTTTATTGAAGAAACGAAACTGTTTAATTTTCCAATTTTCAAAGCATTAAAAAGCTTGTGATTACAAATGTTTTTAGTTTGTTACATTCTCTGTAGGTCAATGGGTTGGTTGTCGAATCTTGTCATTTTATTTTGTCACATTTCTAACGCTTGAATTCCTTACTCACTTTTAAAATAAGTTCATTTCTAGACGATAACGCCAGAATATTGTAGGCCTACTTTTAGTATAATTAACTATTTGATCGGGTCTAATACTAATGGTTTGGGACGTTAGGAAGTCGATTTAAGATCAATTGACTCGGAAAGAATAAGGATTTACTTATTGTTATAAAACTTAAATGTCTACCGATCTGTTTTACAATATCTAGCTCCTAGATACTAACATTTAAATGTCTACTTTATCTAGATCCTAGATACTGAAATTAATAAAAAAGAACAAAATGTATTAATAATATTCATAAAGCAAACACGGTTATTACCACTCTCGATTAATTAAGACCGATATGACCACTGTATTTAATATCACTATGAATTTCGGCGTAAGAAATTATCTTTACTGCATCAAAAAGCTTCTTACGAAGTTTTATTTTTATTTTAAGTCACTTGACGTGATTCCAAAGTGAACAATAGACGTGTATGCCATAAAAGTGTTCTATCATATGCATGTTGATGTGTTTAAATGTGATAGATATCTCATTTAATAATATCTGCATTCTCCCGTTAAGCCCGGGCCCTAACCGAGTCGTTACCTCCACCCTCCCTCTAACTGTGAAACCAAATCAATGATACGATTAAACTGACATGTGCTTATAAACCTTCGGAGGAGGGGAGGGGGGGGGGGAGGGGTGGAGAAACCGCTGGGAATTTTTCGTTGGAGGGGGAGGGGGGGGGGGTTATTGTTAAAAAATATTTTCAAATATTTTCTATGTAAAGTATATAGTATATACGGGAGGCTTAGGGAGGGTGGACGTACCAGGTCCTTATATTCGGCTGTAGAATAGATGTGGTCGGCCATCGTCCAGTGTGTCAATATGTAGACCTGTAGATTCGTGTGTCCGGCACTTTTAGCCAGAGCCATTCAGTGCTGGCACCAAAGCTCCGACCAGAGTTACCGGCCATTGATGATCACATCCATATGGATAACTTCACATCCAAAGGGACCTATTTGCATATCCATAGTGATATCTTAGCCTCAGTAGGGAGCTCTCAGTTTTCAGTTTGTTTTTCTGCCTGACGAGTGAATGAATTATAAATAAAAACCTGTCCACACCCCCCCCCCAAATTTCCTGACTGATGAATACAACTTTAAGCGCCCCCCCCCCCCCCCATCTAATACAGCCACTAAACAAATGAAAGCTTTGGATCTCTGACAGAATACAAACACACGACATAATCCTTTCACTAAACTCACAAGTCCACAAAATGTATACATCTTCACATGTATTATCCCTCCTCCTCCTCCCCCCTCCCAGCCTCCCCTATCTGATCTGTCTCAGCCCCCAAGGTAGGTGACGTCATCACCGATGACCAACTAGACCGTAGAAGTTAATACACAATCATTGGGGTCCTGGGCTAATTGTGTGATTGTAGCGCATGCGCACTAGCTCGTGGTGGTCCAGAAGTTGAAACCACGCATCGCTTTTGCTGCCGTGTGCAAAGTTGGCCGAAATATTTGTCCAAGACATTCGCCAATTATTTATTTTTTTGTACCACACACTTTTATGTGGCGAAAACTAAATTTAATCAGTGACGCCACATTAGCAGGTTGTTTTAGGTAGTACCGAAAAATTAAATTTGAAGAATTAAATTGATTTTAAGATGGCAAATTTTGTTTTTGAATTTGTTTTAATTTTATTGCAAAGTTTTAGTTATCTCAAAATAAATTTTTATTTCTCCGTCTAACGAAACCAGTTTGTGTTATTATAGGCAAGTTGTACTTTAATTTTGCAACTAGGTTTAGCCTTTGATGAATGAAGCCTAGGTTAATATAGTACACATCCGTGTAGTCTAAAGATGTGTAGCCTAAAGATGTGTGGCCTAAAGATGTGTAGCCTAAAGATGTGTAGCCTAAAGATGTGTGGCCTAAAGATGTGTAGCCTAAAGATGTGTAGCCTAAAGATGTGTAACCTACAGATGTGTAGCCTAAAGATGTGTAGCCTAAAGATGTGTAGCCTAGGTGGTCATGTTGATTCAGATGTCATGTCGATTTAAAGACAAAGTTTATACAATGGCCACGAATATCAGGACATGAGTCTCAGAAAAACATGAATATCGTTTACAACAGCCAACAAAATAAATGAATTATTCATGTAGAAAATATCGAATGATTGGAGTGAGCAAAAACTGATTCATCTGCAGAGTGTGAGTTTCTTTTGTTGGTGTCTGTTGTTGGTGTCTGTTGTTGGTGTGTCTTGTGTGCTGTTGGTGTATGCTGTTGCTGTCTGATGTTGCTGTCTGTTGTTGCTGTCTGTTGTTGGTTTCTGTAAGATGATTTTGTTGAGAAATTTGTATTTTACAATAATATGGATGATTTTCTACACAAATTCTTATTTTACAATAATATGAATGATTTTTTCAAGAGCAATTTGTATTATACATAAGTGTAGATAATGATCTAGAATTAATAATATGATCATCTGGAAAAAAAAATTCATTTCTCATGTGACATGTAAATTGTCACAAAATTGTTGAACCTCATGATCAGGCACATACAGCCTACGGACATATTTCTCGCGCTCAACTAGATGACGTGAGGTCAGCCTCGTTCTCAACTAGATGACGTTCTGATGGCTAGGCCAAACACTTAAGACGTCTGCTATTTCCTCTCCATTCCCAGTCTATTTTTAGCCGAGAAGTCCGTTTATTATTTGTTTGGATCCACATACCATTTGTATTTGTCTAATGGTGGAGTAAGTTGGGCTATAGGTCTAGTAAGTTGGGCTACAGGTCTAGTAAGTTGGGCTACACGTCTAGTAATTTGGGCTACACGTCTAGTAAGTTGGGCTACAAGTCTAGTAAGTTGGGCTACAAGTCTAGTAAGTTGGGCTACAAGTCTAGTAAGTTGGGCTACAAGTCTAGTAATTTTTGGCTACAAGTCTAGTAAGTTGGGCTACAGGTCTAGTAAGTTGGGCTACAAGTCTAAAGCTAAAGAAAATAGAATATTTCTGATTACTTGCACGAGTGGCGATTGAGGGCTGGGGTGAAGTTGGGTCTCTTCTACTTCTGTCCAAAAGAGAAAAATGAGGGGAAAAACAGTAACAGGTCTAACCACTGGCTGAGTGTTCTGGTAAACAAACCAGAGGCGTGGCTGGGGGAGGGAGGTCAGTCCAGGCGTCGGGGGGGGGGGGGGCGACAACATGGGTGGAAAAAAGGGAATCTCATTTTGAGCGGCATTACTGGATTCTCCAGTCAAAGAAAATAGACTGCTACAGATCGTTAAAAAATGATTTAACGGTTTACAATGGTTTGTGTCAAAGAAAATAAATACGTTGAGACAGAGGCGTAGCGACCCGTCCCTGCGCCCTGGGACAAACTTTCGATTTGCACCCCCCCCCCCTCCTCAAACTTTCGATTTGCACCCCCCCCCCCCTCAAACTTTCGATTTGCAATCCCCTCCTCAAACTTTTAATTTGTTTTTCCAACCCATTTTGGCGCCCCCCCCCCCCTGAGGTCGGCGCCCGGGGACATATGTTCTCCCCCCCCCCCTCGCAAAGCCTCTGCGTTGAGACATTGACCGTTAAAACACCCAAAAGCTACCCCCAACATGGTGCTCAGATAGTTTGCCCGAATGTCAATGTGTGTCGCTGTGGTTAACGTAGAATATCTTCTGTCCACAGAAACTTGTCGGTGACGAAAAGTCTTCTGCTAGCGTTAGTCATGTGCCTCTCCGTCAACAGTTTCCCTCAAATGTCTGGGGGGTTTGGTGCAGCCTACACACAAAATGATGACGTCAGCCAACGCTCCAAGCGCTATGGTTACATTTCCTGCCACTGCTGTTCCAACTCTTTCAATAGCAATTGTTGTTTCCAGTGCATGAAAAGGTGAGCTAGTGAACTTAGGTTACAGAAGTAAGCTGTATATATATATATATATATATATATATATATATATATATATATATATATATATATATATATATATACATATATATATATATATATATATATATATATATATATATATATATATATATATATATATATATGTATATGTATATATATATATATATATATATATATATATATATATATATATATATATATATGTATATGTATATGTATGTATATATATATATATATATATATATATATATATATATATATATATGTTCCCCCGCAACAAATTATGTACAGTTCACTGGTAACAGCAACCAGAAATTGGTGATGCACAACTTCACCGTCTAGTCTGACTTAGAGGGCCGGTCTCTACATCAGACTTTAAATATTTTTAAAAAAAAATCATCTCCCCAATTGCCAAAACATGTGTGGGGAAAAACATGTGTGAGGAAAAAACATGTGTGGGGAAAAAATATGTTTGTGCAAGCTTTTTAAATAATTAAATGTTTGTATTCGTTGTCATCCTTATTGTATTTAACAAAGCAAGATTAGAATGAACACTATAATTAATTCAGTTCTTTGTGGTGATGAAGATACTAAGAAACTGCATCTTATTATAATTAATTTGTTTTTCAAGAGTGATAAAATGTCAAAGTTAATTAATATTGGTTTTCAAATGTAAACAGAAATATTGCCTTAAAGTACAAATATTTTTTTTAAGTTCTATGCAATTTCTAAAAGAAATATTAAAATTCTTAAAATATTAAATATTAATTTGTTTTCCTTTCAAATATTAAAAAATTAGTGTAAGGCTACACAAAAAAAGTTTGTCATCCACATCAACAATAGTTGATAGGTGCCCCTCATGACAAAATCCCTTGAAATTGTATTCTTAAGTTTCTGTTTTAGTTTCGTTCCGTGCGAACCAAATTATCTTTATAAGTCTTTCGTCTACACATTTTCGAAGTCAATTTATAAACCATCGTATTAACAATGTTTTAAATTAATTCATGAAATTAATTTTAATTAGTTAATTAGGCCTAATGAAATTTTCAAATGTTTTCAGTCTTGGTCTAGCCAAACGATCAGCACCCAATGACGTCATGACGCCGTGGGAACAGCCCAGAGCCTCATTCGATTGGATGGACGCTGACCTTGACCCAGATTTTATGGAAGATCAGCTGCAATAGCCAACTTACACAAGCAGAAACAACAACAGAATATTTAAATAAAAGTTTGAAAATGTTGATTTTGGTCCAAATGTTACTTCATTAAAAACTATCGCCTCAAAAATTTTTAGAAGTATCATTAAAAAAAATATTGCCTAAAAATAGATTGGGGTTTTCCTACAAAATGTTTCTAAAAACAATCCAAATAAATTAATTTTTCTGACAAATTATCATTTTCTGTATTTTTTTTTTCAAATTTAAATTGTACCATAAAAATTCATAATGAAACTTTGTTTTTGTCTACTTGTCATTAAGTGACTTAATTAACATTACAAGTGTATCAAAATGTGACATTTACGACATGCAGCTGAGGTTCGAACCCACGCTCTTGACAGCACCATGCGATTGAAACCCTAAAGAGAACCAGTGGTTTTCTTCCATCTTTAATCAGAAGGTCTAAGGACGCTGCCAGCTAATGCCGTGTGTGACAGGTTCGAATCCAGTCTTCCCAGCAAGACAAGATATCTGCTTCAGATGTCATGCTGACCTCTGATCGACCTATCAGACCTGTGATGTCATGTTGATCTACCACAAGTTTCATATACCATTGTTTGATGCCAGTTGATTCCATTAAAAACAAAGAACGATAACTTGAGATCATGGGACGTTCAAGTCACGTGATAAAAGTTGTTGTGTTTTTTTTTTAGATGACAGCCGTAAGAGATAAACATCTTCACTGGGGGGGGGGGGGGAGTGAGGTTGGGTTAGGTGGGGTGGGGGTGGTGGGGAGGAGTGGGGCCTCTGGCAGCGTGGATTGGATAGAACAGGGTTTATGATGTCATAAACTAATTAGTCCTCTGTCTCGTCCTGTTGTCTGACGGTAATTACACCTGCTAATCAGATAATAATAACGGTGTACTCAATAACAGATAATAATAAAAGTGTACTCAACAACAGATAATAATAACAGTGTACTCAACAACAGATAATAATAACAGTGTACTCAATAACAGATAATAATAACTGTGTACTCAATAACAGATAATAACTTTCTATAACAGTGTTGTTTGTATCCTAACTCATCCGTTCTAATCCAAACAGATAATTTACACTATAAAATGTTAATCTCAAGTTAATGATAAATAATTCACATTTGTACTTCTTAATTAAGCAGCCAAATTAATAAAAGAAAGCCAACGATAATTAATTTATTTCTAAAGAGTAAAAGTCATGCATATATTGATTGGATTACGATAAACTTCATGCTAGAGAACTCGCCCATTCCTATGTCAACAATAAACGCATGATTCTCCAATGACAAATTTCTAACTGTGAAGTGAGTGATGTCCCAGAGGATTTTTGAACAAGTTGAGACGGCTCAGACGACAAGTGGCAAATATTTTTTTATTGACAGTCTTGAAACCGAAACGTCAAAACACAAAGCAGTTTTTTAATATTGCAGATACCCCGTCTTAATCTACTTTAATCTTGCAGGTGTGCTAAACCTCGTCTTAATCTACTTTAATCTTACAGTTAATCTGTCCAAAGCTTCTCGACATTGAGACAGAAATTCCGGTAAGATTCAGAGAAATGAATTCACGCCTTGCAAATTTTAAACAGTGATGGTGTTTTCTTTGCTATAACCCTATTTTGTTATTATTATTTTTTTAAAACAAAAATCTAAAACAGTAATTTTAACAACACATTATTTAAATACTAAGAGCGATAATTCATGGCTTCTTGGACAACACACATATTTATATGTTATCCCCCTTTAATTATAGTGTGTTCTGTATGACAGACGTAATCTTATGAATTATAGTCACATTAGTATTCATGACTTTTGCAAAAGCACAAAAAGATGTGTGACTTACTGGATTATAAAGCGAATTAATATAAAATATTTACTGTTTTCGAACCCCAGAAGCATATCTTCTTCATATATGTTCAACCCCCCCCCCCCCCCCCCCCCCTCTCAACTTGTCTACCCCGCCTTAAGTTGTCTTTATTCCTTGAAAGGTTGAGATAAACGAAGAAATAATCCTCAATTAATCCGCATTCGATGATATAAATTAGTCTTAACTCGATGCTTAATCTGTCTTATTTTGTGGAATCTCACCAAGGCTTTAAGAAATATTGAGCTCTGAGCTTAGTGTAGCTCTCTAGGCCCAGCTAGACAGGCGATTATCGGTCTGATTTAATTGACAACGTCTCCGCTTAGTTAAAGGCAAAAACAAGAGTAACAAATGCTGAATTGCATTACATATTTAAGCGGGCAAACAGATACACCAATTGTATGTCTTAAATTCTTAAAGCCAGCTAAGATTCTAAAAGCAAGTTTAGATTCTAAAAGCAAGCTAAGATTCTAAAAGCGAGTTTAGAATCTAAACAAGTTAATAAAAAGTCTAGTGACAATTTAAGCGCAATTTCCTTAATTAATTTTTTGTGACCGAACGAAAGGATATTTTTGAAAACTTTCTTCGGCAATATTGTTCTAAATTATGGCTGGAATCGATTGGTAAATGTTTCAAGTCGCTAATTGGTTTGGTTGTCGAGATATGGGCAAAAAACTGCATTTTTTTCGAGGTTTTTCGGCTTTTCCGGGAAATCCAGGAAGGAATTCCGGGATTTTTTTTGGCCCACAATCATCCTCGGAACTTGCTTAACATATTTGCTTTGGAACTAGTTCTCGATATTGCTTCGTTGAGGAGGAGATACGACTTAAAGCTGCGTACACACATCGGACACACATCCATCCTTGACGAGTTAATAATCGCAATTGTCAGTATGGAAATTGCGCTAAAAAGCGAGTTAAGATTCTAAGAGCCAATTCAGACTTTAAAAGACTCGAGAGGATATAAAGTCATCAAGGAACCCCAGAGCTAGGTCATTGACCCAAGGTGTAGTAGATTTGATGAATATAGGACACACACGCTCGCTACAGAACAGATTACTACATTTAAAGTTGGAAATCTCGTATGCTGGAAATTTCTTGTTTTTAACGCACCTGAGCTTACCCAGTTTCATTCAGTACCGTGCATTAACCCGCTGTAGGTTCCAAATAGTAAAATTGCATCGTGTACTCAAGTATTTTTAAAACGGCAACCATACGCATGTATTAGTACAAATAATAAATGCTATACACCTTTATAAGTGCTTGCAAAAGTTGGGGTAGAGGTGGATGCAGGAGGCGTAGAGTTGACCTGGAGAAGACAGAACAAACCTTGTCCAGCTGTCCTTTAAAAAAAACTTGCTGTCCGAGATAAAGATTATATGGGACTCAAACTTTCGACTTTAAAAAAAATACTTTTAAAAACAGGTTTCTATATATATAATTCTCTTCTGGGAGACGCTAGAAAACAAGCTGTAAGCGCGCTCCCTACCACCCCACTCCTACATGGTCTGGTGAGCTGTGGTTCACGTTAAATGTTTACATTCGTAGAGCCGGGTTTAGTGACGGCTATGAGGGGCAGATAATTTAGTTTGAAACGATTTTAAACTTAGGGGAGGTAACTAAGAGGAGGCTGCTTTCACGGGGGGGGGGGGGGGGGTGTAGCGTAGGGGTTGGGGGAAAGGAGGATGGGGGTAGGGGTTGGGGGAAAGGAGGGTGGGGGTAGTATCGTTTTTAACTACCTACTGATAGAGATAGTGTTTTAAAGCAAATATTTTCAGTGGCAGCATTGGTACTGTCGAATCCACAAATTATGAATTACTGAAAAGTAGAAAATGAAACAACTAAATAGCGGCATATATGAAATGCATACATTTTATTTTAAATCAGTTTTAAGCTGTTATTTTATTTTTATTTTCTGTGGCTCAACAGCACCAAGGCACATGACGTCACTTTGATACATTGATTAATTCAAACTAATTAGATTTTTTGTTCACTGTAACACATGGGCTGACGCTGTCAAATATTCACACAAAATCGTGTGTGTGCATGTGTGTATGTGCGTGTCTGTGTGTGTGTCTGGGGGGGGGGGGCACATGGAACAGTATAAATTTACTGCTTCAAATCTTACGGCTAGAAATAGATTTTTGGATTAAAGTTTGAAACGTTGAAGTTGGGAACTTTTGCAATTAAAATCAACAAAGAACTCAGCTCGACAACTGCGCGACAGATGTTAGTAGTGTTTCTATTTTGAGAGAAATTGTGTTTGTATGGGGTGGAGGCGGCTACAAACTTCAGATAAACCCACACGTATTTTTATGTATGGTATGGGATGGATGTATTTCAACCAATTAAGCGGACACACATTCCTCCATTTATGATAATCAACAACGGGGGCGATAAATACACTTTTGACAGATTTTCTTTTTCTACGTGGGGAGGATGTGTATGGGGGGGGGGGGGGGGGTGTAACATGGAATAAATTGAAAAAATGTGTGGGTATAGAGGCGGAAACTGAACAAGTTACACAACACATGTGGTATTGTACTAGGGTAGTGTGGTATGGTACTGTGGTAGTGTGGTAGTGTGGTATGGTACTGTGGTAGTGTGGTATGGTACTGTGGTAGTGTGGTAGTGTGGTGGTGTGGTAGTGTGGTATGGTACTGTGGTAGTGTAGTATGGTACTGTGGTAGTGTGGTAGCGTGGTAGTGTGGTATGGTACTGTGGTAGTGTGGTAGCGTGGTAGTGTGGTATGGTACTGTGGTAGTGTGGTATGGTACTGTGGTAGTGTGGTATGGTACTGTGGTAGTGTGGTATGGTACTGTGGTAGTGTGGTATGGTAATGTGGTAGTGTGGTATGGTACTGTGGTAGTGTAGTATGGAACTGTGGTAGTGTGGTATGGTACTCAGGGAGTGTGGTATGGTACTGAGGGAGCGTGGTATGGTACTGTGGTAGTGTGGTATGGTACTGTGGTAGTGTGGTATGGTACTGTGGTAGTGTGGTATGGTACTGTGGTAGTGTGGTATGGTACTGTGGTACTGTGGTAGTGTGGTATAATACTGTGGTAGTGTGGTACTGTGATGGTGTAGTATGCTACTGTGGTAGTATGGTACTGTGGTAGTGTGGTATGGTACTGTGGTAGTGTGGTATGGTACTGTGGTAGTGTGGTATGGTACTGTGGTAGTGTGGTATGGTACTGTGGTAGTGTGGTATGGTACTGTGTTAGTGTGGTATGGTACTGTGGTAGTGTGGTAGTGTGGTATGGTACTGTGGTAGTGTGGTACTGTGGTAGTGTGGTATGGTACTGTGGTAGTGTGGTACTGTGGTAGTGTGGTATGGTACTGTGGTAGTGTGGTATGGTACTGTGGTAGTGTGGTATGGTACTGTGGTAGTGTGGTATGGTACTGTGGTAGTGTGGTATGGTACTGTGGAAGTGTGGTATGGTACTGTGGTAGTGTGGTATGGTACTGTGGTAGTGTGGTATGGTACTGTGGTAGTGTGGTAGTGTGGTATGGTACTGTGGTAGTGTGGTATGGTACTGTGATGGTGTGGTATGGTACTGTGGTAGTGTGCTATGGTACTGTGGTTGTGTGGTACTGTGGTAGTGTGGTATGGTACTGTGGTAGTGTGGTGGTGTGGTGGTGTGGTAGTGTGGTATGGTACTGTGGTAGTGTGGTATGGTACTGTGGTACTGTGGTACTGTGGTAGTGTGGTATGGTACTGTGGTAGTGTGGTATGGTACTGTGGTGGTGTGGTATGGTACTGTGGTATGGTACTGTGGTAGTGTGGTATGGTACTGTGGTAGTGTGGTAGTGTGGTAGTGTGGTATGGTACTGTGGTAGTGTGGTATGGTACTGTGGTAGTGTGGTAGTGTGGTAGTGTGGTATGATACTGTGGTAGTGTGGTATGGTACTGTGGTAGTGTGGTATGATACTGTGGTAGTGTGGTATGATACTGTGGTAGTGTGGTATGGTACTGTGGTAGTGTGGTATGGTACTGTGGTAGTGTGGTAGTGTGGTAGTGTGGTATGATACTGTGGTAGTGTGGTATGGTACTGTGGTAGTGTGGTATGGTACTGTGGTAGTGTGGTATGATACTGTGGTAGTGTGGTATGATACTGTGGTAGTGTGGTATGGTACTGTGGTAGTGTGGTATGGTACTGTGGTAGTGTGGTATGGTACTGTGGTAGTGTGGTATGGTACTGTGGTAGTGTGGTATGGTACTGTGGTAGTGTGGTATGGTACTGTGGTAGTGTGGTATGATACTGTGGTAGTGTGGTATGATACTGTGGTAGTGTGGTATGGTACTGTGGTAGTGTGGTATGGTACTGTGGTAGTGTGGTATGGTACTGTGGTAGTGTGGTATAATACTGTGGTGGTGTGGTATGGTACTGTGGTAGTGTGGTATGGTACTGTGGTAGTGTGGTATGGTACTGTGGTAGTGTGGTACTGTGGTAGTGTGGTAGTGTGGTATGATACTGTGGTAGTGTGGTATGGTACTGTGGAAGTGTGGTATGTTACTGTGGTGGTGTGGTATGATACTGTGGTAGTGTGGTATGTTACTGTGGTAGTGTGGTATGGTACTGTGGTACTGTGGTAGTGTGGTATGGAACTGTGGTAGTGTGGTATGGTACTGTGGTAGTGTGGTATGGTACTGTGGTAGTGTGGTATGGTACTGTGGTAGTGTGGTATGGTACTGTGGTAGTGTGGTATGGTACTGTGGTAGTGTGGTAGTGTGGTATGGTACTGTGGTAGTGTGGTAGTGTGGTATGGTACTGTGGTAGTGTGGTATGGTACTGTGGTAGTGTGGTAGTTCGGTGTGGTACTGTGGTACTGTGGTAGTGTGGTGGTGTGGTATGGTACTGTGGTAGTGTGGTATGGTACTGTGGTGGTGTGGTATGGTACTGTGGTACTGTGGTAGTGTGGTGTGGTACTGTGGTAGTGTGGTGGTGTGGTATGGTACTGTGGTAGTGTGGTATGGTACTGTGGTGGTGTGGTATGGTAATGTGGTAGTGTGGTATGGTACTGTGGTAGTGTGGTATGGTACTGTGGTAGTGTAGTATGGTACTGTGGTAGTGTGGTATGGTACTGTGGTGGTGTGGTATGGTAATGTGGTAGTGTGGTATGGTACTGTGGTAGTGTGGTATGGTACTGTGGTAGTGTGGTAGTTCGGTGTGGTACTGTGGTACTGTGGTAGTGTGGTGGTGTGGTATGGTACTGTGGTAGTGTGGTATGGTACTGTGGTGGTGTGGTATGGTACTGTGGTACTGTGGTAGTGTGGTGTGGTACTGTGGTAGTGTGGTGGTGTGGTATGGTACTGTGGTAGTGTGGTATGGTACTGTGGTGGTGTGGTATGGTAATGTGGTAGTGTGGTATGGTACTGTGGTAGTGTGGTATGGTACTGTGGTAGTGTAGTATGGTACTGTGGTAGTGTGGTATGGTACTGTGGTGGTGTGGTATGGTAATGTGGTAGTGTGGTATGGTACTGTGGTAGTGTGGTATGGTACTGTGGTAGTGTGGTATGGTACTGTGGTAGTGTGGTATGGTACTGTGGTAGTGTGGTATGGTACTGTGGTAGTGTGGTATAATACTGTGGTGGTGTGGTATGATACTGTGGTAGTGTGGTATGTTACTGTGGTAGTGTGGTATGGTACGGTGGTACTGTGGTAGTGTGGTATGGAACTGTGGTAGTGTGGTATGGTACTGTGGAAGTGTGGTATGGTACTGTGGTAGTGTGGTATGGTACTGTGGTAGTGTGGTATGGTACTGTTGTAGTGTGGTATGGTACTGTGGTAGTGTGGTAGTGTGGTATGGTACTGTGGTAGTGTGGTATGGTACTGTGGTAGTGTGGTAGTGTGGTGTGGTACTGTGGTACTGTGGTAGTGTGGTGGTGTTGTATGGTACTGTGGTAGTGTGGTATGGTACTGTGGTGGTGTGGTATGGTACTGTGGTAGTGTGGTATGGTACTGTGGTGGTGTGGTATGGTACTGTGGTACTGTGGTAGTGTGGTATGGTACTGTGGTAGTGTGGTATGGTACTGTGGTACTGTGGTAGTGTGGTGGTGTGGTATGGTACTGTGGTAGTGTGGTATGGTACTGTGGTGGTGTGGTATGGTAATGTGGTAGTGTGGTATGGTACTGTGGTAGTGTGGTATGGTACTGTGGTAGTGTGGTATGGTACTGTGGTACTGTGGTAGTGTGGTGGTGTGGTATGGTACTGTGGTAGTGTGGGATGGTACTGTGGTGGTGTGGTATGGTAATGTGGTAGTGTGGTATGGTACTGTGGTAGTGTGGTATGGTACTGTGGTAGTGTGGTATGGTACTGTGGTAGTGTGGTATGGTACTGTGGTAGTGTGGTAGTGTGGTAGTGTGGTACTGTGGTAGTGTGGTATGATACTGTGGTAGTGTGGTATGGTACTGTGGAAGTGTGGTATGTTACTGTGGTGGTGTGGTATGATACTGTGGTAGTGTGGTATGTTACTGTGGTAGTGTGGTATGGTACTGTGGTACTGTGGTAGTGTGGTATGGAACTGTGGTAGTGTGGTATGGTACTGTGGTAGTGTGGTATGGTACTGTGGTAGTGTGGTATGGTACTGTGGTAGTGTGGTAGTGTGGTATGGTACTGTGGTAGTGTGGTATGGTACTGTGGTAGTGTGGTAGTGTGGTGTGGTACTGTGGTACTGTGGTAGTGTGGTGGTGTGGTATGGTACTGTGGTGGTGTGGTATGGTACTGTGGTACTGTGGTAGTGTGGTGTGGTACTGTGGTAGTGTGGTGGTGTGGTATGGTACTGTGGTAGTGTGGTATGGTACTGTGGTGGTGTGGTATGGTAATGTGGTAGTGTGGTATGGTACTGTGGTGGTGTGGTATGGTACTGTGGTAGTGTGGTATGGTACTGTGGTAGTGTGGTATGGTACTGTGGTAGTGTGGTATGGTACTGTGGTAGTGTGGTATGGTACTGTGGTAGTGTGGTATGGTACTGTGGTAGTGTGGTATGGTACTGTGGTAGTGTGGTGGTGTGGAGTCTAGAAATATTAAGTACCGTGCATGCAGCAATACTTGAGTACATGTGTGTGGGGGAGGGGGGGGCAGATAGCATAATGACAGAATACATGAGTTAATTTCAAGGCGAATAACTGCTAATCTGCTGAGTAAGCGCTTTCCCAAATTCAATAAATATTTAATTAGATCTAGACTGAGACAACACACAGACACATTTTCAAGAGGCTTATTATAGAATAGCTGATTATAGAATGGCTGATTATAGAATAGCTGATTATAGAATAGCTGATTATAGAATAGCTGATTATAAAGTAGCTGATTATAGAATAGCTGATTATAGAATGGCTGATTATAGATTAGCAAATTATAGAATAGCTGATTATAGAATAGCTGATCATAGAATAGCTGATTATAGAATAGCTGATTATAAAATAGCTGACCATAGAATAGCTGATTATAGAATAGCTGATTATAGAATAGCTGATTATAGAATAGCTGATTATAGAATGGCTGATTATAGAATAGCTGATTATAGAATAGCTTATTATAGAATGGCTGATTATAGAATAGCTGATTATAGAATAGCTGATTATAGAATGGCTGATTATAGAATAGCTGATTATAGAATGGCTGATTATAGAATAGCTGATTATAGAATAGCTGATCATAGAAATCTGATTATAGAATAGCTGATTAAAGAATAGCTGATTATAGAATGGCTGATTATAGAATGGCTGATAATAAAAGTTTTAAGTCCTGGTGTTTTAACCTGCCACAAGTTGAGCAGCATTGTGAAGAAACAACATCGTTACGCCAGCAACATTTAGCAGCGCAGCACCTGTATCTGGCATCAACTTTGGCACGATAAGAATTTATTCCTAACATTCTTCATTTCTTTTTTTTGTCCATTACGACATTCTCTTATAATTAGAAAATCTTTGGTACGACCTCCCCACCCTACCCCTCACATTGCTGTCTTCAAACAACCAAACTACAGTCACTTCTATAGCAGCGAGGCCGAGGTTTTGTGGTCTAAAGTTGCAAGTAATACAGTCGTAAACCTGTCGTCCTGAGGCCGATGTTTTGTGGTCTAAAGTTGCAAGTAATACAGTCGTAAGTCTGTCGTCACATATTGCAGTGAGGCCGAGGTTTTGCCGTCTAAAGTTGCAGGTAATACAGTCGTAAGCCTGTCGTCCTGAGGCCGAGGTTTTGTGGTCTAAAGTTGCAGGTAATACAGTCGTTAGTCTGTCGTCCCACATGGACTTAATCTGCTGACTAATCGCACTCAGGCAGCTCTGTACAGCTGCTGATGTCGCTTGATTGGGTAGACGTCAATGTGTTGCGTAACATGTTCAGTTTCCGCCTCTATACCCACACATTTTTTTCAATTTACTCCATGTTACCCCCCCCCCCCTCCCCCCCCCCACACACACACACAAACACACTCCCCATGAAGAAAAAAAAATCTGTCAGAAGTGTGTTTATCGCCCCCGTTGTTGACTTATCAAAAAATTAAAATATCGATACAAAATTAAAATATCGATACAAATATTCGAATCGTCTGGAAAACAGCTCAGTCGGCATAAATTTAAACCACCAGCATGCGACAGCTGTCCTGGCGCTTACGATTGGTGGTAAATAATTTTTAGTTTATTACAATATGCACACAATATAGTGGTAAATAATTTGTAGCTTACTTCAATATGCACACAATATAGTGGTAAATAATTTTTAGCTTGCTTTGAGGGGCACTAAATATAGTGGCAAATAACTTTTAGCTAGTTCCGATAGTGGCATTATAATTTTTTGTTACCATATAGTGGTAAATAATATTAGTTTGCTTCGATAGGCACACAATATGGTAGCAAATGACTTTCAGCAAATCACTCCAATAGTAGCACCATAAAGTGGTAAATATTTTTTTCAGCATGCTCCGATAGTGGCACAGTATGGTGGTAAATAATTTTGTTAATTCTATAGTGACACTTACAGTACGATTGTAAATAAACAGGCCCTACTAAATCATAACATCATATAGACGTGATTATCCACGCCCTACTGATGTGGACGTAATAAGCCACGCCCTACTAAATCATAACATCATGTAGACGTCATTAGCCACGCCCCACTTAAGCTATACATGATATTGACGTAATTAGCCACGCCCTACTAAAGCTATACACGATGTGGACGTCATTAACCCCGCCCCCTAAAGCTATACATGATGTGGACGTCATTAGCCACGCCCCACTAAAGCTATACATGATGTGGACGTCATTAGCCACGCCCCGCTAAAGCTATACATGATGTGGACGTCATTAGCCACGCCTTACTAAAGCTATTCACGATGTGGACGTCATTAGCCACGCCCCACTAAAGCTATACATGATGTGGACGTCATTAGCCACGCCCCAACTAAAGCTATACATGATGTGGACGTCATTAGCCACGCCCCGCTAAAGCTATACATGATGTGGACGTCATTAGCCACGCCCTACTGAAGCTATACATGATGTGGACGTCATTAGCCACGCCCCACTAAAGCTATACATGATGTGGACGTCATTAGCCACGCCCCAACTAAAGCTATACATGATGTGGACGTCATTAGCCACGCCCCGCTAAAGCTATACATGATGTGGACGTCATTAGCCACGCCCCAACTAAAGCTATACATGATGTGGACGTCATTAGCCACGCCCCGCTAAAGCTATACATGATGTGGACGTCATTAGCCACGGCCCACTAAAGCTATACAAGATATAGACGTCATTAGCCACGCCCCAACTAAAGCTATACATGATGTGGACGTCATTAGCCACGCCCCGCTAAAGCTATACATGATGTGGACGTCATTAGCCACGCCCTACTGAAGCTATACATGATGTGGACGTCATTAGCCACGCCCCACTGAAGCTATATACATGATGTAGACGTCATTAGCCACGCCCCACTAAAGCTATACATGATGTAGACGTCATTAGCCTCGTCCCTTAAAGGTATACATGACGTGGATGCCAGTTGCCTTAAGGATAACCTACTTAAGTATATCAAGCGTGCTATTGCGTGTTGCAGTATTTACATTTGTTTATCTTTAATCCATCACATTAGCATTTCAGATTTGTCAAACCTTAAAAATGGCACGCATGTTTCCTTGAATGTTGATACCACGAAGTAGACCAGAAGGCAGTGTACCAGTTGGCGAACATTGATTTATTACGCCAGTACTTTTAGGTCGACCTGCAGCAGATTTCAATTTTCCTTTTAAATCTCGTTTAGTTTGGTATGATTGAATTCGTTTCATGTAGTCCATAACTACCCACCTCACAAAAATTATAATTTCTAGTCCACAACTACCCACCTCACAAAAATCATTATTTCTAGTCCGTAACTACCCACCTCACAAAAATCATAATTTCTAGCCCACAACTACCCACCTCACAAAAATCATAATTTCTAGTCCATAACTACCCACCTCACAAAAATCATAATTTCTAGTCCACAACTACCCACTTCACAAAAATCATTATTTCTAGTCCACAACTACCCACCTCACAAAAATCATAATTTCTAGTCCACAACTACCCACCTCACAAAAATCATTATTTCTAGTCCATAACTACCCACCTCACAAAAATCATAATTTCTAGTCCACAACTACCCACCTCACAAAAATCATAATTTCTAGTCCACAACTACCCAGCTCACAAAAATCATAATTTCTAGTCCACAACTACCCACCTCACAAAAATTATAATTTCTAGTCCATAACTACCCACCTCACAAAAATTATAATTTCTAGCCCACAACTATCCACCTCACAAAAATCATAATTTCTAGCCCATAACTACCCAACTTGTTTTCAAATTTCTGTTTTAAAACTATACTAGGTCTATTATTATATTTATTACAAATCTTTTTATGTCAGTTTCCTCTGCAATCCAAAAATCACATAGTAATAAGGCACTAAACAGACGGCAAATAGACGTCATATAATTAAATTACATAAAATTGAGATTTAAAATTGTGCTGCTTGCATTGTTAAATTAAGTTTTGTAAATGGTAATTAAGATTTAGCCAAACGAAAGAGAACAACAGAAAGCACATTTTATTACATTTTACTTCACGTATTACATCTTAGATCATTTTATTACAATTTACTTCACGTATTACATCTTAGATGCGAGTAACTGGTCCGTACTTACATCTTTAAAAACTTTTCTTTTAAAAAGAAATTGTTAGAAAAATAAAATTTCACCACAAGCCAATTTGTTTTCAACTCCAGAAAAACGCTACACAAAAGTTTTCTTTTTACATCATTGTTTACATCGAAGGACAGTTGCTGACGTCACACTACCTCATTTCTTGCTTTCATTGCACCTGCACAGATGTATTTAGACAATCATTATCCTAATTAATTTTAAATGTATGTGAGACAATCATAAATCTAACTTTTAATTTGTTTTTAAATAATCAACGTTTCTTTCCAGCGAACATTGCTTACATTATATTTTTTTTATTAATTATTACAAATTAATTAAGCATCACATTAAGTCAAACTTATGTCACGTTACATTCTCATCGGATTTTGACCCACGTGCCAAATTTGAAAGAAATTGGTCCGTTAGTGGTTGTCGAAATTTTGCTCGCGAGTTTCGACCCATAACGGACATAATCAAATATAAGGAAGCAAATTAAATAAAAGCTTGTGATAAAACATCGGCCTCATGATTTCTGGTGTAAATCTATGGTAATCCATGCGTTTTTACTTTCTCGTATATATGAAGTATAGAGAAAGTATTGTAATCGTGCACAAAAATCAATTGAAATTTTAACAATTTTCACCGTATTACACCTCAATCCTTCATCACATCCGAAGTATAGAGGACTTATTTTAATCGGGCAAAAATTATCAATCCAGATTTATCAAAATTAAGAGGTTTTATGCGTAATCCAGTCTGAAAAACTGGGCTTTGCAATTCTGTCCGTATGTCTGTGTGTCTGTGTGTGTGTGTCTGTCTGTCCGTGTGTAAACACGATAACTTGAGTACCATTACAGCTAGGTTGATGAAATTTCATATATAAGTATTTTATCAAAATCGTAGATCCGTATCAACTTTTGAGCGATTTCCGATAACCGGAATTTTTCAAAAGCCTATAACTTGAGTACTATTTCAGATAGATAAATGAACTTTCACATGTAAGTAAAAGATCTAATTCTCTACCTTCTGTTAAATTTTGAGTATATTCCGTTGACCGGAAGTAGTAATTTACGCTACTTCCGATTTCTCAAAATACTAATGTAAATTTTAAAAGTACTAATAATATTGCGCACTATTGTGCGCTTTTTTATTTGGCGTTCACTTGGTGTGCAATTAATGTGTCTACGAGATTTTATTCTATTTTTAAAACTTTAAGTATTTAAAATGGATTAAAAATCCTGTCTAGATCTATAGCCCAAGTTCCCATCCCCTGTTATTTTATATAACAATATTCGAGAAAGTTTAGGGGAGATCACTCCCGGTTTATTTAAATATATAGTTATAAGTGAAATAATTTAATTGAGCACATAGTTTGCATGACACAGGTTTTCTTTGCCTCGAAAGGACAACAATGTTGAAACTATGAACTAATGAACGACCCCACGCATCGAAGCGTCTATCGCACCTTGAATCATTTCACCCCCCCCCCCCTCCCCCAAGTCTACCCAGGTATATATCGCACACTCTGGGTAAAAACTACCTTTATTGTATAGAATTAGAGAAATGAACATTATTACGATTCATGAAAGTATTTGAGAAGATGTTATTGCATGTGCAATGTCATAGAAATACGGTAAAGAAGAGACACAGTGTTAGACGCATGTTTGGACTGACCAATGTTAGACGCATGTTTGGACTGACCAGAAGACACAATGTTAGACGCGTGTTTGGACTGACCAGTGTTAGACGCATGTTTGGACTGACCAGTGTTAGACGAATGTTTGGACTGACCAATGTTAGACGCATGTTTGGACTGACCAATGTTAGACGCATGTTTGGACTGACCAATGTTAGACGCATGTTTGGACTGACCAATGTTAGACGAATGTTTGGACTGACCAATGTTAGACGAATGTTTGGACTGACCAATGTTAGACGCGTGTTTGGACTGACCAGTGTTAGACGAATGTTTGGACTGACCAATGTTAGACGAATGTTTGGACTGACCAGAAGACACAATGTTAGACGAATGTTTGGACTGACCAATGTTAGACGCATGTTTGGACTGACCAGTGTTAGACGCATGTTTGGACTGACCAATGTTAGACGAATGTTTGGACTGACCAATGTTAGACGAATGTTTGGACTGACCAGAAGACACAATGTTAGACGAATGTTTGGACTGACCAATGTTAGACGCATGTTTGGACTGACCAATGTTAGACGCATGTTTGGACTGACCAATGTTAGACGAATGTTTGGACTGACCAATGTTAGACGCATGTTTGGACTGACCAATGTTAGACGCATGTTTGGACTGACCAATGTTAGACGCGTGTTTGGACTGACCAATGTTAGACGAATGTTTGGACTGACCAGAAGACACAATGTTAGACGCATGATTGGACTGACCAATGTTAGACGAATGTTTGGACTAACCAGAAGACACAATGTTAGACGCATGATTGGACTGACCAATGTTAGACGCATGTTTGGACTGACCAATGTTAGACGAATGTTTGGACTGACCAGTGTTAGACGCATGTTTGGACTGACCAGAAGACACAATGTTAGACGCATGATTGGACTGACCAATGTTAGACGCATGTTTGGACTGACCAATGTTAGACGAATGTTTGGACTGACCAGTGTTAGACGCATGTTTGGACTGACCAGAAGACACAATGTTAGACGCATGTTTGGACTGACCAGTGTTAGACGCATGTTTGGACTGACCAATGTTAGACGCATGTTTGGACTGACCAATGTTAGACGAATGTTTGGACTGACCAATGTTAGACGCATGTTTGGACTGACCAGTGTTAGACGCATGTTTGGACTGACCAGTGTTAGACGCATGTTTGGACTGACCAGAAGACACAATGTTAGACGCATGTTTGGACTGACCAGTGTTAGACGCATGTTTGGACTGACCAGAAGACACAATGTTAGACGCATGTTTGGACTGACCAGTGTTAGACGCATGTTTGGACTGACCAATGTTAGACGCATGTTTGGACTGACCAATGTTAGACGAATGTTTGGACTGACCAGTGTTAGACGCATGTTTGGACTGACCAATGTTAGACGCATGTTTGGACTGACCAATGTTAGACGCATGTTTGGACTGACCAGTGTTAGACGCATGTTTGGACTGACCAATGTTAGACGCATGTTTGGACTGACCAGTGTTAGACGCATGTTTGGACTGACCAATGTTAGACGCATGTTTGGACTGACCAGAAGACACAATGTTAGACGCATGTTTGAACTGACCAGTGTTAGACGAATGTTTGGACTGACCAGTGTTAGACGCATGTTTGGACTGACCAGAAGACACAATGTTAGACGCATGTTTGGACTGACCAGTGTTAGACGCATGTTTGGACTGACCAATGTTAGACGCATGTTTGGACTGACCAATGTTAGACGCATGTTTGGACTGACCAATGTTAGACGAATGTTTGGACTGACCAATGTTAGACGCATGTTTGGACTGACCAATGTTAGACGCATGTTTGGACTGACCAGTGTTAGACGCATGTTTGGACTGACCAATGTTAGACGAATGTTTGGACTGACCAGTGTTAGACGCATGTTTGGACTGACCAATGTTAGACGCATGTTTGGACTGACCAATGTTAGACGCATGTTTGGACTGACCAATGTTAGACGCATGTTTGGACTGACCAATGTTAGACGAATGTTTGGACTGACCAATGTTAGACGCATGTTTGGACTGACCAATGTTAGACGCATGTTTGGACTGACCAGTGTTAGACGCATGTTTGGACTGACCAGTGTTAGACGCATGTTTGGACTGACCAATGTTAGACGAATGTTTGGACTGACCAGAAGACACAATGTTAGACGAATGTTTGGACTGACCAATGTTAGACGCATGTTTGGACTGACCAGTGTTAGACGCATGTTTGGACTGACCAATGTTAGACGAATGTTTGGACTGACCAGTGTTAGACGCATGTTTGGACTGACCAATGTTAGACGCATGTTTGGACTGACCAATGTTAGACGCATGTTTGGACTGACCAATGTTAGACGCATGTTTGGACTGACCAATGTTAGACGAATGTTTGGACTGACCAATGTTAGACGCATGTTTGGACTGACCAATGTTAGACGCATGTTTGGACTGACCAGTGTTAGACGCATGTTTGGACTGACCAGTGTTAGACGCATGTTTGGACTGACCAATGTTAGACGAATGTTTGGACTGACCAGAAGACACAATGTTAGACGCATGTTTGGACTGACCAATGTTAGACGCATGTTTGGACTGACCAATGTTAGACGAATGTTTGGACTGACCAATGTTAGACGCATGTTTGGACTGACCAGTGTTAGACGCATGTTTGGACTGACCAATGTTAGACGAATGTTTGGACTGACCAGTGTTAGACGCATGTTTGGACTGACCAGTGTTAGACGCATGTTTGGACTGACCAATGTTAGACGCATGATTGGACTGACCAATGTTAGACGCATGTTTGGACTGACCAATGTTAGACGAATGTTTGGACTGACCAATGTTAGACGAATGTTTGGACTGACCAATGTTAGACGCATGTTTGGACTGACCAGTGTTAGACGCATGTTTGGACTGACCAGTGTTAGACGCATGTTTGGACTGACCAGAAGACACAATGTTAGACGCATGTTTGGACTGACCAGTGTTAGACGCATGTTTGGACTGACCAGAAGACACAATGTTAGACGCATGTTTGGACTGACCAGTGTTAGACGCATGTTTGGACTGACCAATGTTAGACGCATGTTTGGACTGACCAATGTTAGACGAATGTTTGGACTGACCAGTGTTAGACGCATGTTTGGACTGACCAATGTTAGACGCATGTTTGGACTGACCAATGTTAGACGCATGTTTGGACTGACCAGTGTTAGACGCATGTTTGGACTGACCAATGTTAGACGCATGTTTGGACTGACCAGTGTTAGACGCATGTTTGGACTGACCAATGTTAGACGCATGTTTGGACTGACCAGAAGACACAATGTTAGACGCATGTTTGAACTGACCAGTGTTAGACGAATGTTTGGACTGACCAGTGTTAGACGCATGTTTGGACTGACCAGAAGACACAATGTTAGACGAATGTTTGGACTGACCAATGTTAGACGCATGTTTGGACTGACCAGTGTTAGACGCATGTTTGGACTGACCAATGTTAGACGCATGTTTGGACTGACCAGTGTTAGACGCATGTTTGGACTGACCAATGTTAGACGCATGTTTGGACTGACCAGAAGACACAATGTTAGACGCATGTTTGAACTGACCAGTGTTAGACGAATGTTTGGACTGACCAGTGTTAGACGCATGTTTGGACTGACCAGAAGACACAATGTTAGACGCATGTTTGGACTGACCAGTGTTAGACGCATGTTTGGACTGACCAGAAGACACAATGTTAGACGCATGTTTGGACTGACCAGTGTTAGACGCATGTTTGGACTGACCAATGTTAGACGCATGTTTGGACTGACCAATGTTAGACGAATGTTTGGACTGACCAGTGTTAGACGCATGTTTGGACTGACCAGTGTTAGACGCATGTTTGGACTGACCAATGTTAGACGCATGTTTGGACTGACCAATGTTAGACGCATGTTTGGACTGACCAGTGTTAGACGCATGTTTGGACTGACCAGTGTTAGACGCATGTTTGGACTGACCAGAAGACACAATATTAGACGCATGTTTGGACTGACCAATGTTAGACGCATGTTTGGACTGACCAATGTTAGACGCATGTTTGGACTGACCAATGTAAGACGCATGTTTGGACTGACCAATGTTAGACGTATGTTTGGACTGACCAGTGTTAGACGCATGATTGGACTGACCAGTGTTAGACGCATGTTTGGACTGACCAGAAGACACAATGTTAGACGCATGTTTGGACTGACCAATGTTAGACGCATGTTTGGACTGACCAATGTTAGACGCATGTTTGGACTGACCAGAAGACACAATGTTAGACGCATGTTTGGACTGACCAGTGTTAGACGCATGTTTGGACTGACCAGAAGACACAATGTTAGACGCATGTTGGGACTGACCAGTGTTAGACGCATGTTTGGACTGACCAGTGTTAGACGCATGTTTGGACTGACCAATGTTAGACGCATGTTTGGACTGACCAATGTTAGACGTAGTTTGGACTGACCAGTGTTAGACGCATGTTTGGACTGACCAGTGTAAGACGCATGTTTGGACTGACCAATGTTAGACGCATGTTTGGACTGACCAGTGTTAGACGCATGTTTGGACTGACCAATGTTAGACGCAAGGGATGGACTGACCAGTGTTAGACGCATGTTTGGACTGACCAGTGTTAGACGCATGTTTGGACTGACCAGAAGACACAATGTTAGACGCATGTTTGGACTGACCAATGTTAGACGCATGTTTGGACTGACCAATGTTAGACGCATGTTTGGACTGACCAATGTTAGACGCATGTTTGGACTGACCAGAAGAGACAATGTTAGACGCATGTTTGGACTGACCAATGTTAGACGCATGTTTGGACTGACCAATGTTAGACGCATGTTTGGACTGACCAATGTTAGACGTAGTTTGGACTGACCAGTGTAAGACGCATGTTTGGACTGACCAATGTTAGACGCATGTTTGGACTGACCAGTGTTAGACGCATGTTTGGACTGACCAATGTTAGACGCATGTTTGGACTGACCAGTGTTAGACGCATGTTTGGACTGACCAGTGTTAGACGCATGTTTGGACTGACCAATGTTAGACGCATGTTTGGACTGACCAGAAGACACAATGTTAGACGCATGTTTGGACTGACCAGTGTTAGACGCATGTTTGGACTGACCAATGTTAGACGCATGTTTGGACTGACCAATGTTAGACGCATGTTTGGACTGACCAATGTTAGACGCATGTTTGGACTGACCAGAAGAGACAATGTTAGACGCATGTTTGGACTGGCCAATGTTAGACGCATGTTTGGACTGGCCAGTGTTAGACGCATGTTTGGACTGACCAGTGTTAGACGCATGTTTGGACTGACCAGTGTTAGACGCATGTTTGGACTGACCAGTGTTAGACGCATGTTTGGACTGACCAGTGTTAGACGAATGTTTGGACTGACCAGAAGACACAATGTTAGACGCATGTTTGGACTGATCAGAAGACACAATGTTAGACGCATGTTTGGACTGACAAGAAGACACAATGTTAGACGCATGATTGGACTGACCAATGTTAGACGCATGTTTGGACTGACCAGAAGACACAATGTTAGACGCATGTTTGGACTGATCAGAAGACACAATGTTAGACGCATGTTTGGACTGACCAGAAGACACAATGTTAGACGCATGTTTGGACTGACCAATGTTAGACGCATGTTTGGACTGACCAGTGTTAGACGCATGTTTGGACTGACCAATGTTAGACGCATGTTTGGACTGACCAGTGTTAGACGCATGTTTGGACTGACCAATGTTAGACGCATGTTTGGACTGACCAGTGTTAGACGCATGTTTGGACTGACCAGTGTTAGACGCATGTTTGGACTGACCAGAAGACACAATGTTAGACGCATGATTGGACTGACCAATGTTAGACGCGTGTTTGGACTGACCAATGTTAGACGCATGTTTGGACTGACCAATGTTAGACGCATGTTTGGACTGACCAATGTTAGACGAATGTTTGGACTGACCAATGTTAGACGAATGTTTGGACTGACCAGAAGACACAATGTTAGACGCATGATTGGACTGACCAATGTTAGACGCGTGTTTGGACTGACCAATGTTAGACGCATGTTTGGACTGACCAGAAGACACAATGTTAGACGCATGTTTGGACTGACCAATGTTAGACGCATGTTTGGACTGACCAGAAGACACAATGTTAGACGCATGATTGGACTGACCAATGTTAGACGCATGTTTGGACTGACCAGAAGACACAATGTTAGACGCATGTTTGGACTGACCAATGTTAGACGCATGTTTGGACTGACCAATGTTAGACGCATGTTTGGACTGACCAGTGTTAGACGCATGTTTGGACTGACCGGAAGACACAATGTTAGACGCATGTTTGGACTGATCAGAAGACACAATGTTAGACGCATGTTTGGACTGACCAGAAGACACAATGTTAGACGCATGTTTGGACTGACCAATGTTAGACGCATGTTTGGACTGACCAGTGTTAGACGCATGTTTGGACTGAGCAATGTTAGACGCATGTTTGGACTGATCAATGTTTGACGCATGTTTGGACTGACCTTTCCTCACAGGGCTTCATACAGCCAGCGTCTACGTTAGGACACATCTCCGTGCTGCCCATAATCCCAGCAATCAGCTTACACGGCACGCCCTTGTTACACTCCTCATAGCACTGGCTGTAACAGAGGTCGGAGCTTGCTGGAACTACAACTGCCGCCAATACCACGGCCAGGACCACTAGTGCTGTCGGGGAGAGGGTACGGAATTAATTCTTGGAGCAGTAGAGTTAGGATTATCTGACCGGCTGTCTTAGATTATCTGACCGGCTGTCTTAGATTATCTGACTGTCCACTATAACATTAACACATGCCAATATGTTAACTTATATAATCTCATGTTGACTAACACAAAATGTTAACTTGAATAATTACATGTTGACTAAAATAATGTTAACTTACACAATTTCATGTTGACTAAAATAATGTTAACTTACACAATTTCATGTTGACTAAAATAATGTTAACTTACACAATTTCATGTTGACTAAAATAATGTTAACTTACACAATTTCATGTTGATAGATTGGAGTCCACAACCCAAGTTCTGAAGTTTGTAGCCAGATGGGAGCCGTGAGCAATTAAAAATATATCGAACCATTTACAGCATTTATATTTTTTCTACAAGTAGAGTGCATTAAAACCTAATCCGATTAAGATTATTTTTTATATTTTTAAATCAAAAGGGGTCCTTAGAATTTTTTGTCCATTGTCTCAATACGCCTTTCCCCAAGTGTGGCTTTATGTTGGTAGCTATAGGGTTCAGAGTGGTTGTTTGAATTGTGGGTTTTCGTATTGATTTTAAAGTTAAAGGCCACTGTTTAATCCGTTTAATCCCCTCGTTGTGAGATTAAGTTATTTATTCTAAGCGGGGACTTGTTAGAGGCGATAGAATCAAAAGATTAGATTGAACGTTGTGTGGTTGTGTGGGGTGGGGAGGGTGTGGCGATGGGGTTTGTGGGAGGGTGTGTGTGGGGAGATGGGGGTGGGGTAAAATAGAAGTCTCAGCATAAAAATTATTTGTGTGTATACTGAAGAAAGTGGGGGTAATTAAAAATATTTAAAAAAAAAAATTCCACTGTAGTGTAAAAGTTATAATCTATCATTATCAAAGAATGAAAGGTCATTTTCACAAAACGACATATTTTACAAAATGGCGTGCCATAAAATCTGCTCCGATTAGAGGCGTGATAAAAATACATCACGGCAAAATAATAGCTGTAACGTGAGAAAATATCTGGCACTGATGTGTTGCCATCCTTGACTATCCTACCCCTTACCCCACCCCCCCCCCCCCCCCCCCCACACCCCTTGTCACCCAAATCGCATATTATTTTCAGCTATTTTTTTTTCTATACAATTATTTATCGAGCTGTGTCAACGTAAGTTCAATTGATTAATATTTTTATACATATTTTTTTTTACAATAAAAAGTTTAGAAAAAAAAAAGAAAATAATTGCTAAAGCTAAGTTTCATTATTGAATTACTTTTTTAAAATGCCAAGTGTTTTGTTACACCGTACCCCGCCCCCTTCCCTGCGTCACACGGTGTCCGGTCAAAAAAAAACCTGGACATAAACCCCCCGACATAAACCCCCTGGACAAAAACCCCCCGCGACATAAACCCCCTGGACAAAAAACCCCCGCGACATAAACCCCCTGGACAAAACCCCCCCGCGATATAAACCCCCCGGATAATAACCCCCGGACTGAGGTTTATATAAAGAAAAAATAACGATGATGTGAACCAAGAAATTTAAAAAATTACATTAAATTAATTTAATTTTTTTACGACTAAGAAAATAGTTTCTACCTAAAAAAAAATGCTTTTCGAAATCAAGGAGTGACCTTAGTTGTATTTGATCAAAGATCGGGCACCGACAACACCTTAGATATAGGTCATCCACATGTGGGAGCCGTGCGGATCAAAGCAACACATTCTTAACAATTCAAAAGATGTGAGGGATTCACCGGCGGAAGCTTGGTTCATATCCACCTTGGCATACAGAACCATGGTATAAATATAAAATCAAATTTATTTCTCGACAAATCGTATATTTTCTGGAATGGAGTTCGTTCAATCCAATAAAGGCATTTTAAAGGTGATTTTTGAAGGCTATGTTTATGTCAAGCAAAAAGATCTGGCGAACGGCGTTGTGTCATTTGAGTGTGCCAAAAGACGGAACAAGGCAGAATGCAAAGCAAAAATAAAGATTCATGGTGAACAGCTTGTTGGACGATGTAATGAACATTCGCATGGACCAGATCCATCTCAACTGGAAGTGTGTAAAGTAGTGCAGCAGATGAAACAACTGGCAGAAGAAACGGAAGCAACACCCCAGACCATATGCCAAAAACAAACAACTCAGTTGAAGGCTGGCACAGAAGTTTTCAGTCGCATATGGGATGTTGCCACCCAAATATTTGGAAATTTATTGACTTTATTAAAAAGGAACAATCTCTCCAAGAGGTTTATTGTACACAGATTCATTCAGGTCACTGTCTACCAAATCAGAAAAAAAAATATATTGATAGCAGCTCTCGAATTTTAACTGTTGTTAAAAATTTTAATGAGTCCACCATTATTGAGTATTTGCGAGGCATCGCTCACAATCTGTCTTTTTAAAGTTATAATAAAAATAAAAGTTTTTTTTTTAATGTTTGTTTTGTATTTTTATATTAATTTTGTTTCTCATCATCTTTGGTTTTTCCTTATATAAACCTCAATTGGGGGGTTTTTGTCCAGGGGGTTTATATCGCGGGGGTTTTTTGTCCAGGGGTTTTTTTATCGCGGGGGGTTTTTGTCCAGGGGGTTTATGTCGCGGGGGTTTTTGTCCAGGGGGTTTATGTCGGGGGGTTTATGTCCAGGGGGTTTTTGACCGGGAGCCGCGTCACACATCCTCATAAAAGTCCGACCCCTCCCCCCTATAACCCTCCAAGGTATGACGTCATCTCAAAACTTAATTACCTAAATACCAAACAGATATTTGATACCAATTTGCCAACAACAACGTCTAAAATAAAATGTAAACTGAATAGCCTTAAGTAAAAAAAAAATGATGTCTGTTTTCTACGATTAATCTATTATCTAAGTTACGATAACTGAATATGTAGGCTACTGCCACTAGATGACCCATTAAATGTATGCAGGGTTTTTTAATTGTACGAAATCAAGTGGACAATACACAATGCGGACGATTATGGCCGACTTAGGAAAGGCATATGGCAAAATCCAAAGTAAAAATTTGTTGAAAAGTAGTTTTTCTTTCTTTCGCTGATTTTTATTAAATTCTTTTTGTGCTCAGTTTTCAGCTGTTTTTTTTTTTTTTTTTTTTTTTTTCAAAACGACTGGTTGATTTTCAAATTATATTATGGTACTTTTACTTGTTAGGAAGATGGAAAGCAGATTATTATAATAAATCGTAATGTCTTTCAATTCAACAAATATATTAATTAGAAAAACATAGAGTAAATTGACGAGTAAGATTCTAAAAATAACAACAAGTAAATCGATAGATAACCTAGGCCTATACTATCTAGATCTATAGCCTATTTGAAAAACTTTTGCGACTTTTTTTTTTTTAAATTCACTGCCTCTTCTCCTTCGTTCTTAATATTGTTAGACTATGTTGGGGGAGATTTTCTCTAATACTATTACATCTCAACTTGCATAGCCTTTGTCCAACCAAGAACACACTTCAAGGCCCTCTCCCTTTTTTGTGTTCGCACTGATCGTTAGCCCTACACAGCTGACCAAGCGAGCACATTATACACGCGCTGATATTTAAATATCTAATTGTAACGTGGTTATTTTGAGTTTTTTTACTTGAAAAAAAAAATGACTAGATCTACATCATCTTAGGCTTTGACACAAAATAATGATGTAGGCATACTATGATTTAGTTTTAAAATAAACTTGAAATACCATAAATTGTTTTAGAAAATTGTAAAAACAAATCGCTTTTTTTCTTAGGCGAGTGGTAAACAGCTACATTATTGATACATTTACCACAAGAACTGCCGATTTAAAGTATAATCTACATTTTATGTGCATTTTTAAAATTTAGTTTTTAAATTTTCAAATTTAAGTACTTTATGGTTTAATTCCACATGTGGACGTCCACATTGACCCGATTTCATGGACGTAGTCTGAACGTTTGCCTATCTTTCAAACTAGATTCTATAGCTCTTGTAGATCTTAACATATTTTTAACGCAACAGTGTGTGTTAGCTACTGTAAAACAATCACTGCTAGAGTAGACCTGCTTGTTTTTTTTTTTTTACAAAACCACTATCAAGGTGCCCCCTAAACGTCCTAAACACATTTTTATCCAAAACATTAAAATTAGAACAATGAAATTAGTAAAATGCGATACTTTTTATTTACAAAGGGAAACCACTCAACTTTTAAACGGGTTTTGAATAAAACAATGATGGACGGTGGTGATGTAAAACCCATCTTAATAGGTAGCCCTTCAAAATCCGAATATGTATGTCCTAAAGATTTTCTCTTATCATGGGATTCTGATGTTTTGGAATTAGTAAAATACAAGCCTCAAAATGAAACTGAGATGATGAACAATATTGCCTCTACCATGTCAATTCCAGAAGAAACTGTCAAAGAATTGAGTGAAGTCTGCGGGTATTTCAGAGATTTGTTCATCTCATCTTTTTTTATCTAAGGCCAACAACAGCTAGATCTAGATCTAAATATTATAAAGACCTCTGTAAAACCTTAGTTTAGCGTCAGTTATTATTCCGGAATGGTAGTATAGGAGTAAAAAATAGTAAAACAATGGCAAAGTCTGTCACACAGTTCCAGAACCCACCGGAAGTACTGTTAAGTTAAGTGTAAACTAGTGTAAAGTGTAGGCCTAAAGGCTAAACCATACACTTTATTTTAAATAAAATTTGGCGTCATCTTTTATTTTTAATACAGAACGTTTAAAATTTGGATAGATTTATTTTAATTGCGTGTTAAATACTAACCCACCCCTCCTAGTAACTAATTTACTAAGTTCACTGATATCTAAACTTGTATGAACTCACCGTGACCTAAAGTACTTAGTAATTAGTTGGTGCTGTTTGGCTGGGGAGGGGAATAAAAGTTGAAGTTACTGTACAATTCATGCTATGATGTATTAGACTGGGCTACTGTGACCTCACAGTGACCCCTTCACTGTCTCTTGTTGTGTGTGTGTGGGGGGATACCGGTAGTTTTTAATAGCAGACAAAAGTTTCTCAGCTATAAGCACAAATAATGGTGTGGTTACAAAGGTCTGGTTTCATTTTCAAAATACCGTAAGAACCCTGTTTCTAGTTACTTGACTTGTACTATTTTTGTAATCAATTTTACATTTTTGTAGGCCCCTAATCATTTTTACTATTTTTTTACTTGGCCTGGCAGCTAGCTAGATTTAGATCTAATTAATTAATAGTTGCAAATCCACTGTAAGCCAAAAACATTAAACAAAGTCTTACATTTGACTTTATTATTTATATTTAGGCTATATATATATATTTTTTAAATTTTTAGATCTACTATCTATCTATATATATAATTCTCTTCTGGGAGCCGTTAGAAAACAAGCTGCAAGCACCTCCTTGCAGTCCCCTCTCTTTCTCACTATCACTATCACTAACACCCCCACCCCACCCCCACATTGTCTGGTGAGTTGTGGTCACGCTAAATGTTTACAAAGCTAAATGTTTACAAATCGTAGAGCAGTAGAGCCGGGTTTCTATATTAGGGGCAGATAATTTAGTTCGATTTTAAACTTACAGGAGGTAACTAAGAAATAACTAAGAGGAGGCTGCTTTCACGGGGGGGGGGGGGGGGGGGTGTAGGGTCGGGGTTAGGGGAAGGGGGGGGGGTTAGTGTTTTAAAGCAAATATTTTCAGTGGCAGCATTGGTACTGTCGAATTCACAAATTATGAATTACTGAAAAGTAGAAAATAAAACAACTAAATAGCGGCGTATGATACGCTGCGGGTCGGCTCGTTATATTTATTCCTCTCCTGTTTCCTTTTGTCGATTAAACTTAAAAAATTGAAACATTAATTTACTACAATCAACTTTCACTTTATTTATATTTCAATGGTAAAAAAACCATGGTTTACCGTAACTTTAGTTACCGAAACTCAACAAACATTACCCAATAATTTCTGATGTTAAACTAAGGTTTTACCAAGACCTCTACTGATTTTTTACTTTTAAAAAGTAGGCAATCTATTGTTTTAGGTGCTTAAAATCGTCAGAGACTAGTAATCTGAAAAAAGGGTGACTCATCAAATTTTTGTAATTTTTTTTTTTACATTTTTAGAAATATTTATGTTTTAAAAGTTACAAAAATGTTTCAAAGTTTCATTGATGTACCTGTTTTTAAACAATCGTATTAAAAATTTTCAGTAATAAATAAAGACTATCGATGTTTTCATCAGATGCAACCAAGCTCATTTACTTTAGCAGCCATCTTGTTTAAGTTTTTTTTTTTTTTGGTTCAAATTATGATTGGTAATGTCGAATTCACAATGTTAAAAAGGAGAAAATAAAACAACTAAATAGCAGCGTATGCTACGCCGCGGGTTGGCTCTTTGGTATTAATAGGTGTTAAAGCTTTAAATTTGGCTAATTTCTTTATTTGTTAGGCTATTATTAGATCTAGATCTTTTTATCTTATCTATGATTTTTGTTTTGCTAGGAAAGAAACTTTGCTAACAGGAAAGGAGCCGAAACACAAAGTGAATCTCTACCAACTGAATGACGTACCTGAGGGAGTAACCCTGGAATGTGTCAAGTAAATATCTATCTTTATAACAAATACTGTGTCAAGTAAATATCTATCTTTATAACAAATACTGTGTCAAGTAAATATTAACCTTAATAACAAATACTGTAGCACTACACATGTTTATAAACTGTATAGACCTACATTTTTTATGCCACCATTCTTTTGATTGACCCTAGTTTTCTGGTGTGCATTTTTTGGTGTGTCTTTTATTCTGAATGATCTAGTTTTAGCTGATTGTATTTGTCATAGCTACATTGTTTTGATTGGCTGTTTTTCTTGCACACAGACACCAGATGGACCAGAAGCAGTTGAGACGAGACAACATCAATTACAAGCTGGCTTTTCAAAGGAAAGTCAAGTACAGTTTTGTGGATGAGTTTATTGTAATATTTCATTGTTTACTACAGTAGTTAAGTTTAAAACATGAGATGTAGCAACAGTGACATGTTCATTCTTAAGTGACTCTACCCACATCATGACAGTTACCCATTACTTTAAAAATACATTTAACCCTGACTCAAAAAATTAACACAAATTTTTTAACTAAACTGTTAAAGTAGATCTTGTTTGTTTTCTGGGACATTTTAAGTAGATCTTGTTTGTTTTAGGGGACATTTTAAGTAGATCTTGTTAGTTTTAGGGGACATTTTAAGTAGATCTTGTTTGTTTCTGGGGAGATTTTAAGTAGATCTTGTTTGTTTCAGGGACATTTTAAGTAGATCTTGTTTGTTTTAGGGGACATTCTAAGTAGATCTTGTTTGTTTCAGGGGAGATTTTAAGTAGATCTTGTTTGTTTCAGGGGACATTTTAAGTAGATCTTGTTTGTTTCAGGGGAGATTTTAAGTAGATCTTGTTTGTTTTAGGGGACATTTTAAGTAGATCTTGTTTGTTTCAGGGGACATTTAAAGTAGATCTTGTTTGTTTTAGGGGACATTTAAAGTAGATCTTGTTTGTTTCTGGGGACATTTTAAGTAGATCTTGTTTGTTTCAGGGACATTTAAAGTAGATCTTGTTTGTTTCAGGGGAGATTTTAAGTAGATCTTGTTTGTTTTAGGGGACATTTTAAGTAGATCTTGTTTGTTTCAGGGGAGATTTTAAGTAGATCTTGTTTGTTTCAGGGGAGATTTTAAGTAGATTTTGTTTGTTTCAGGGACATTTAAAGTAGATCTTGTTTGTTTCAGGGGAGATTTTAAGTAGATCTTGTTTGTTTCTGGGGAGATTTTAAGTAGATCTTGTTTGTTTCAGGGGAGATTTTAAGTAGATTTTGTTTGTTTCAGGGACATTCTAAGTAGATCTTGTTTGTTTCAGGGGAGATTTTAAGTAGATCTTGTTTGTTTTAGGGGACATTTAAAGTAGATCTTGTTTGTTTTAGGGGACATTTAAAGTAGATCTTGTTTGTTTCTGGGGAGATTTTAAGTAGATCTTGTTTGTTTCAGGGGAGATTTTAAGTAGATCTTGTTTGTTTCAGGGGAGATTTTAAGTAGATCTTGTTTGTTTTAGGGGACATTTTAAGTAGATCTTGTTTGTTTCAGGGGACATTTTAAGTAGATCTTGTTTGTTTCAGGGGAGATTTTAAGTAGATTTTGTTTGTTTTAGGGGACATTTTAAGTAGATTTTGTTTGTTTCAGGGACATTTAAAGTAGATCTTGTTTGTTTCAGGGGACATTTTAAGTAGATCTTGTTTGTTTCAGGGACATTTAAAGTAGATCTTGTTTGTTTTAGGGGACATTCTAAGTAGATCTTGTTTGTTTCAGGGGAGATTTTAAGTAGATCTTGTTTGTTTCAGGGGAGATTTTAAGTAGATTTTGTTTGTTTCAGGGACATTTAAAGTAGATCTTGTTTGTTTTAGGGGACATTTTAAGTAGATCTTGTTTGTTTCAGGGGACATTTTGTTCCAGCGCAGAGCCAGAGGATGTAGAGTACCGTGTCCCTACCCCTAATGTGGTACTCACTGTTCAGGTGACACGATGTCTAATGATGGGAGTAGTCACTAACAAGGTTGGCTTTGTTATACTCTCTCTATTGTTGTGTTTACCTCCCCTCCTGTGAGAGTGTTCTACTCTCTCTATTGCTGTGTTTACCTCCCCTCCTGTGAGAGTGTTCTACTCTCTCTATTGTTGTGTTTACCTCCCCTCCATCCTTCCCAGGTTTTATTTAACTATTAATAGAAAAAGGGAGATAATTTGTTTTCCATTCTCCCTCTCATTTTGAATGTATTTAATTGTTTGAATATTGTTTTTAATGTTTTAATGGATCATTTTCAGTATTTTCATTATTCTAATAAATCATGGCAAATTTGTAATAAATTCTAAATATTGAAGTCAAAACTGTTGAGTATAAAACACAATGAGGTAAAAGTATGCTATACCAAGGCCCTACTCTATACGCTGCTGCCTTGACCTCTTTGTGTGACACCATTGTTTGACCCACTTGTGTGACACCATTGTTTGACCCACTTGTGTGACACCATTGTTTGACCCACTTGTGTGACACCATTGTTTGACCCACTTGTATGACACCATTGTTTGACCCACTTGTGTGACACCATTGTTTGACCCACTTGTGTGACAGCATTGTTTGACCCACTTGTGTGACAGCATTGTTTGACCCACTTGTGTGACACCATTGTTTGACCCACTTGTGTGACACCATTGTTTGACCCACTTGTGTGACAGCATTGTTTGACCCACTTGTGTGACACCATTGTTTGACCCACTTGTGTGACACCATTGTTTGACCCACTTGTGTGACACCATTGTTTGACCCGCTTGTGTGACACCATTGTTTGACCAACTTGTGTGACACCATTGTTTGACCCACTTGTGTGACACCATTGTTTGACCCACTTGTGTGACAGCATTGTTTGACCCACTTGTGTGACAGCATTGTTTGACCCACTTGTGTGACACCATTGTTTACTTTCTTGTAGCTGAAAGAGAGAGAGACTTACTTGGTCCTCGGCAGTCAAAAACTGTCAGAACTTCGGGACAAGATCCAGTGTGCCACTGATGCCATGATACCAGGGGACTACAGCTCTTACCCAGAGGTGGACGTCAGCAAACTACAGAAGGCTGGGGTATGCCATTCTATGGTTTACACACTTTATGTCATTACAGTAGGCTGGGGTATGCCATTCTATGGTTTACACACTTTACGTCACTACAGTAGGCTGGGGTATGCCATTCTATGGTTTACACACTTTATGTCATTACAGTAGGCTGGGGTATGCCATTCTATGGTTTACACACTTTATGTCACTACAGTAGGCTGGGGTATGCCATTCTATGGTTTACACACTTTATGTATGCCATTTTATGGTTTACACACTTTATGTATGCCATTCTATGGTTTACACACTTTATGTATGCCATTCTATGGTTTACACACTTTATGTCACTACAGTAGGCTGGGGTATGCGTTCAGATTTAGCTGCAACATTTTGGCAATCATCCGTTCTTTTTGTTTTTCCCTTCTGTAACACAGCATTTTGTTTTAGCTTTTCTTTCAAAACCATTTTTTTTACCACAGGATATTTACAAGTCCAGTTGTTTTTTCATTGAAAATGTTTTCTACAACGACACGAGATTACCTGACAACAAAGATTACTCCAAGTAAGTAGTGACCTCATCGGCTGATCATTGGTTTACCACACACTCGCTGTACTGTACAGATACCATTTTTAATTACCTCTATAGCAAGAGGTGAGTTTTGCTTGTAGTAGGCAGAGTTAAAAACATCAAAAACATGAAATACAAGGATTATAAATCTATTATTTATATCAAATGGGTGTCCACTCATTTTATTTAGGTCACAATGATTTTTTGGTCGATTCTTTTGACTCCCTTTTCACCTATTTCTAATGCTGTGATTTTGTTCAAACTTTCCAGATAAATGCCTTTGCTATGACAACTCAATATTTAATTTTTGATCAAATTAGATATTAAGTTAGTTATTAAAAGTTAATTTAAAAATTCTATATTTAGTATCAAAAGTATAAAAAACATTTATAATAATAAGTTTAACATTAAAGAAAATAAACATAAATTTTCTTCACTCATGAAGTTTTCAATATATTTTGTTACCAACACTTTTAATTTTACTATTACATCTAAAGACAATTTAGGTTATTTTTAAAAATGAGATCATGTATCATCAGCAATATATTAAAGTTGTATATAGCTCTGGACACACGGAAAGTGAGAGAGAGAGAGAGAAGTGCGCGCATGGGCTTTTATACATTAGGATTGTCTACCTGTTAATATTTAAAGATGGTTAATTAAGATACAAGAGTAAGTCAAAAAATTGTTTTTAATGAGTTAACGCCATATTTATTCTTTTAAAAAGTAGGTTAATTTTAATTAATTAGACACCCCTTGTGACTACAAATATTTGCTTTGAAACCAATTAGTAACTCTAAATAACCAATATCTACAGCTTTTTAAAGTTTATCTGGAAAGTTTGAACTAAATGTAAAGTAGCTACAATAGAAGTATGTCATAATTGAGTTTAACATTAAAAGACAGACCGATATTTTTATCTGAAGCAGACTTTTGCTGATGTTTCTAGTTAAAGCACATTCTCTTGGGAAATTTATTTCATAATATGCAAATCACATGCCTTGTAGGTTTTTTTTGTGGCATTTTTCTTTGGTGATGTAAATTATTTTTTCTGAGTCTTATTTCTTCTGGTGATGTAAATTATTTTTTCTGAGACTTTCTTCTGGTGATGTAAATTATTTTTTCTGAGACTTTCTTCTGGTGATGTAAATTATTTTTTCTGAGACTTTTTCTTTCTGGTGATGTAAATTATTTTTTCTGAGACTTTCTTCTGGTGATGTAAATTATTTTTTCTGAGACTTTTTCTTTCTGGTGATGTAAATTATTTTTTCTGAGACTTTTTGTTTCTGGTGATGTAAATTATTTTTTCTGAGACCTTTTCTTTCTGGTGATGTAAATTATTTTTTCTGAGACTTTCTTCTGGTGATGTAAATTATTTTTTCTGAGACTTTTTCTTTCTGGTGATGTAAAAATTTTTTTTCTGAGACCTTTTCTTTCTGGTGATGTAAATTATTTTTTCTGAGACCTTTTCTTTCTGGTGATGTAAATTATTTTTTCTGAGACCTTTTCTTTCTGGTGATGTAAATTATTTTTTCTGAGACTTTCTTCTGGTGATGTAAATTATTTTTTCTGAGACCTTTTCTTTCTGGTGATGTAAATTATTTTTTCTGACTTATTCCTTCTTGTGATGTAAATTTCAGGCCTATCATTCAGTGGGCCAAAGATCACATGCCTGACCAGCACATGACCACAGACAACATGCAGGACACGAGCTTTTTTGACCTGAAGATTAGGATGGGCCACAACTATCTGTTCTTACACCAAGGCAACTGTGAGCATGCTGTTCTCTTCACTGATATGAGGTGAGTTTCTTACACCAAGGCAACTGTGAGCACGCTGTTCTCTTTACTGATATGAGGTGAGTTCCCTTTACTGACATCAGGTGAGTTCTCTTCTCCTGTCTTTAGAGTTAAAATATCCATAGCCAAAGATTGCTCTTAACAGCTAATAATTTTAACCAAGGGGGCTGAAGTTTTGATGAAGAATGTTACAATAATATCCTAATTGTTTTTAAAACTAAAATATTGATTTTTTGTTAGATACTAAACTGTTGAAAATAAAAAGCAATGAAGCAATTATTTTATATTGCAATCTTTTAATGTACTAAAAAGTAATAAAACCAAACTTTATTTCATTAGATATAATAAAAAATGGAAAATGTTTAGCCACATTTTAATTTTAGCAAGTTTGTTAAATGTATATGACATCCCAGATGTCAAACAGTATCCATGGTTTTCTATCCTTGTCTCCAGGCTGTTTAATGTGGATGACGTCCAGGATATCCGACAGTATCCAATAGTGGCAGTCACCAGAGTCAACCAGAGAGCCATGTGTCAGGGTTGTACCAAGATGTCAACCAAGTTAGTAGGTTTTATAGGTTTTGTGGTGCAAGGTTTTGTAGGTTTTGTGTTGCAAGGTTTTGTAGGTTTTGTGTTGCAAGGTTTTATAGGTTTTGTGGTGCAAGGTTTTATAGGTTTTGTGTTGCAAGGTTTTGTAGGTTTTGTGTTGCAAGGTTTTATAGGTTTTGTGGTGCAAGGTTTTATAGGTTTTGTGGTGCAAGGTTTTATAGGTTTTGTAGGTTTTGTGTTGTGTTACAGAGTTAGTAGGTTTTATAGGTTTTGTGTTGCAAGGTTTTATAGGTTTTGTGTTGCAAGGTTTTGTAGGTTTTGTGATACAAGGTTTTGTAGGTTTTGTGTTGCAAGGTTTCATAGGTTTTGTGTTACAAGGTTTCATAGGTTTTGTGACACAAGGTTTTATAGGTTTTGTGATACAAGGTTTTATAGGTTTTGTGTTGCAAGGTTTTATAGTTTTGTGTTGTGTTACACGGTTTTGTGATACAAGGTTTTATAGGTTTTGTGCTACAAGGTTTTATAGGTTTTGTGTTGTAAGGTTTTATAGGTTTTGTGATACAAGGTTTTATAGGTTTTGTGTTGCAAGGTTTTATAGGTTTTGTGTTGCAAGGTTTTATAGGTTTTGTGTTGCAAGGTTTTATAGGTTGTCTCTTGTGTTGCAAGGTTTTATAGGTTTTCTCTTGTGTTACAATGTTTTAAGGGTTTTATGTTGTGTTACATTGTTAGTATGTTTTATAGGTTTTGTGCAGTGTTAAAATTTTAGTAGGTTTCATAGGTTTTGTCTTGTGTTACAATATTAGTTCATTTTGTCATGTAGTTACTTACCTTTAAATTTTGTCATATACTTACTAATCCTGTGTACCTGAAGAAGACTTTGAATGTATCCGTCTATTTTCAGATGGGTGGTGCGTGACTCCCCCCTGATCCCAACAGACCCCTGTTTTCTCTGTGCCCAGTGCTTCAAGCTGCTCCTCTACACCAAGGATGGCAAGAAGGTCTCCAACTTTAAGGCTCACCATTTCTGTAGCTTTTACGCACCACGCTAGATCTGGGGAGCACGCTGGATTATGTTTGCTATTTATTTACTGGAATCATGTTGATGTACAGTTTTGTTAATCGAATCAATACATTCATTTTTTATCATTTTGTGTGTAGTGTGGTTTTTCATACTCAAGGGAGCAAAACAGCTCTTATCCGCGTTTTTATATTTACTCGATTACGTCCCCTTACCTCTATACATACGAACTTGTGAAACCATGTCTTGATGCTGCCATTTTAGGGGTCAAAAGCTGTACTTATAGACTGGAGTTATAGGCCATAACACGATTTTCTAATTTTGTTGTACGGTTCGCAGACAACCCGACCTAGATATTTCTCACACTGAGAGGGCATAGTCTTTTGGGACTGCGGGGTATCATGTATGATGCAGGTGAAGTAGTGTTTGCCTGTTTCTGTGAGCTCGACATATTGGGGTGGGGGGGGGGGGGATAGTTTCTTTGTTTCTTTAATTTCCCTGTACTTTCAGGTACCCAACATAGCTGAGTGGACTCAGAGACGGACGGTCGTACTGTCCCCCTCCCAGTCAAACCTTCCCATTGTATACAACCAATGCCGGGGGGGGGGGGGGATGAAAGAGTTTTAAAAGACAGCATTAAATAAACTTCCGGGACTAATTGGGTGATGCAGTGGGAACATAGCCAGTCAGTGCTGCCACTAGATGCTAGGTGATGCAGTGGGAACATAGCCAGTCAGTGCTGCCACTAGATGCTAGGTGATGCAGTGGGAACATAGCCAGTCAGTGCTGCCACTAGATGCTAGGTGATGCAGTGGGAACATAGCCAGTCAGTGCTGCCACTAGATGCTAGGTGATGCAGTGGGAACATAGCCAGTCAGTGCTGCCACTAGATGCTAGGTGATGCAGTGGGAACATAGCCAGTCAGTGCTGCCCCTAAATGCTAGGTGATGCAGTGGGAACATAGCCAGTCAGTGCTGCCACTAGATGCTCCCTTTAACGGGGACCAGCCTGAGGCAAAGATTTCATCTACAGTTAAAACAAATTACATCCATGTACGCTCTCAATCTTCGTGGTCTATAGGCGGCTATTGTGTCTAAGATTGAGTGCTTTGAATTCCAAAAATGGCCGTTGTCCGTCATTTTGTAATCAGAAATCACAGCCGTATACGGTAGAAGGACAAAAGAGCATCCTTGTAAGACGTTTCTCACAATATTCAAAGCCATTCCTTCAACTAGTGGATGTTTTTTTTTCAAATCAACTCAAATAGCCGCATCCTAGTGATATGCTAACCTCTCCATAATCTAACATCTCCCAACCACCGTGACACAGCTCCCAACCACCGTGACACAGCTCCCAACCACCGTGACACAGTTCCCAACCACCGTGACACAGTTCCCAACCACCGTGACACAGTTCCCAGTGTTACACATCACCCAACCACTGTGACACAGTTCCCAACCACCGTGACACAGCTCCCAACCACCGTGACACAGCTCCCAACCACCGTGACACAGCTCCCAACCACCGTGACACATCTCCCAACCACTGTGACACAGTTCCCAACCACCGTGACACAGTTCCCAACCACCGTGACACAGTTCCCAACCACCGTGACACAGTTCCCAGTGTTACACATCACCCAACCACTGTGACACAGCTCCCAACCACCGTGACACAGCTCCCAACCACCGTGACACAGCTCCCAACCACCGTGACACATCTCCCAACCACTGTGACACAGTTCCCAACCACCGTGACACAGTTCCCAGTGTTACACATCACCCAACCACTGTGACACAGCTCCCAACCAGCGTGACACAGCTCCCAACCACCGTGACACAGTTCCCAGTGTTACACATCACCCAACCACTGTGACACAGTTCCCAACCACCGTGACACAGTTCCCAGTGTTACACATCACCCAATCACTGTGACACAGTTCCCAAACACCTTGACACAGTTCCCAGTGTTACACATCACCCAACCACTGTGACACAGCTCCCAACAAGTGTGACACAGTTCCCAGTGTTACACATCACCCAACCACTGTGACACATCACCCAACCCCCGTGACACAGTTCCCAACCACCGTGACACAGTTCCCAGTGTTACACATCACCCAACCACTGTGACACAGCTATCATCACCATCCTCTAACAACCCCAACGAATCAGACGCCCCTCCTTATCTTGTTACCCATAAAACAAGAAAAAAATCATCTATCAATTCCGCTGGTCACCTTTTTGTTCTAGATGAGAGTTTCTATTTCCGGTCATAGATGCATTAGCATGCTATGAGGGAGGGGAGGGGGTGGGGTGGGAGGGGGGGGGGGGGTGAGAGGTTTCTGGTAGGCCGTGCAGTGAGGCTGGACATGGCCGTATTGTCTGGCCGATGTTGGCCCTGGCCATTTTATCTGGCCAATGTTGGCCCTTGCCGTGTGTCCAGATGTTGAAGTGCTGGCATGTGAAGAGGTTCATGGGACGGGACTAGAGTTTAGTGCACAGATATCTGGGCGCCTTTAGTGGGTGTCATCTTGATGTTGTTTCATGTTTGACGTCGATAGGTTGGGGGGGGGAGATGTGTTACGAGCGTGGGAGTGTGTGGGAGATAATTGTTAGGAGTGTGGAAGTAGTGTGAGAGAGTGTACCACTGGTAGAGTGTAGTAGAAAGGACAACGTTGGTGTCTGTAGGACAAAGTTGGTGTGTGTAGGACAAAGTGTAGGACAAAGATGGTGTCTGTAGGACAAAGTGGGTGTCTGTAGGACAAAGATGGTCTCTGTAGGACAAAGATGGTGTCTGTAGGACAAAGTTGGTGTCTGTAGGACAAATTTGGTGTCTGTAGGACAAAGTGGGCGTCTGTAGGAAAAAGTTGGTGTGTGTACGACAAAGTGTAGGACAAAGTTGCCGTCTGTAGGACAAAGTTGGTGTGTGTAGGACAAAGTGTAGGACAAAGTTGGTGTCTGTAGGACAAAGATGGTGTCTGTAGGACAAAGATGGTGTCTGTAGGACAAAGATGGTGTCTGTAGGACAAAGTGTAGGACACAGTTGGTGTCTGTAGGACAAAGTTTAGAACAAAGATGGTGTCTGTAGGACAAAGATGGTGTTTGTAGGACAAAGGGGGTGCCAGTAGGACAAAGTTGGTGTCTGTAGGACAAAGACAAGGGCTTGTCCTCTCGACCCGGCTCGACACGTTTCATCTAAAAATAGCCACACGGTGGGCGTGGTCAAATGACTTGGTGTTTGAATATTTGATGAGGATTATTGAGCTGAAACATAATACACAATTTTTCTCCAGTTGAGTGTAGACAAGTCTTTACTTGGGTGTGGATACAATATTTAATGACTCTGTTGATGTCTTCGTGCTAGTGTAGGGTCAATTTCATGAATTGATTGTTGTAGGGTGGGCTCTTTAAGGCGGAAGTTACCGGACATAAATTACATAGATGGGCCTTGTATTATGGTTGTGAATGGGGTGTTCTGTGTTTGTAAATATGGTAGTCAGTTCAATGGGGAAGGCGTGACTTAGTTGATCCTTGATAAATGAGATTGCATGTTAAGAATTTATTGTGTAGTGTAAGAGGATGTTGATTTTGTTAGGGGATCGATTTGTAAATGTGAATCCATTGATGCTCCTAGTAAACCCAGTTACAGTAGGACATAAACCTATCCATTGACGCCATTAGTAAACCCCAGCAGGACATAAACATAAACCTATCCATTGACGCCATTAGTAAACCCCAGCAGGACATAAACATAAACCTATCCATTGACGCCCCTATTAAACCCCAGCAGGACATAAACCTATCCATTGACGCCCCTAGTAAACCCCAGCAGGACATAAACCTATCCATTGACGCCATTAGTAAACCCCAGCAGGACATAAACATAAACCTATCCATTGACGCCATTAGTAAACCCCAGCAGGACATAAACATAAACCTATCCATTGACGCCCCTATTAAACCCCAGCAGGACATAAACATAAACCTATCCATTGACGCCATTAGTAAACCCCAGCAGGACATAAACATAAACCTATCCATTGACGCCCCTATTAAACCCCAGCAGGACATAAACATAAACCTATCCATTGACGCCATTAGTAAACCCCAGCAGGACATAAACATAAACCTATCCACTGACGCCCCCTAGTAAACCCCAGCAGGACATAAACCTATCCATTGACGCCCCTAGTAAACCCCAGTAGGACATAAACCTATCCACTGACGCCCCTAGTAAACCCCAGCAGGACATAAACATAAACCTATCCATTGACGCCACTATTAAACCAGTTACAATAGGACATAAACCTATCCACTGACGCCCCCTAGTAAACCCCAGCAGGACATAAACATAAACCTATCCATTGACGCCACTATTAAACCAGTTACAATAGGACATAAACCTATCCACTGACGCCCCTAGTAAACCCCAGCAGGACATAAACATAAACCTATCCATTGACGCCACTATTAAACCAGTTACAATAGGACATAAACCTATCCACTGACGCCCCCTAGTAAACCCCAGCAGGACATAAACCTATCCATTGACGCCCCTAGTAAACCCCAGTAGGACATAAACCTATCCATTGACGCCCCTAGTTAACCCCAATAGGACATAAACCTATCCATTGACGCCCCTAGTTAACCCCAGTAGGACATAAACCTATCCATTGACGCCCCTAGTAAACCCCAGCAGGACATAAAACTATCCATTGACGCCCCTAGTAAACCCCAGTAGACATAAACCTATCCACTGACGCCACTAGTAAACCCCAGTAGGACATAAACCTATCCATTGACGCCCCTAGTAAACCCCAGTAGGACATAAACCGATCCATTGACGCCCCTAGTTAACCCCAGTAGGACATAAACATATCCATTGACACCCCTAGTTAACCCCAGTAGGACATAAACCTATCCGCTGACGCCCCTAGTAAACCCCAGCAGGACATAAACCTATCCATAGACGCCCCTAGTAAACCCCAGTAGACATAAACCTATCCATTGACGCCCCTGGTGGTCGGTTAATGGTAGGTTGGTGAGTTTACTGTGACGTATAAAACTGTGTGTACTGTTGATTGTATTAGCCAGTGAACTCTAACCTCTAACCTTGTCAGGCCATAACACTTTTTACTGTTTACCCAATTCGCCCCTCAAGAATGGATCTGAACTTAAAAGATAATTCCTAGATAAAGTTTCTATCAGAAAGCTTCCTGTCGAGAATTGAAGACATTCTGATTTCAGCTATCGGGGCTGATTGTTGAGCTGTAATCGTTTAATGACAGGAAACCAGAATTTGATCGGATTACTGAGTTGGTTGAGTTAGGCCTTGGATTACTGAGTTAGTTTAGTTAGGCCTCGGATTACTGAGTTGGGTCTTGTCTGAGATCTTCTCGTTACGAATTCATTTGAAAACATGATGGCTGTTACCTGGTATTTTGTTGGACATTTTTTGTCGCCTGATGTTAGAACTTTTTCTCGAGAAATGTTGCAACCGAACAACTTTTCTTCTTGACAACTTCTCAACCAACAACTTTTAACACCTAACACCAGTTTGATCTGAACCGGAAGTGGATTTTTCCTTTGTGTTCCAGACCTGAGATGGAGCCAGTGATGGAATGTGGGAATTCCAAATCTCCGAGCTTTCCGCCACTGTCACGTGACTCAGGAAGCCCCGCCCCCCTCAGTGATGGCTCGGTCAAATTAATCCCCTCGGCTCTCTCCGCTCTCTCGGCTCTCTCGGCCCGGCTCTCGTCAGCCCTGTCAGCTCGTGCGTGACCAAATTTTTATTGTCTAACATCATGATGTGTGGTAGACATCATGATGTGTGGTAGACATCATGTTGTGTTGTAGACATGGGACAAACATGATGTGTGGTAGACATCATGATGTGTGGTAGACATCATGATGTGTGGTAGACATGGGACAAACATGATGTGTGGTAGACATGGGACAAACATCATGATGTGTGGTAGACATGGGACAAACATCATGATGTGTGGTAGACATGGGACAAACATGATGTGTGGTAGACATGGGACAAACATCATGATGTGTGGTAGACATGGGACAAACATCAAGATGTGTAGTAGACATGGGACAAACATCATGATGTGTGGTAGACATCATGATGTGTGGTAGACATGGGACAAACATCATGATGTGTGGTAGACATGGGACACGCAAACATCAAGATGTTTGGTAGACATGGGACAAACATCAAGATGTGTGGTAGACATGGGACAAACATCATGATGTGTGGTAGACATCATGATATGTGGTAGACATCATGATGTGTGGTAGACATGGGACAAACATCATGATGTGTGGTAGACATGGGACAAACATCATGATGTGTGGTAGACATGGGACAAACATCATGATGTGTGGTAGACATGGGACAAACATCATGATGTGTGGTAGACATCATGATATGTGGTAGACATCATGATGTGTGGTAGACATGGGACAAACATCATGATGTGTGGTAGACATGGGACAAACATCATGATGTGTGGTAGACATAGGACAAACATCATAATGTGTGGTAGACATGGGACACAGCAAACATCATGATGTGTGGTAGACATCATGATGTGTGGTAGACATGGGACAAACATCATGATGTGTGGTAGACATGGGACACGCAAACATCAAGATGTTTGGTAGACATGGGACAAACATCAAGATGTGTGGTAGACATGGGACAAACATCATGATGTGTGGTAGACATCATGATATGTGGTAGACATCATGATGTGTGGTAGACATGGGACAAACATCATGATGTGTGGTAGACATGGGACAAACATCATGATGTGTGGTAGACATAGGACAAACATCATAATGTGTGGTAGACATGGGACACAGCAAACATCATGATGTGTGGTAGACATCATGATGTGTGGTAGACATGGGACAAACATCATGATGTGTGGTAGACATGGGACACGCAAACATCAAGATGTTTGGTAGACATGGGACAAACATCAAGATGTGTGGTAGACATGGGACAAACATCATGATGTGTGGTAGACATCATGATATGTGGTAGACATCATGATGTGTGGTAGACATGGGACAAACATCATGATGTGTGGTAGACATGGGACAAACATCATGATGTGTGGTAGACATGGGACAAACATCATGATGTGTGGTAGACTTGGGAGAAACATCATGATGTGTGGTAGACATCATGATGTGTGGTAGACATCATGATGTGTGGTAGACATGGGACAAACATCGTGATGTGTGGTAGACACGGGACAAACATCATGAAGTGTGGTAGACATGGGACAAACATCATGATATGTGGTAGACATCATGATGTGTGGTAGACATGGGACAAACATTATGATGTGTGGTAGACATCATGATGTGTGGTAGACATGGGACTAACATCATGATGTGTGGTAGACATCATGATGTGAGGTAGACATGGGAAAAACATCATGATGTGTGGTAGACATCATGATGTGTGGTAGACATGGGACAAACATCGTGATGTGTGGCAGACATGGGACAAACATCATGATGTGTGGTAGACATGGGACAAACATCATGATGTGTGGTAGACATGGGAGAAACATCAAGATGTGTGGTAGACATGGGACAAACATCATGATGTGTGGTAGACATCATGATGTGTGGTAGACATGGGACAAACATCGTGATGTGTGGTAGACATGGGACAAACATCATGATGTGTGGTAGACATCATGATGTGTGGTAGACATGGGACAAACATCGTGATGTGTGGTAGACATGGGACAAACATCATGATGTGTGGTAGACATGGGACAAACATCATGAAGTGTGGTAGACACGGGACAAACATCATGAAGTGTGGTAGACATCATGATGTGTGGTAGACATGGGACTAACATCGTGATGTGTGGTAGACATCATGATGTGTGGTAGACATGGGACAAACATCATGATGTGTGGTAGACATGGGACAAACATCATGATGTGTGGTAGACATGGGACACGCAAACATCAAGATGTTTGGTAGACATGGGACAAACATCAAGATGTGTGGTAGACATGGGACAAACATCATGATGTGTGGTAGACATGGGACTAACATCGTGATGTGTGGTAGACATCATGATGTGTGGTAGACATGGGACAAACATCATGATGTGTGGTAGACATGGGACAAACATCATGATGTGTGGTAGACATGGGACACGCAAACATCAAGATGTTTGGTAGACATGGGACAAACATCAAGATGTGTGGTAGACATGGGACAAACATCATGATGTGTGGTAGACATCATGATATGTGGTAGACATCATGATGTGTGGTAGACATGGGACAAACATCAAGATGTGTGGTAGACATGGGACACAGCAAACATCATGATGTGTGGTAGACATGGGACAAACATCATGATGCGTGGTAGACTTTAACATAACACTTCTGTACCCAGTAAATCAAGGACAGTAACGCTAACCAAATGCGACATAACTCTCCCAAAAGGGATATAATCTGGTTTTCTTCTGCCGGTAATATTTATTTTAAAAGATTATAATTTGTGCATTTAATCACGTCAATTTAAATTTCAGTAACCAATTTTAACAGTCTGACATTATGTGGTGATTAAAAAAAATTAATTAAACGTTCTTTAATTATGTGTTAATTATCAACCGACATAAATAGATCATGTAGTAATAAAGAACCAAGGAAATGTGTAATGTCATAATTTAAGGGGGGGGGGGGGGGGGTGAAATCAAGGTTAAGGGGAGGTAAGTATGTAATGTAGTAGGTAAGGGGAGAGAAATGTGTGTGATGTCATAGGTTCGGGGAGAGAGTATATGTCATATGTAAGGAAACGTAAGTTGTGACATAAGCATGACACTGTTATATTGACGTCATCTACAAAGGGAAGTAAGTGAAAGGACGCCAACCAACCTACAACATATTATACTCGGCAACAACCGGGAATTGAATTAAACATCAAACAACAAAAGCTACAACTAATCCCCACCATTATTCCAGAAAATGTTTTAAAAACACGAAATCTGATCCGGTTGTGTTTATCTATTGACATTTCCCATGTGACATATTTTTAAATCATCTGTTTCATGTTTTTGTGACGTCAGCCGTGTACACGATAATAACAAACCCGGGCAACAATGGCCTTCACACGACACATTCGAAACGGCCTTCACACGGTGACGTAACGAATGACCTTCACACGACACATTCGAAACGGCCTTCACACGGTGACGTAACGAATGACCTTCACACGACACATTCGAAACGGCCTTCACACGGTGACGTAACGAATGACCTTTACACGACACATTCGAAACGGACTTCACACGGTGACGTAAAGAATGACCTTCACACGACACATTCGAAACGGCCTTCACACGGTGACGTAACGAATGACCTTCACACGACACATTCGAAACGGCCTTCACACGGTGACGTAGCGAATGGCCTTCACACGACACATTCGAAACGGCCTTCACACGGTGACGTAACGAATGGCCTTCACACGACACATTCGAAACGGCCTTCACACGGTGACGTAACGAATGGCCTTCACATGAAATATTTGAAACGGCCCAGGCAACAATGGCCTTCACTCGACACATTCGAAATGGCCTTCACACGACACATTCGAAATGGCCTTCACACGGTGATGTAACGTGTATGATACTTTTTTCGTGAGCGGTGTATGCAGATAATGGCAGAAATCTTCAATTTTCTGCATACATCTCTACCCACAAACCGAAAATAACCCTTGAACGCTTCCTTTATCTACAGGCACCGCTACCAGCAAACCTAAAATAAGACTTGAACTCTAGGATCTGATTGCACTACTACAAACAAAATTTATCATACATTTTAAGTCACCACAAGATGACGCTTGTCTAGACTTCATTAACTAAAGCCACGTCTACGAAAAGCTCTAGCGAAAACCCTGTCAAGAAACATCTAGATTCCCCCCCACCCCCCCCCCCCCCCCCCGTCACGAGATCCAACATATGGCCCTAATAACCCTAGAGATGACTTACTATCGCCTGCTGTGATTTCATCTAATGACCAAAAACAGCTGCTTTCATCTTGGTGTCGCTCCACGGGGGTGGGGGGGGGGGGGTAGAGCTCTCAGGTCACATTAGCCGATGTCAAAAAATTAGTTTTTAAAATCATCAACCGACTGTGAGAACATACTTTAATGCACTTTACATGATCTTAAAGTAACTAGAGAATTCTCTGAGCGTGGATATATATATATATATATATATATATATATATATATATATATATATATATATATATATATATATATATATATATATATATATTTATATATAATTTCTCTGTTTGCACCAGAAGTTTGTTGACATTCGCATTATGTCTACACAATTATTCTGTTTATGAGCGCCAATTTCTTTTGGTGTTCTATTACGTGAGCACAAATTTTATTCCTGTTGCAGTTTTTATCCCGTGGACCATGAAATCTGTGACATCTTCTATGTTTTTCCTCCATGTTTATAAGTTCTATGTTTCTATGGTTAACACTTTTTTATTTTGGAGAGGCAGGATCTAGACAGCCAGGCTATAGGCCCTGGATGTGGGAGAGGCGGAGGGGATAAACATCTAGGCTCAAGGCCCGGTGAGGAGCGGGGGGGGGGGGGGGGGCACTTCTAGGCTATAGACCCGGGATGGGGGGTAAGGGCCACATTTAGACACTTTACAATTCCATTTCATTTTCGTATTTCATCAAAAAGAAACACAGTATTCTTCATCTTTTTTTTTTAATTAATTATTAAAATGGTTTTAATAGCTAATACTATAATAGAGAATGTTACCTTTGAAATTATTTTCAATCTTTGGTGAAAAGTGCACCAACCCGTGTACCGACCCGTACACCGACCCGTGCACCGACCCGTACGCCGACCCTTACAGCGACCCGTAAAAGAACCCATGGGGTAGCTGACTTAAGATGCGCTACTTGTAGTTCCATTAACTTGTGTACTTGTATATTTTTCTCAATGCTTCATAATTAGATAATGAGTTCTTTCTTTAGTCATAACGAGTGGGGGTGAGGTGTGAGTATGGGGGGGGGGGGGTCTGACCTTGTCCTTGAGCGGAGCGTTAAGTTTGGTAAAGTTGATAAATGTAGGGCAGCAGCAGGCACCAGCAGGCACCAGCAGGCAGCCACCATATAGCAGACGATCAGGGACCCTGACAAATATTCCAGCCTGTTTCCCCCCCCCCTCCCCCCAGAAATAGATCTAAGACCATGCCCAGCCACTGACTCTGTGATGGTTTCCATGACAACAAGGCAAGCGGGGATAGATGCATAGTAACGAGGTCAAATGTTGTATTAAAATACATTGTAATATATATATATATATATATATATATATATATATATATATATATATATATATATATATATATATATATATATATATATTTATATATTAGGAATTAAATAAAACAAATATAAATAACATTTCTAAATACAAACTTTTAAATGCACAGTAAATTAGAAAATTTTAACAAAAAAATTTTTTCTGTAATAATAGCATACATCGGTAATTTGCATATGAGATTTCTTGAGCAACCACGGCAAAGAATGCAAGTTTTTAAAAACATTAGATACATTATTAAGTTAAAAGCTAGATACTTTTGCATTGTCATCAAAGACGAAAGTCTCTGGAACTGGCTACACTAGAAGTGGGTATTAATTGAGTTACGAGATTTGCCTCAAACCACAAACTAACATTCATACATTGTGAACTAATTAAAAGTGTTAAAGAATTACATTTCAAATGGCATACATTTAAAGGGACTATAAAAGAACCATATTTAATCATTAGATTACTATGTTGATTTATTTTCAAAGGATTGCTGAAAGTATATTCAATGTTATTTTTTAACGATACAAACTTAAGTTGATTAAACAACGAAATGAAATATTTTTAATTTAATAAACAACTCGGCCAAAACATGTGAAAAGAAAACTGCACGTGTAAGTTGAACATTTACAACACTTTGATTACATTAATTCAAAGCAAAACATAAAAACAAGGAATGTTGGGGTTTAACGAGTCTATTACTGACACGTAGTGCTAAATAAAAGAAGTAATGGATAGAAGCAACACACAAATGAATCTGTCCCAAAGACATAAAACACAAATCTAGGTCGATCTAGACTAATGGTGGTATCGGCGCGAACTGACGGAGGTATCGTAACAAGCTAAAAGTGGTATCGTAGCGAACTGAAGGAGGTATTGTAACAAGCTAATGGTGGTATCGTAGCGAACTGACGGAGGTATCGTAACAAGCTAATGGTGGTATCGTAGCGAACTGACGGAGGTATCGTAACAATAACATATCGGCAAGAGTATCAGAACTAGATATGGAATACGTATAGGAAGTTTGTACTGGAATAAATGATGGAATCGATACTTTCAAGAGATAGAGTTTCTAAGCGGGAGATCTGACGAGTGTCGTGTCGGTGACGTCATACTGAGGTAGATGAGGTATTTACATCACGTGATTGCCAGGTAATGAAAACTTCACGTCTGCTTTCAAGTCTGCTACAGGAAAATATGTTTTTCAGAACAATCTGTATTCCAGAACAATGGCAAAATGTTTTCAAACATTTCACTTCAATAGCTGATACCACATCACAGACTTATGGGCAGGAGAAATTATTTCAACGGCTGAATGCAAAAAGGTTGAAAGCGTCAAGGCCTTAATACAAAAACAAACGTTTTGTATGTACACTAGCCTCATGGGTACACGAAGTCTTCATACGGCCGACTGCAAACATTTTCTATCTACGCTAGCCTAAAAAAAACTTGGCGCATTCATAACCCCCACCTTTACCCCACACTTACCCCCACATTTACCCCACACTTACCCACACCTTTACCCCACACTTACCCACACCTTTACCCCACACTTACCCCAACCTTTACCCCACACTTACCCCCACCCTGAGATGACACCCACTCATACTCTTTGCAAGTTTCAGATTTGTCTTGTTTTTTTTTTCTAAATAGGGCGTGTCTGGTGTTCTCAGAGGGGCGTGTCTTGTGCTTCTATATAGGCGTGTCTTGTGCTTCTATATAGGCGTGTCTTGTGCTTCTATATAGGCGTGTCTTGTGCTTCTATATAGGCGTGTCTTGTGCTTCTATATAGGCGTGTCTTGTGCTTCTATATAGGCGTGTCTTGTGCTTCTATATAGGCGTGTCTTGTGCTTCTATATAGGCGTGTCTTGTGCTTCTATATAGGCGTGTCTTGTGCTTCTATATAGGCGTGTCTTGTGCTTCTATATAGGCGTGTCTTGTGCTTCTATATAGGCGTGTCTTGTGCTTCTATATAGGCGTGTCTTGTGCTTCTATATAGGCGTGTCTTGTGCTTCTATATAGGCGTGTCTTGTGCTTCTATATAGGCGTGTCTTGTGCTTCTATATAGGCGTGTCTTGTGCTTCTATATAGGCGTGTCTTGTGCTTCTATATAGGCGTGTCTTGTGCTTCTATATAGGCGTGTCTTGTGCTTCTATATAGGCGTGTCTTGTGCTTCTATATAGGCGTGTCTTGTGCTTCTATATAGGCGTGTCTTGTGCTTCTATATAGGCGTGTCTTGTGTCTACCGAGGATCATTTAAAACGTACATTGAACATTTACTAATAAACCAAGCAGTCAGCGGGAAAGTTTCTGTTGAAAGAAGTAATTGTGTGTGGTGGTTGGGGGGGGGGGGGAGGGGGGGATAAAACAATTTTACTCCATCTAAACCAAGCATACCCTACCCTCATGTAGCAAGGCGTGGTTTATTAATGCCAACCCCCTCCACCCTCCCCTAATTCCATACCTAAATTTTGTTCAGTTAACTAAAAATAAAAACTTCTTTTTAAAAAGCATTGAGTAGAAAAGAAAATATATTTACTTAGGGCAGTCGAACACGGAGGTTTTAGTCCAATCACAACGCAGGGCTGACGTCACTCGAAGTCTCGCATTAGGGAATTAAAAATGATCCGATAGATTTCCGATAAATTATTGGCTTTGCCGTTGGCATTGTCTATTGTATAGCTAGTCGAAAGACATGGCGAGAATTAAAAACTTTCTCTCTTACAAAAGGCTCAAGGGGCCACGGTTCAATGAACTGCCACGTCGAAAAATAAAATCTAAAAATAGAATTCACGAAGAACAAAAGTATTCCGTGCAGGATTTATTTTGCCCATTGTTTTCTTTTCAGCTCTGAGAAAAGTTAAATTTCAAAATGAAAATGTTTTCTTCCGTTCTGCTTGGCTGTAGAGGTGTGACGTCATGCGGTTCTAGAAAGTTCCACGAACATTCCTAATTTGGTTTAATTTAGTTGATGTGCCCAACTCCTTTTATGGTGTTACAACGTGGCCATTGTGTACTCGTTGTGTACCAGTGTTCGTGTATTAATTGTTGCTGTTATTTGTGTACCAATCATTGTGTAATAATTATCTTGTACAGGGCTATTGCCAATGGCCATAGACCCGGCAACTAAGACAGTAGACCATAGACCCGGCAACTAAGACAGTTGACCGTAGACTCAACAAGTAAGACAGTAGACCGTAGACCCGGCAACTAAGGAAAGGTAGACCGTAGACTCAACAAGTAAGACAGAAAGATCCTCTGTAGACCCGGCAACTAAGACAGTAGACCGTAGACCCGGCAACTAAGGAAAGGTAGACCGTAGACTCAACAAGTAAGACAGAAAGATCCTCTGTAGACCCGGCAACTAAGACAGTTGACCGTAGACTTAACAAGTAAGACAGAAAGATCCTCTGTAGACCCGGCAACTAAGACAGTTGACCGTAGACCCAACAAGTAAGACAGAAAGATCCTATGTAGACCCGGCAACTAAGACAGTTGACCGTAGACTTAACAAGTAAGACAGAAAGATCCTCTGTAGACCCGGCAACTAAGACAGTTGACCGTAGACTCAACAAGTAAGACAGAAAGATCCTCTGTAGACCCGGCAACTACGACAGTTGACCGTAGACTCAACAAGTAAGACAGAAAGATCCACTGTAGACCCGGCAAATAAGACAGTTGACCGTAGACCCAACAAGTAAGACAGAAAGATCCTCTGTAGACCCGGCAACTAAGACAGTTGACCGTAGACTCAACAAGTAAGACAGAAAGATCCACTGTAGACCCGGCAAATAAGACAGTTGACCGTAGACTTAACAAGTAAGACAGAAAGATCCTCTGTAGACCCGGCAACTAAGACAGTTGACCGTAGACTCAACAAGTAAGACAGAAAGATCCTCTGTAGACCCGGCAACTAAGACAGTTGACCGTAGACTCAACAAGTAAGACAGAAAGATCCACTATAGACCCGGCAAATAAGACAGTTGACCGTAGACTCAACAAGTAAGACAGAAAGATCCTCTGTAGACCCGGCAACTAAGACAGTTGACCGTAGACTCAACAAGTAAGACAGAAAGATCCACTGTAGACCCGGCAAATAAGACAGTTGACCGTAGACTCAACAAGTAAGACAGAAAGATCCTCTGTAGACCCGGCAACTAAGACAGTTGACCGTAGACTCAACAAGTAAGACAGAAAGATCCACTGTAGACCCGGCAAATAAGACAGTAGTCCGTAGACCCAACAGAAAGACCCTCTGTAGACCCGGCAAATAAGACAGTAGACCGTAGACCCAACAAGTAAGACAGAAAGATCCACTGTAGACCCGGCAAATAAGACAGTAGTCCGTAGACCCAACAGAAAGACCCTCTGTAGACCCGGCAAATAAGACAGTAGACCGTAGACCCAACAAGTAAGACAGAAAGATCCACTGTAGACCCGGCAAATAAGACAGTTGACCGTAGACTCAACAAGTAAGACAGAAAGATCCTCTGTAGACCCGGCAACTAAGACAGTTGACCGTAGACTCAACAAGTAAGACAGAAAGATCCTCTGTAGACCCGGCAAATAAGACAGTTGACCGTAGACTCAACAAGTAAGACAGAAAGATCCTCTGTAGACCCGGCAACTAAGACAGTTGACCGTAGACCCAACAAGTAAGACAGAAAGACCCTCTGTAGACCCGGACTGTGCCAGCTCCTTGATTGGTCGCACCGAACAAAGTGCCAGACGAATTGATTTAACTCACCTGCACCGGAAGAAGAAATTTATGTTTTAATAGATTGTGTCTTGTGAATATTTCAAGTGCCAAGTTTGGCGGGTTCAAACAGCAATTACCTGAGTTTTAATTTTTGTACAGCAATTACTGGAATTTTAATTTGTACAGTAATAATCTGAGATTTAAATTAACTAAAGCGGAATTTTTGTAACGAACTTTTTAGTTTTTTAAATTTGATTAACCAAGTTAGGTGATATAATTAACTTGTTGTGAGTTTTGGTTTAATGCTTCATCAGTTGTGGGTGGGGATTTTAACTAAGTTGTGTGTTTACACTCACTCAAATGTGGTGTTTTTAAAAGAAGTTTTTTTAACAACCCCCACTATAATCATCACGAGAATCTTTACAACCACGCCTTTTAAACTGATACATTAAGTTATTTGGAGTTTTAAATTCTGTAAAGGGGAGCGAAGCTGTATAAGATTGAAAAAGGGGAGATAAGTTGTGTTTAAGTAAGAAAGTTAAACTAAAGTTTGACCAAACTCAAAACAAAGTTTACCCACACGTGAGTTAGTTAGCGATCGATGCCACGTCTGCCAACTTCCACGTCTGCCAACTTCCACGTCTGCCAACAGCTCCACCCCAGGGCATGTCCCCCCCCCCCGCCCAACTTACCTCTCGTACTGAATTATGGGCATGATTATAATTAATGAAGCGTCTGGTTCTGTAAAAATTGTTGAAACTTTTAACTCTACGTTACAAGCGTGATCTTGTGGTGGTGTGTGGCTGTGTGGGGTATATTTGTGTGGGTGTTTATGTCGATATGTTTGTATGTAGGCATGTTTGTGTAGGGGTGTATCTGTCGGCATGTTTGGTAGGGGTATATCGGTATGTGGGTATGTTTGTATATCGGTATGTTTGTATGTGGTTAAATGTGTGTGGCTATATGTGGGGGGTATGTTTGTGTTTGGTATATTAGTGTGGGGGTGTGTGTTTGCCTGTGGCCTGTTTACCCTAAACATGTTGTAATATTTAAAAACATGTTGTGACAGTTAAAAACATGTTGTGACTGTAAAAAACATGTTGTGACAGTTAGAGTCAAATGTGCGTTATACACTAAGAGTTTGTATTCTCCAAGGAAATGTCAGCCACCATTCCCGTCATTAAGATAATTGGTACCTGGCCCATCAGGGGCAATTTGTATACACGTTAGACAAGAAGGACATGTCTACACAGAAAGTACGAGTTAGACCAAAAGGACTTGCCTACACAGAAAGTACACGTTAGACTAAAAGGACATGTCTACACAGAAAGTACACGTTAGACAAAAAGGACATGTCTACACAGAAAGTACGAGTTAGAAGGACATGTCTACACAGAAAGTACGAGTTAGACCAAAAGGACATGTCTACACAGAAAGTACGAGTTAGACAAGATGGACATGTCTACACAGAAAGTACGAGTTAGAAGGACATGTCTACACAGAAAGTACGAGTTAGACCAAAAGGACATGTCTACACAGAAAGTACGAGTTAGACCAAAAGGACATGTCTACACAGAAAGTACGAGTTAGACAAGATGGACATGTCTACACAGAAAGTACGAGTTAGACCAAAAGGACATGTCTACACAGAAAGTACGAGTTAGACCAAAAGGACATGTCTACACAGAAAGTACGAGTTAGACAAGATGGACATGTCTACACAGAAAGTACGAGTTAGAAGGACATGTCTACACAGAAAGTATGAGTTAGACCAAAAGGACTTGCCTACACAGAAAGTACGAGTTAGACAAGATGGACATGTCTACACAGAAAGTACGAGTTAGACCAAAAGGACATGTCTACACAGAAAGTACGAGTTAGACAAGATGGACATGTCTACACAGAAAGTACGAGTTAGAAGGACATGTCTACACAGAAAGTACGAGTTAGACCAAAAGGACATGTCTACACAGAAAGTACGAGTTAGACCAAAAGGACATGTCTACACAGAAAGTACGAGTTAGACAAGATGGACATGTCTACACAGAAAGTACGAGTTAGACAAGATGGACATGTCTACACAGAAAGTACGAGTTAGAAGGACATGTCTACACAGAAAGTACGAGTTAGACCAAAAGGACATGTCTACACAGAAAGTACGAGTTAGACAAGATGGACATGTCTACACAGAAAGTACGAGTTAGAAGGACATGTCTACACAGAAAGTATGAGTTAGACCAAAAGGACTTGCCTACACAGAAAGTACGAGTTAGACAAGATGGACATGTCTACACAGAAAGTACGAGTTAGAAGGACATGTCTACACAGAAAGTACGAGTTAGACCAAAAGGACTTGCCTACACAGAAAGTACGAGTTAGACAAGATGGACATGTCTACACAGAAAGTACGAGTTAGACAAAAAGGACATGTCTACACAGAAAGTACGAGTTAGACAAAAAGGACATGTCTACACAGAAAGTCAAAACAAGGCAGAAACAAAAATGTTTGGGGAGCGATAGTTGATAATGTAATGATGCACAGTATAATCGATAGTTGATAATGTAATGATGCACAGTATAATCGATATTTGATAATGTAATGATATCCAGTATAATCGATAATTGATAATGTAATGATATCCAGTAAAATTGATATTTTATAATGTAATGTTGTCTAGTATAATCGATATTTGATGTAGTAATGATGTCCAGTATAATCGATATTTGATGTAGTAATGATGTCCAGTATAATCGATATTTGATGTAGTAATGATGTCCAGTATAATCGATATTTGATGTAGTAATGATGTCCAGTATAATCGATATTTGATGTAGTAATGATGTCCAGTATAATCGATATTTGATGTAGTAATGATGTCCAGTATAATCGATATTTGATGTAGTAATGATGTCCAGTATAATCGATATTTGATGTAGTAATGATGTCCAGTATAATCGATATTTGATGTAGTAATGATGTCCAGTATAATCGATATTTGATGTAGTAATGATGTCCAGTGTAATCGATATTTGATGTAGTAATGATGTCCAGTATAATCGATATTTGATGTAGTAATGATGTCCAGTATAATCGATATTTGATGTAGTAATGATGTCCAGTATAATCGATATTTGATGTAGTAATGATGTCCAGTATAATCGATATTTGATGTAGTAATGATGTCCAGTATAATCGATATTTGATGTAGTAATGATGTCCAGTATAATCGATATTTGATGTAGTAATGATGTCCAGTATAATCGATATTTGATGTAGTAATGATGTCCAGTATAATCGATATTTGATGTAGTAATGATATCCAGTATAATCGATATTTGATGTAGTAATGATGTCCAGTATAATCGATATTTGATGTAGTAATGATGTCCAGTATAATCGATACTTGATGTAGTAATGATATTCAGTGTAATCGATCTTCAGTGTTTTAATGTCCTGCTCCCCGGCCAAGAAGAAATGTGCCCTTGCTAAACTTCGATACTTTGTAATCGAATGTGCTAATCACGATACACCTAGGCAACCAGAACTTTGCTGTTGTTAGGGTCAGCTGTTGTTGGGTGAAGTTTTGTTTTCTGTGACTCTATGTGGTAAGGGTGGTTTAGTGTTGCTAGTCGAGTGACTCTGTGTGGTAAGGGTGGTTTAGTGTTGCTAGTCGAGTGACTCTGTGTGGTAAGGGTGGTTTAGTGTTGCTAGTCGAGTGACTCTGTGTGGTAAGGGTGGTTTAGTGTTGCTAGTCGAGTGACTCTGTGTGGTAAGGGTGGTTTAGTGTTGCTAGTCGAGTGACTCTGTGTGGTAAGGGTGGTTTAGTGTTGCTAGTCGAGTGTGTGACGGACGTCATTGACGTCACTCACATCCGGGGCTTATTGTTTACATAGACCGACGAGAGTCCTTGACCTTGGGGTGTCAGAGTTCAAACAGTGTCGCGTGGTATCGAGGCGACGATTGTAATTTGTAGGCAACAACACACTACACACAGGTGCTAGATCCTCTAGACAACTACACACTACACACAGCTACTAGATCCTCTAGACAACTACACACTACACACAGCTACTAGATCCTCTAGACAACTACACACTACACACAGCTACTAGATCCTCTAGACAACTACACACTACACACAGCTACTAGATCCTCTAGACGACTACACACTACACACAGCTACTAAATCAACCACAGCTACCAGATCCTCTAGACAACTACACACTACACACAGCTACTAAATCACCTGAAAACATAGCACGGTTTCCTCACAATGTTCATCTAAGAACCAACTCAATCAGTGACTCATGGTCTAAAATCACAGACTGAATTTGTTTGAAATAAAATATCGTGTCCCACAAGGCTTGTAGTTTTAATATTTTTATACTATGTAGCATCGTAATTAGGTCTAGAGTTTCTGTCAGCCACGTCCAAAAGTTTGAGGTAATCAGCGTAGACTAAAAAGTCTGAGAATCCAAAGTAGACATCTAGCTGCACTTAGCATTTACCCAGTTAGCTGGTTAGCCACGAGAGGGAATTTTGAAAGCAAATGTTTAGAGCAGATTGTGAATACAATTGAGTTTAAATAAACGCATCACAAAGATGTTTGATCCCAGTTCACAGATCTCTGAATATTGATCGATGCAAACAATTCTTTTGTTTCCCAATCAGAAAATCAGCTAATCTCAGGATAAATTAATTACACGTGCCCTGGAAATCGGGTTACAAATTCTGATTATTATTTCCTCATGACGTCACGTCATGTAACACAGTCTGATTCTGGGACGTTTTAGGAGAGACGTCATCTTTCAGACGTCAGATATTAAGATATTAGACATTCAAATATCAGATAACAGACATTAAGGTATTAGACATTCAAATATCAGACAACAGACATTAAGATATTAGACATTCAAATATCAGACAACAGACATTAAGATATTAGACATTCAAATATCAGACAACAGACATTAAGATATTAGACATTCAAATATCAGACAACAGACATTAAGATATTAGACATTCAAATATCAGATAACAGACATTAAGATATTAGACATTCAAATATCAGACAACAGACATTAAGATATTAGACATTCAAATATCAGACAACAGACATTAAGATATTAGACATTCAAATATCAGACAACAGACATTAAGATATTAGACATTCAAATATCAGACAACAGACATAAAGATATTAGACATTCAAATATCAGACAACAGACATTAAGATATTAGACATTCAAATATCAGACAACAGACATAAAGATATTAGACATTCAAATATCAGATAACAGACATTAAGATATTAGACATTCAAATATAAGACAACAGACATTAAGATATTAGACATTCAAATATCAGACAACAGACATAAAGATATTAGACATTCAAATATCAGATAACAGACATTAAGATATTAGACATTCAAATACCAGACAACAGAAATTAAGATATTAGACATTCAAATATCAGACAGCACACATTAAGATATTAGACATTCAAATATCAGACAACAGACATTAAGATATTAGACATTCAAATATCAGATAACAGACATTAAGATATTAGACATTCAAATATCAGACAACAGACATTAAGATATTAGACATTCAAATATCAGACAGCACACATTAAGATATAAGACATTCAAATATCAGACAACAGACATTAAGATATTAGACATTCAAATATCAGATAACAGACATTAAGATATTAGACATTCAAATATCAGACAACAGAAATTAAGATATTAGACATTCAAATATCAGACAGCACACATTAAGATATTAGACATTCAAATATCAGACAACAGACATTAAGATATTAGACATTCAAATACCAGACAACAGACATTAAGATATTAGACATTCAAATATCAGATAACAAACATTAAGATATTAGACATTCAAATATCAGACAACAGACATTAAGATATTAGACATTCAAATATCAGACAGCACACATTAAGATATAAGACATTCAAATATCAGACAACAGACATTAAGATATTAGACATTCAAATATCAGATAACAGACATTAAGATATTAGACATTCAAATATCAGACAACAGAAATTAAGATATTAGACATTCAAATATCAGACAGCACACATTAAGATATTAGACATTCAAATATCAGACAACAGACATTAAGATATTAGACATTCAAATACCAGACAACAGACATTAAGATATTAGACATTCAAATATCAGATAACAGACATTAAGATATTAGACATTCAAATATCAGACAACAGACATTAAGATATTAGACATTCAAATATCAGACAACAGACATTAAGATATTAGACATTCAAATATCAGACAACAGACATTAAGATATTAGTCATTCAAATATCAGACAGCACACATTAAGATATAAGACATTCAAATATCAGACAACAGACATTAAGATATTAGACATTCAAATATCAGATAACAGACATTAAGATATTAGACATTCAAATATCAGATAACAGGCATTAAGATATTAGACATTCAAATACCAGACAACAGAAATTAAGATATTAGACATTCAAATATCAGACAGCACACATTAAGATATAAGAAATTCAAATATCAGACAACAGACATTAAGATATTAGACATTCAAATATCAGATAACAGACATTAAGATATTAGACATTCAAATATCAGACAACAGACATTAAGATATTAGACATTCAAATATCAGACAGCACACATTAAGATATAAGACATTCAAATATCAGACAACAGACATTAAGATATTAGACATTCAAATATCAGATAACAGACATTAAGATATTAGACATTCAAATATCAGACAACAGAAATTAAGATATTAAACATTCAAATATCAGACAGCACACATTAAGATATTAGACATTCAAATATCAGACAACAGACATTAAGATATTAGACATTCAAATACCAGACAACAGACATTAAGATATTAGACATTCAAATATCAGATAACAGACATTAAGATATTAGACATTCAAATATCAGACAACAGACATTAAGGTATTAGACATTCAAGTATCAGACAACAGACATTAAGATATTAGACATTCAAATATCAGACAACAGACATTAAGATATTAGACATTCAAATATCAGATAACAGACATTAAGATATTAGACATTCAAATATCAGACAACACACATAAAGATATTAGACATTCAAATATCAGACAACAGACATTAAGATATTAGACATTCAAATATCAGACAACAGACATTAAGATATTAGACATTCAAATATCAGACAACAGACATTAAGATATTAGTCATTCAAATATCAGACAGCACACATTAAGATATAAGACATTCAAATATCAGACAACAGACATTAAGATATTAGACATTCAAATATCAGATAACAGACATTAAGATATTAGACATTCAAATATCAGATAACAGGCATTAAGATATTAGACATTCAAATACCAGACAACAGAAATTAAGATATTAGACATTCAAATATCAGACAGCACACATTAAGATATAAGAAATTCAAATATCAGACAACAGACATTAAGATATTAGACATTCAAATATCAGATAACAGACATTAAGATATTAGACATTCAAATATCAGACAACAGACATTAAGATATTAGACATTCAAATATCAGACAGCACACATTAAGATATAAGACATTCAAATATCAGACAACAGACATTAAGATATTAGACATTCAAATATCAGATAACAGACATTAAGATATTAGACATTCAAATATCAGACAACAGAAATTAAGATATTAGACATTCAAATATCAGACAGCACACATTAAGATATTAGACATTCAAATATCAGACAACAGACATTAAGATATTAGACATTCAAGTATCAGACAACAGACATTAAGATATTAGACATTCAAATATCAGACAACAGACATTAAGATATTAGACATTCAAATATCAGATAACAGACATTAAGATATTAGACATTCAAATATCAGACAACACACATAAAGATATTAGACATTCAAATATCAGACAACAGACATTAAGATATTAGACATTCAAATATCAGACAACAGACATTAAGATATTAGACATTCAAATATCAGACAACAGACATTAAGATATTAGTCATTCAAATATCAGACAGCAAACATTAAGATATAAGACATTCAAATATCAGACAACAGACATTAAGATATTAGACATTCAAATATCAGATAACAGACATTAAGATATTAGACATTCAAATATCAGATAACAGGCATTAAGATATTAGACATTCAAATACCAGACAACAGAAATTAAGATATTAGACATTCAAATATCAGACAGCACACATTATGATATAAGAAATTCAAATATCAGACAACAGACATTAAGATATTAGACATTCAAATATCAGATAACAGACATTAAGATATTAGACATTCAAATATCAGACAACAGACATTAAGATATTAGACATTCAAATATCAGACAGCACACATTAAGATATAAGACATTCAAATATCAGACAACAGACATTAAGATATTAGACATTCAAATATCAGATAACAGACATTAAGTTATTAGACATTCAAATATCAGACAACAGACATTAAGATATTAGACATTCAAATATCAGACAACAGACATTAAGATATTAGTCATTCAAATATCAGATAACAGACATTAAGATATTAGACATTCAAATATCAGACAACAGACATTAAGATATTAGACATTCAAATATCAGACAACAGACATTAAGATATTAGACATTCAAATATCAGACAACAGACATTAAGATATTAGACATTCAAATATCAGACAACAGACATAAAGATATTAGACATTCAAATATCAGACAACAGACATTAAGATATTAGACATTCAAATATCAGACAACAGACATAAAGATATTAGACATTCAAATATCAGATAACAGACATTAAGATATTAGACATTCAAATATAAGACAACAGACATTAAGATATTAGACATTCAAATATCAGACAACAGACATAAAGATATTAGACATTCAAATATCAGATAACAGACATTAAGATATTAGACATTCAAATACCAGACAACAGAAATTAAGATATTAGACATTCAAATATCAGACAGCACACATTAAGATATTAGACATTCAAATATCAGACAACAGACATTAAGATATTAGACATTCAAATATCAGATAACAGACATTAAGATATTAGACATTCAAATATCAGACAACAGACATTAAGATATTAGACATTCAAATATCAGACAGCACACATTAAGATATAAGACATTCAAATATCAGACAACAGACATTAAGATATTAGACATTCAAATATCAGATAACAGACATTAAGATATTAGACATTCAAATATCAGACAACAGACATTAAGATATTAGACATTCAAATATCAGACAGCACACATTAAGATATTAGACATTCAAATATCAGACAACAGACATTAAGATATTAGACATTCAAATACCAGACAACAGACATTAAGATATTAGACATTCAAATATCAGATAACAAACATTAAGATATTAGACATTCAAATATCAGACAACAGACATTAAGATATTAGACATTCAAATATCAGACAGCACACATTAAGATATAAGACATTCAAATATCAGACAACAGACATTAAGATATTAGACATTCAAATATCAGATAACAGACATTAAGATATTAGACATTCAAATATCAGACAACAGAAATTAAGATATTAGACATTCAATATCAGACAGTACACATTAAGATATTAGACATTCAAATATCAGACAACAGACATTAAGATATTAGACATTCAAATACCAGACAACAGACATTAAGATATTAGACATTCAAATATCAGATAACAGACATTAAGATATTAGACATTCAAATATCAGACAACAGACATTAAGATATTAGACATTCAAATATCAGACAACAGACATTAAGATATTAGACATTCAAATATCAGACAACAGACATTAAGATATTAGTCATTCAAATATCAGACAGCACACATTAAGATATAAGACATTCAAATATCAGACAACAGACATTAAGATATTAGACATTCAAATATCAGATAACAGACATTAAGATATTAGACATTCAAATATCAGATAACAGGCATTAAGATATTAGACATTCAAATACCAGACAACAGAAATTAAGATATTAGACATTCAAATATCAGACAGCACACATTAAGATATAAGAAATTCAAATATCAGACAACAGACATTAAGATATTAGACATTCAAATATCAGATAACAGACATTAAGATATTAGACATTCAAATATCAGACAACAGACATTAAGATATTAGACATTCAAATATCAGACAGCACACATTAAGATATAAGACATTCAAATATCAGACAACAGACATTAAGATATTAGACATTCAAATATCAGATAACAGACATTAAGATATTAGACATTCAAATATCAGACAACAGAAATTAAGATATTAGACATTCAAATATCAGACAGCACACATTAAGATATTAGACATTCAAATATCAGACAACAGACATTAAGATATTAGACATTCAAATACCAGACAACAGACATTACGATATTAGACATTCAAATATCAGATAACAGACATTAAGATATTAGACATTCAAATATCAGACAACAGACATTAAGATATTAGACATTCAAGTATTAGACAACAGACATTAAGATATTAGACATTCAAATATCAGACAACAGACATTAAGATATTAGACATTCAAATATCAGATAACAGACATTAAGATATTAGACATTCAAATATCAGACAACACACATAAAGATATTAGACATTCAAATATCAGACAACAGACATTAAGATATTAGACATTCAAATATCAGACAACAGACATTAAGATATTAGACATTCAAATATCAGACAACAGACATTAAGATATTAGTCATTCAAATATCAGACAGCACACATTAAGATATAAGACATTCAAATATCAGACAACAGACATTAAGATATTAGACATTCAAATATCAGATAACAGACATTAAGATATTAGACATTCAAATATCAGATAACAGGCATTAAGATATTAGACATTCAAATACCAGACAACAGAAATTAAGATATTAGACATTCAAATATCAGACAGCACACATTAAGATATAAGAAATTCAAATATCAGACAACAGACATTAAGATATTAGACATTCAAATATCAGATAACAGACATTAAGATATTAGACATTCAAATATCAGACAACAGACATTAAGATATTAGACATTCAAATATCAGACAGCACACATTAAGATATAAGACATTCAAATATCAGACAACAGACATTAAGATATTAGACATTCAAATATCAGATAACAGACATTAAGATATTAGACATTCAAATATCAGACAACAGAAATTAAGATATTAGACATTCAAATATCAGACAGCACACATTAAGATATTAGACATTCAAATATCAGACAACAGACATTAAGATATTAGTCATTCAAATATCAGATAACAGACATTAAGATATTAGACATTCAAATATCAGACAACAGACATTAAGATATTAGACATTCAAATATCAGACAGCACACATTAAGATATAAGACATTCAAATATCAGACAACAGACATTAAGATATTAGACATTCAAATATCAGATAACAGACATTAAGATATTAGACATTCAAATATCAGACAACAGAAATTAAGATATTATACATTCAAATATCAGACAGCACACATTAAGATATTAGACATTCAAATATCAGACAACAGACATTAAGATATTAGACATTCAAATACCAGACAACAGACATTAAGATATTAGACATTCAAATATCAGATAACAGACATTAAGATATTAGACATTCAAATATCAGACAACAGACATTAAGATATTAGACATTCAAATATCAGATAACAGACATTAAGATATTAGACATTCAAATATCAGACAACACACATAAAGATATTAGACATTCAAATATCAGACAACAGACATTAAGATATTAGACATTCAAATATCAGACAACAGACATTAAGATATTAGACATTCAAATATCAGACAACAGACATTAAGATATTAGACATTCAAATATCAGATAACAGACATTAAGATATTAGACATTCAAATATCAGACAACAGACATTAAGATATTAGACATTCAAATATCAGATAACAGACATTAAGATATAAGACATTCAAATATCAGACAACAGACATTAAGATATTAGACATTCAAATATCAGACAACAGACATTAAGATATTAGACATTCAAATATCAGACAACAGACATTAAGATATTAGACATTCAAATACCAGACAACAGACATTAAGATATTAGACATTCAAATATCAGACAACAGACATTAAGATATTAGACATTCAAATATCAGATAACAAACATTAAGATATTAGACATTCAAATATCAGACAACACACATAAAGATATAAGACATTCAAATATCAGACAACAGACATTAAGATATTAGACATTCAAATATCAGACAACAGACATAAAGATATAAGACATTCAAATATCAGATAACAGACATTAAGATATTAGACATTCAAATATCAGACAACAGACATAAAGTTATAAGACATTCAAATATCAGATAACAGACATTAAGATATTAGACATTCAAATATCAGACAACAGACATTAAGATATTAGACATTCAAATATCAGATAACAGACATTAAGATATTAGACATTCAAATATCAGACAACAGACATTAAGATATTAGACATTCAAATATCAGATAACAGACATTAAGATATTAGACATTCAAATATCAGACAACAGACATTAAGATATTAGACATTCAAATATCAGACAACAGACATTAAGATATTAGACATTCAAATATCAGACAACAGACATTAAGATATTAGACATTCAAATATCAGACAACACACATAAAGATATTAGACATTCAAATATCAGACAACAGACATTAAGATATTAGACATTCCAATATCAGATAACAGACATTAAGATATTAGACATTCAAATATCAGACAGCAGACATTAAGGTATTAGACATTCAAATAGCCGACAGGCTTTGTTCCAATAGAATGAAACATATCTTCTACAACGAGACAAATGTCTCAGATACCTGTCCCACCACAAGACACATGTCTCAGATACTTGTCACGACACAAGACACATGTCTCAGATACTTGTCACGACACAAGACACAAGTCTCAGATACTTGTCACGACACAAGACACAAGTCTCAGATACTTGTCCCACAACAAGACACATGTCTCAGATACTTGTCCCACCACAAGACACATGTCTCAGATACTTGTCACGACACAAGACACAAGTCTCAGATACTTGTCCCACAACAAGACACATGTCTCAGATACTTGTCCCACCACAAGACACATGTCTCAGATACTTGTCCCACCACAAGACACATGTCTCAGATACTTATTTACCTTTACCAACCCACGCTACCACTATTGACGCTGTCTATTTTAGAATTTTAAAATTTGTTATTTTACAAAAACTAAAATGCACAAGGCGTTAACTAGATAGTATTTTACAACGCAATTAAAAATCAAATGCTTTCATTAAACTTGGCGCTATATTAATTAGTTTACGTTGCAGCTTATTATATTGATTGCTTGGACTAGTTCCTTTAGTAACTGGAAAAGTTTGAAGGATTTTTGTGTTCATGTTGTGACCTACTTAGGTCGAGTCAGGTTCCATTTTTATTTTGACATTGTATAATACCTTATATGGAATGATTGTGTAACTCCTGGGGTTTTTCCACTGTCTTATTAAGGTGTCTAAGACGTAGAAATTTTCCATTAAGATCTGATTGAATGATTCTGATCATATGACCCTCCCAACCAATGGCTACATGAGTTGAGGATGACCTCCCCTGAGGCAGAAGTCTTTAATTGCACCGCACACTCGCCACACGTGGCAGTTTTACCTGGATCAGGCAGTCTACCAGGATCAAAGGGTCCATTACGACCAAGCCGTCCATATTGTCCGGCAATAGATTCTGACCATTTGAACGTGAGAGAACTCAAGTCCTGTGTGTGCTATGCTTTCTTAAGTTGATTTAGTCTTCTAGTATAATATTACTTGTCGCCAAGTAATTCTTGAAGCTATAGCAGTGTTGTGTGGCCTGTGGCTAGTTTTTACAGTGGTGAAATCTGTGATAGTGTTTTTTCTTACATTTTGTAAGTTGGGTTTTGATATTTTATACATTAAATATTTTATCTAGTTTAACCTTGTGTTCTGCCACAACTGTGTTCGCTGATTAAAGGTTGTATGCAGATTGGATGAGTGTTAATTTCAATAGTATCACTAGTTTTCCCTAGACATCGAATTCGAGCCCTAGTGTGCCGTTGTGTTAGTGTTCATCCATTTAGGCCGTAAGGCATTTGCATATAACCCCGAAAAAAGAATCCGGGGACGTTCACCTTCTATCTGGCTGATAGATAGGTAAACGTTACAATGTGTTTAAAACACTTATTTCTGTGTTCAATTTTTGCAGCTGGAAATACACAGTACAAACAGGCTCTAGTTTCCCCTTAAAGATGGAACTTTAAAAACACAAACCGGCCTTAGATCTAGCCTGGATTTATGGCATCTAGTGAATCAAACCATTTTAAAAAGCCATCGATTTGTACGGGTCCCTGTTGACCTATGTGTTTTAGCTGAAACAGCGGGACGGCTGATACGTCATAGTGATGACGTCAAAGTCTGACTTGTTTATTCATTGTCTCCTGGTCAGTGGACTGTGACGTCAGCAGACACGTGACTGTATGTCTGGGGGAGGGGAGGGACGTTGGGGGACAGTGTCAACACAACTGTGGGTGTTTGGTGTGGGGAGGGGGAGATTCTCAGGGACGCTCTGAGTGGATGGAGAAACCTCTTGAGTGGGTGGAGAAACATCTTAGGTGGGTGGAGAAACATCTTGAGTGGGTGGAGAAACATCTTGAGTGGGTGGAGAAACATCTTGAGTGGGTGGAGAAACATCTTGAGTGGGTGGAGAAACATCTTGAGTGGGTGGAGAAACATCTTGAGTGGGTGGAGAAACATCTTGGGTGGGTGGAGAAACATCTTGAGTGGGTGGAGAAACATCTTGAGTGGGTGGAGAAACATCTTGAGTGGGTGGAGAAACATCTTGGGTGGGTGGAGAAACATGAGTGGGTGGAGAAACATCTTGAGTGGGTGGAGAAACATCTTGAGTGGGTGGAGAAACATGAGTGGGTGGAGAAACATCTTGAGTGGGTGGAGAAACATGAGTGGGTGGAGAAACATCTTGAGTGGGTGGAGAAACATCTTGAGTGGGTGGAGAAACATCTTGGGTGGGTGGAGAAACATGAGTGGGTGGAGAAACGTCTTGAGTGGGTGGAGAAACATGAGTGGGTGGAGAAACATCTTGAGTGGGTGGAGAAACGTCTTGAGTGGGTGGAGAAACATGAGTGGGTGGAGAAACATCTTGAGTGGGTGGAGAAACATCTTGAGTGAGTGGAGAAACATCTTGAGTGGGTGGAGAAACATGAGTGGGTGGAGAAACATCTTGAGTGGGTGGAGAAACATCTTGAGTGGGTGGAGAAACATCTTGAGTGGGTGGAGAAACATGAGTGGGTGGAGAAACATCTTGAGTGGGTGGAGAAACATCTTGAGTGGGTGGAGAAACATGAGTGGGTGGAGAAACATCTTGAGTGGGTGGAGAAACATCTTGAGTGGGTGGAGAAACATGAGTGGGTGGAGAAACATCTTGAGTGGGTGGAGAAACATCTTGAGTGGGTGGAGAAACGTCTTGAGTGGGTGGAGAAACATGAGTGGGTGGAGAAACATCTTGAGTGGGTGGAGAAACATCTTGAGTGGGTGGAGAAACATCTTGAGTGGGTGGAGAAACATCTTGAGTGGGTGGAGAAACATCTTGAGTGGGTGGAGAAACGTCTTGAGTGGGTGGAGAAACATGAGTGGGTGGAGAAACATCTTGAGTGGGTGGAGAAACATCTTGAGTGGGTGGAGAAACATGAGTGGGTGGAGAAACGTCTTGAGTGGGTGGAGAAACATGAGTGGGTGGAGAAACATCTTGAGTGGGTGGAGAAACATCTTGAGTGGGTGGAGAAACATGAGTGGGTGGAGAAACATCTTGAGTGGGTGGAGAAACATCTTGGGTGGGTGGAGAAACGTCTTGAGTGGGTGGAGAAACATCTTGAGTGGGTGGAGAAACATCTTGAGTGGGTGGAGAAACATGAGTGGGTGGAGAAACGTCTTGAGTGGGTGGAGAAACATGAGTGGGTGGAGAAACATCTTGAGTGGGTGGAGAAACATCTTGGGTGGGTGGAGAAACGTCTTGAGTGGGTGGAGAAACATCTTGAGTGGGTGGAGAAACATCTTGAGTGGGTGGAGAAACATGAGTGGGTGGAGAAACATCTTGAGTGGGTGGAGAAACATCTTGAGTGGGTGGAGAAACGTCTTGAGTGGGTGGAGAAACATCTTGAGTGGGTGGAGAAACATCTTGAGTGGGTGGAGAAACCTCTTGAGTGGGTGGAGAAACGTCTTGAGTGGGTGGAGAAACATCTTGAGTGGGTGGAGAAACATCTTGAGTGGGTGGAGAAACATCTTGAGTGGGTGGAGAAACGTCTTGAGTGGGTGGAGAAACCTCTTGAGTGGGTGGAGAAACATCTTGAGTGGGTGGAGAAACATCTTGAGTGGGTGGAGAAACATCTTGAGTGGGTGGAGAAACATCTTGGGTGGGTGGAGAAACATCTTGAGTGGGTGGAGAAACATCTTGAGTGGGTGGAGAAACATCTTGAGTGGGTGGAGAAACATGAGTGGGTGGAGAAACATCTTGAGTGGGTGGAGAAACATCTTGAGTGGGTGGAGAAACATGAGTGGGTGGAGAAACGTCTTGAGTGGGTGGAAAAACATCTTGAGTGGGTGGAGAAACATCTTGAGTGGGTGGAGAAACATCTTGAGTGGGTGGAGAAACATCTTGAGTGGGTGGAGAAACATCTTGAGTGGGTGGAGAAACATCTTGAGTGGGTGGAGAAACATCTTGAGTGGGTGGAGAAACATCTTGAGTGGGTGGAGAAACATCTTGAGTGGGTGGAGAAACGTCTTGAGTGGGTGGAGAAACATCTTGGGTGGGGGGGGGAGGAACATCTTGAGTGGGCGGAGAAACACCTTGAGTGGGTGGAAAAACATCTTGGGTGGGTGGAGAAACATCTTGAGTGGGTGGAGAAACATCTTGAGTGAGTGGCAAAAAGAAGTTGAGTGAGTGGCAAAAAGAAGTTGAGTGAGTAAAGATACGTCTCATAACTTTACGTCATTTGTTCCCACGAGAATGACGGGATTATTTTGCTAGAGTCGGTGGTCAGTAAATGTGTTCAAAGTTTAGTTTTAGGGCCAATTTACATTTTAAGATTGGCTCGAAATGTGATCTTAGTGCAGAAAATAATCAGGTTAATCAGCGCGCCTTACCCCTGATTTCATTGTTAAAAGCTCCGTCAGCCGTAAAAACAGGGTTGGAAATGAAGGCTGAACATCTGATTAATGATCTTTCAATGGGAAGTGGGAAATTTTTTTTCGTGTCAGCACCCATCATCTGCCACCCTCCCCCCCCCCACCCCATCCACCCCACCACATCCCGTTCAGATGTTTGGGTAATTATATGGGTAGGGAGGGGAGGGTTGCTGGGAGTTAAAGCGTATGTTGTTCTATTTAAAATTCCGAATGAAACTCAAATGACAGAACAACTAAATCTGACGTACAGAAACAGAACATCATTTTGGTGAGGTCGTGTCCATGCATGTCAAAGAAACATGTCACGTGATTCTTGACATGTCAGAATGAAAGCTATTTATAGAAAAATCTTTACACGTCCTGACTGGAGAAGATCTAACGTGACACTTTTTGACGTAACACTATTTGACGTGACACTATTTGACGTGACACTATTTGACGTGACACTATCTGACGTGACACTATTTGACTTGACACTATTTGACGTGACATTATCTAACATGACATGATCTGACGTGACAATTTGTCACACCGTGATCTGGCCAGTTCACGCCTGTCTGATTAGTTAACTCTTTCTCTTTCTTTCTCTCTTTCTCTCTTTCTCTCTCTCTCTCTCTTTCTCTTTTTCTCTCTCTCTCTCTCTCTCTCTCACTCTTTCTTTCTCTCTTTCTCTCTCTCTCTCTTTCTCTCTCTCTCTCTCTCTCTCTCTCTCTCTCTCTCTCTCTCTCTCTCTAGAACAACACATCTGTCACCTTTTGTCCAAATCTAATTTTCAGGTCTTGATTCTTTTCTTCTTCCTTATTGTCAGATTAATTGACGACGTCATTCTGATTAATGAAGCCATTAGGGTATAATTTGTCCACCTTCTAAAAACGTCTTGAAGCTGTTGCCACCGATGTTTGGTGTGCGAGTCCGCTTGTATCAATGTTTAAGCACTCAGTATCTTGTGCTGTCGTGTGGCGTGTGATTCATGTTTTTATTATTCTAGCCACATTAACATATCTTAAGGCGCGTAGTCACAGGTCACTGGGCGGGAAGGTTAAAGGTCGTCTTTAAATCCGCTCAGCTGTAATGGGTACCCAGACATGCTAGTGGGGAGTCTCTGAGCCCCTCGGCCCATAATGGGTACCCAGACATGTTAGTAGAGCGTCTCTGAGCTACTCGGCCCATACTGGGTACCCAGACATGTTAGTGGGGAGTCTCTGAGTCCACTCAGTTCTAATTCGTACCCATTCAAGTTAAAATGACGTAAACGAGACAACTAAGCTCTAATGGGTACCTTAGTGCGTGCAGTCTGGACTTCGCCCATTCACAAGTTCTGATCATTAAATCATTTCTTGTCTAAATCAGAGTTTGGAAGAACTAGTTTGAATAGAAGGGAAAAGTTCTGAGAAAAATGTAAACATTTTTTTCCATATTTGTTTATGTTGCATTGTGTGCGGGAGTTTGTTACATGTTACTGTTGATGAACGGAACACATTTCACGGAGGCGAGATGGGTAAAACGTACTTGTACTAAACATTCTTGTACTAAACATTTTGATGTGAACGAAAGAAAAAACAGAACACTGGGCAAGATTTGATGATTTAATGTTGACCAATGAAGTTTGTACATCGATACGATGGCCTGCGTTGGCCAGCTGTGGCCACCTACGGCCACCGATGATGGCCAGATGTATAGTGTAATCATACCTCAACGTATGTTTGATCTGACAGGCAAAGGAAACTGGAATGCTGAGGCCATAGAAGGGCTAACAGAACAAACATCAGAGTCTTCAGTCGTGTACAGACACACAGACACACAGACATCAGAGTCTTCAATCGTGTACAGACACACAGACATACAGACACACAGACATACACACACACAAAGATATATACAGACATACAGACACACAGACATACAGACACACAGACATACACACACAGACATATTCAGACACACAGACATACACACACACACACAGACATACTCAGACATATACTGACACAATCAGACATAAACAGACACTCTAACATAACAGACACTCAGACATACACAGACACACCAATATACAGACACACCGCAAATACAAATACAGAAATACAGACACTCAGACATCTACACACACTCGGACGTATACAGACACTCGGATATATACAGACTAAGACACATACAGACACACAGACATACACACACAGACATATACACACACAGACATATACAGACACACAGACATACACACACAGACATATACACACACACAGACATACATACACAGACATATACACAGACACAGACATACACAGACACAGACATACACACACAGACATATACACAGACACAGACATATACACACACAGACATATACAGACACACAGACATATACACACACAGACATATACAGACACACAGACATACACACACACACGGACATACACAGACACACACATATACAGACACAGACATATACACACACAGACATATAGACACACAGACATATACACAGACAGACATATACAGACACACAGACATACACACACACAGACATACACAGACACACACATATACAGACACAGACATATATACACACAGACATATAGACACACAGACATATACACAGACAGACATATACAGACACACAGACATACACACACACACGGACATACACAGACACACACATATACAGACACAGACATATACACACACAGACATATAGACACACAGACATATACACAGACAGACATATACAGACACACAGACATACACACACAGACATACACAGACACACACATATACAGACACAGACATATATACACACACAGACATACACAGACACACACATATACAGACACACAGACTTATACAGACACAGACAAATATAGACACTCAGACATACTCAGACACACATGTATGCTTTCTCACAATATAATAATAATAATATAATAAGTGCGTCACTTAACTCTCTCTCTCTCTCTCACACACATACACACACAAACACACTCACAGCAAACGACGACATGGCCGTAGGTGACATTTCACAATTGTCACATTAAGGCGTCACACACATATTGCAGCTTGTTATTACACTCATCCTACACACACGAACACACACACAAGCATACACACACCCACACAGCAAATATGTCGCTTTTCTTCATCGTTCCGCCGTCAATTAAGTATTTTATTTTTCTCTCTAGTGTTAAAGTTGTTTGAAATCAATAGTCCCCAGCAGTAAGACAACTCGTTTCTCTGGGGGTTTGTGTGGGGTAGACAGGTCCATTTGTAGCATGCGCCTACGTGTATGGAGTGTATGTATGTCGTTTATGTGGTATCTACTTGTATGTGGTGTCTTAATCCTTATTCCAAATGTATGACGTATGTATCTGTCTCTATATGTCCGTTTCTGACAGTTGTATTTACGACATGTAAACGTCACCTAAACTAAACCCCTACTCAATTGTCACCCATCTGTCACCCATGTGTCACCATCTTGTCACTCAATAGTGACTCAGGTGTCACTATGCGTCACCATCTCACCACTTGAAATGAAATCATTTATCTTTTTGAGTTCTGTCGTGTTTTGCGTATCCTATCATACTTTTTATTATCTCCCGCAGTTTTCTTCTAGCTCGTTCAGTAATTACTATCAGCAATGTTTACCTTATATACATCTTCCATATTACATCGATACACATAAAATATAAATATGTGTGTCTATATGTATAATATATATATCTATCTGTATATATATATATATATATATATATATATATATATATATATATATATATATATATATATATATATATATATATATATATATATATATATATATATATATATATATACAGATAGATAGATATACATTTCTCAAGAACGTGTATACCCCAAGTTTCTGGGCGTCTTGTAATTAAACCAGAAACGTCATGGAAAGTTCCAGAAGCCGATCTGTCTCGTTCCTTTCATCTGGTGCCGCAGCCAATCAAAGTATCGTGTGTCATAGCAGCCTGCCCCCCCCTGCTCCTGATCATCTGCCCCCCCCCCCCCCCCCCCCCCCCCCCGCCCCTGATCATCTGGCCGCTCACCCTCAACCGGAAGACTCGCAAGGCGGCCATGATGGGCAGCTCTGACGTCACTGCTAGGAAATGCAATGCCGCATGTATGCTGCATGTGTGTGCAGTATGCTGTATGTGTGTGCTGTATGCTGTAAGCATACACACCACTGGCCACCACACCAGAAAAGTTGACCCTATAGATCTACACCAATAGCGTCCCTAGATACAGTCACATTTTTTAAACCCAGGCTATCTGTACACTACCTATCAACTAATATTGTAATCATATTTATAAATAGATAAAATATGTAGATTCTACGTTTACTTGTACATATGTACATATCTGGACATACATACATTTTGACTACATATACATAAGCATTGTTATGATTATATTTATAAACATACAGATATTTTTATACATACATACATACATAAAGAATTGTTAAACATATATTTACAAACATTTTCAACATACAGAAATGTCAAAAATACCAATATGCACGAGCCAGCAATAAATAATTCAGTTTTCATTATTTACCAGACAATATAAAATGACATATGGACGCAATATGGCACTCCAATGTTAGTTCAGCTCAAAATCAATAATGTACATAAAAATAGACAATTCTAGGTTTTAAAACGGGATTGTTTTTGTGTTTTTCCTTCTAATTTATACAATTATTTTAAAAAAGACGGGAATACTTAAGATTAACGGAAATTAAAATTGATGAGCAGTTAAAACATTTTTCTCCGATTGACAGCCTGTTCAAATGGTTTTTGAGTGATGCAAAAATTGGACAGACGAAACGCGAGGGAATTTATTTTTCTTAGAACGTGACTCTAGGCGAGAAGGGAATATTAGGGGAGTGGTGACTAGACGAGAGGGGAATATTAGGGGAGTGGTGACTAGCAGAGAGGGGAATATTAGGGGAGTGGTGACTAGCACAGAGGGGAATATTAAGGGAGTGGTGACTAGCAGAGAGGGGAATATTAGGGGAGTGGTGACTAGCAGAGAGGGGAATATTAGGGGAGTGGTGACTAGCAGAGAGGGGAATATTAGGGGAGTGGTGACTAGCACAGAGGGGAATATTAGGGGAGTGGTGACTAGCAGAGAGGGGAATATTAGGGGAGTGGTGACTAGCAGAGAGGGGAATATTAGGGGAGTGGAGACTCTAGCCGAGAGGGGAATATTAGGGGAGTGGTGACTCTAGCCGAGAAGGGAATATTAGGGGAGTGGTGACTTTAGGCGAGAGGGGAATATTAGGGGAGTGGTGACTCTAGCAGAGAGGGGAATATTAGGGGAGTGGTGACTCTAGGCGAGAGGGGAATATTAGGGGAGTGGTGACTAGCAGAGAGGGGAATATTAGGGGAGTGGTGACTCTAGGCGAGAGGGGAATATTAGGGGAGTGGTGACTCTAGCAGAGAGGGGAATATTAGGGGAGTGGTGACTCTAGCAGAGAGGGGAATATTAGGGGAGTGGTGACTCTAGGCGAGGTGGTGACTCTAGCAGAGAGGGGAATATTAGGGGAGTGATGCATCTAGGCGACAGGGGAGCATTAGGGGAGTGGTGACTCTAGGCGAGAGGGAATTGGTGACTTCATGCGAGAGGGGAATATTATGGGAGTGGTGACTCTAGCAGAGGCCAGTACTATGGGGACCAGCGACTCTAGGCGAGACCAGAAAACAGGGGGTGGTGACTCTATAATGATTTCTCACAGAAACAGCAAGAAATAATAAATAAAAAGAACTGAGTTCTGGCATTGACTAGAACATCCCATGGCATTAGCAGACGTGTACATCAGGAGTGGCAATGACCACTGGTCAAGCAGCCACGTAGCTGCACAGCATGACGTAACTCATGAAGCCGTGAACCAACGACATTACACATTAATCAAGGATAACGTAAAGACATGTATGTATAAATAAATGGATTTAGCAAAAATAGAATCATGATGTCAGAAAAAATGTTTTAGATTTTCCAGCAGATGAAATTTATCTCCAATCTAATCAGGCGTTCATTGTAAGGTTCACATTCGTCCTGTTCCTTGGCAGTTCCTGGATGGTTCCCTTCAGTACCTGGATGGTTCCCTTCAGTTCCTTGTCAGGTTCCCCTGTGTTCCCCAGTCCCAGCCAATACCACGTGACGAGAACGTGAGACGAGATGTTGCTGGAACCAACGAGTGAGTCACGTGTGCGGCACCAGCCAACAGCTGAGGAGATGCTCCACACGTGACACAAGGACAGGAATCTTTCAGCCAAAAGCCGAGGCAACTCGTCCCTATGGTAGAACCGCACGAGAACATGTTGATGACGTCAGAGAGTTGGCTCCTGGCCCAGGTCTTTGGGATATTGTTTCTCATCGACGTTAGATTGGCGCGTGACTTGCAGCTCAAAAGTTGGGGAAATACCCAAGCGATATCTCAACAATATTCCAGCAATATTCCATAAATATCCAAGCCATATCCCGGCAATATCCCCAGTAATATCCCAGAGATATCTGTGCAATACATTGTTCCTAAATACAATTGTCTAATGCACATTTGTCTGGGCACATCTGCCCACTATACAATTCCCATGTTATATTTATCCGGGGGGGGGGGGGGACATTTTCCATGATATATTTATCCGGGAGAAAAATTTCCAGGATATAATATACTTATCCGAAGGACATTTTTCCATGACAAATTTGACAAGAGTACAATTTTCAGAGCACGAATTCAACTCAACTCTGGAATCTGGGGCCGTCCTATCAGGCAGCACATGTGTAGACATCAACACAGAGAAATGTGTTTAGCATTTGGTGTTGGATGTCACACCATTAAGGATAGATCATGTTTCTTCCATTGTAATCCCTATTTAGACAAGTCAAATCCCACAAATCCTTGTTTTTGGGCAAGCTAATTCCAAAGCAATTCCTGTTTTGGGTAGGTTTTTTTTTTCAAAAATATCTTTTCGTCATGTTGTTAGAAACATGTACAAAAATCTGACCAGGCGGATTCACAATCCAACAAATGGAAACACGGCTAGACAAACCGACAAACATAGTAGTGTTCAGACTTAGCAGACTTGCGTCACTTCCTATGGATAACGGTAGATATGTTGATTGGCTGAAAGCTGCGTAAACTTTAAATAGCAACTCACGTAATTCAGCTAGTCGTCGAGGAGTTCTGTCTCGTTAAGTTGATACAAAGATCCGCTGTTTGTGTGTTGGGTTACGTCATTTTAGACGCCGGTCGCGGTTGACCAATGAAAGCTCTCGTTACAAAGTCTCATGTCACGTGACTAGGCGTGTTTGTTACCGTTGCGGTAGGTGGCGCTGCTGCAGCCGTTGGAGTCGACGGTGAGTATCAGCCCCTGGGCGGCCTCCTCTGTGTAGTCCGTGATGATGTCGTCGTCGTAGTCGGCCAGCTCGACGATGTTGATCTTGTTGGCGTCCTTGAGGTGGTCGAGCAGGATGTTGTGGTTGATCTGGTCGCGCAGGAAGTCGGTGCCTGTCGTCGTCGGGTCACGCCGGATGCTGTGGGTCACGCAGCTGGAGGGCGTGGCACTGCTGGCGTGACCTTTCCGTGTCGTCTTCGTGTCGCCGTTCAGGTAAATCGTGTCCACGTTGTTGCTCTTGTGGCGCATACACGGCATAAAAATATAACTGAACCTCGTTTTCACTTCCTCCCGGAAGTGCTCGTTGAGCCAGCAGTAGACGAACGGGTTGTAGCACGTGCTACTGATGGCTATCCAATGGCAGGCGAAGAAGACGAGCGAGTTGTACTGGAAGGTCTCTGGCCGCGGGTGGAAGTCGGTCAACAGGTGGTACATGTTCAGGGGTAGCCAGCAAATGGCGAACACGATGACCACGGCGATGAGAAGTTTGATGCTCTTCCGTTTAGCGCGTGCTTGAGACAGCTGCTGATTGGCTGTGACAGCGCCGACGTGGGTTCGAGCCCAGAGACTTTGCACGATCCGACCATACGCCACCGCGATCAGGGAGAAGGGGATGCAGTACTGCAGGATAAAGGTTGTCACGGTCAGAAACTTCTCGAAACCAGCCCACGGTTTGGGATCCACGAACCGACAGCGGCGGAATTCTTTCGTGATGAGGAACTTGAGTTTCCAGACGCGCATGTACAGGCCGTACGGCATGGCGAGGACAATGGCCACCACCCAGATCAGGACCAGGATGCTGATGGCGAACTTCCGGGTCATGCGGCGAGACAGAGGCTTCAACACGACCCGGTGTCGGTCAAGGGCGATGGAGGTCAAGGTGTAGGTCGAGACGTAGCTGGTGAGCACCAGTGAGTAGTTGACCAGGTGGCACGGCACCTCACCAAACGGCCAGTCGTTCATCATGTTGCGGGCGATGTTGAAAGGCACGTTGATGAAGGTCACGAGGAGATCACTGACCGCTAGGTTGGCGATGAAGAAGTTGGTCGCCGTATGCAGACGTTTGTTCTTGGAGATGACGTAACACACCAGGGCGTTCCCGAAGGCGGCGATGACGCAGAGGATGCCGTATGCAACCAGCACGACAACGTTGGCCTCCAGGGGGAGGATCTGGTCCCTCTGGGACTCGATGTAGCTCAGGCTCAGATTCATCTGGTCAATGACCTTGCTCATGACGTTGTTCTGTAGTCCTCGGTCGTCGTCCATAGCTGGGGGGAGAAAATACATGATGGTGAGGGGCATGATACAAGGTATTGATACAAGTAACATGATACAAGTGTATGATACAAGTCCTCGGTCGTCGTCCATAGCTGGGGGAGAAAGTACACGATGGTGAGGGGCATGATACAAGGTATTGATACAAGTACATGATACAAGTAACATGATACATGTAACATGATACAAGTAACATGATACAAGCAACATGGTACAAGCTGATTATACAAGTACATGATACAAATACATGATACAAGTAACATGATACAAGTACACGATACAAGTACACGATACAAGTACATGATACAAATACATGATACAAGTAACATGATACCAGTACATGATACAAGTACATGATACAAGCTGATGATACAAGTAACATGATACAAGTAACATGATACAAGTATATGATACAAGTATATGATACAAGTAACATGATACAAGTAACATGATACAAGCTGATGATACAAGCTGATGATACAAGTAACATGATACAAGTACATGATACAAGTAACATGATACAAGTAACATGATACAAGTAACTTGATACAAGTAACATGATACAAGTAACATGATACAAGTAACATGATACAAGTATATGATACAAGTATATGATACAAGTAACATGATACAAGTAACATGATACAAGCTGATGATACAAGCTGATGATACAAGTAACATGATACAAGTACATGATACAAGTAACATGATACAAGTAACATGATACAAGTAACTTGATACAAGTAACATGATACAAGTAACATGATACAAGTAACATAATACAAGCTGATAATACAAGTACATAATACAAGTATATGATACAAGTACATTATACAAATACATTATACAAGTATGATGATACTAGCATGATACAAGTACATGATACAATCTGATAAGACAAGCTGATGATACTAGTAAATCCTGCAAAATAAATTATATAATTATGCCATTTAAAGATGTTTTACTGATAAACTACACCACTAAAGCCTATGACTTCACACACTTTAAGTGACGTATTGTTTAGAAACTGCACAGAAATATAAAAACAAACATTCAGACACCCAGAACACAGCAGACTGGCCTAAAAAATCTCTTCAGATGTAATGGATCCTATGTAAGGCGGGGCTGATCGTTTCTCTCTCCATCAATTGTATTTCCCGCTGCCCACATAATTTAATCATTCATCTTTGATCAATAGGATCATAAACATATGATGCTTGGCCATCGTAACTAGATTAGGTTTTTTTCTTAACACCACGACAACATCCCACCGTCAGACACCATCCCATCACCAAGACATCATCCCACCACTACCAAGACACCAAGACACCATCCCACCACCACAAAGACATCATCCCACCACCACCAAGACACCAAGACACCATCCCACCACCAAGACATCATCCCACCACTACCAAGACACCAAGACACCATCCCACCACCACAAAGACACCATCCCACCACCACGACACCATCCCACCACCACAAAGACATCATCCCACCACCACAACGACATCATTCCACCACCACGACACCATCCCACCACCAAGATATCACGACACCATCCCACCACCAAGATATCACGACACCATCCCACCACAACGACGCCATCCCACCACCAAGATATCACGACACCATCCCACCATCACGACACCATCCCACCACCAAGATATCACGACACCATCCCACCACCAAGATATCACGACACCATCCCACCATCACGACACCATCCCACCAGCAAGATATCACGACACCATCCCACCACCAAGATATCACGACACCATCCCACCACAACGACACCATCCCACCACCAAGATATCACGACACCATCCCACCACAACGACACCATCCCACCACCAAGATATCACGACACCATCCCACCACAACGACGCCATCCCACCACCAAGACACCACGACACCTTGCCACCATCTGTATCTTGAGTTTGGCGCTACCCCGCCTGTAGACGGGCAATCTAATTAAGAGCTACAAATGTTATACATTTTGACAGCCATGTTCTCGTGTGTCGCTAATTAATTAATAATCGTGTCGCTGGACGCCCCACGTGCCGCTGATAAATGGCCCGTGCTTGTCTTAATTAAATCCTCAATTATTTCACATAGCAACGGGTAAACACAGCCGTATGACGTCACGAATTTTGTTGTATGATATGTGCATGATATGTGTCTACATACTTAGTTTGTATGAAATTTATAACATTGTCAATGGGAGCTACTTTGTGGTTAGGATCAGGGTAGTTGAAGATTTAAACAAGGTAGACACAGGCAAAATAGCCGATAGTGACCATATATAATAGCTTGTATTGACCATATCAAATAGCCGGTAGTGACCATATATAATAGCCTGTATCTATTGACCATATCAAATAGCCTGTATTGACTGTAATTTTTATGAGACCATCACAGTGAACGACCATAAAAGTACATTTAGCGGTTGTTGTATATATTCCTGGGAAAATTCATGTGATTTACATAGCTACTGGCAGACATAGGTAATGGCTTACATAGGTAATGGCTTACATATCCACTGTCTTGTATTGGTACTGGTATACATACGTACATACCTACGGACATACAAAATGTATATTCATGAGAAATAAGACAACTTGTTATTCGGGACCAGAAAGGCTTAGGTACTAGCAACTTTAGTCGGGTCGGAGGGTTAATCTATTGATGTATTCTTCAATCAAACCAGTCTCCTACAGATTGGTATCGAAAGAATCGGTGTAAATGTTGGTAGAAAAATGTTCCGTGTAGAACTTATAGGCTCGTAGAAACATGTTCCGTGTAGATATGGTGGAACACGGTGCTGTTGCTAGCACAAGCTGCTAAATGTGTTGTGTTAATACACATGTGCTTGCAGCATTTTGTCGGTCAATCGAACATTTTAAAAACGTTATTCTGTTGAATTATTGAATTATCTAACAATTCCTGTGAAAAACATTGAGTGATGTTCTAATTTTTTTGTGTATTTAAAAAAGCTCCACAGAAATGAAGACCATCTTCAATCAGAGACCATCTTCAACCAGAGACCAGCTACAATCATCTAATAGATGTGTGGGAGACGCCGTCATGACAATGATGCATGACTTTATACCCATCCACTGTTTGACTGGCGCAGAGAGTGCATCTCCAGATATAGATAGGCTTTAGGTGATCTCCAGATATAGATAGGCTTTAGGTGATCTCCAGATATAGATAGGCTTTAGGTGGTGAACATTTTAATAGAGGGATGTTTTGTTCTGTCGCTCGCGGTGTGATGTCCCACGTGATACCCGTATATGCATGAGTGGCTCGCTCCCAGGGTATGGTCAGTCACGTGGAAGGATCGAAGCTAATATTGTCCAATAGACGCCCGCTAGAGGGCGCCCAGACATCTTATGGGAGGGAGGGGAGGTCAAGGTCAGAACATGCATAAAACATCGGATGTTTATATTGTCTGTATGTCGGATGTTTGTCTGTATGTCGTATGTTTATATTGTCTGTATATCGTATGTTTGTCTGTATGTCGGATGTTTATATTGTCTGTATGTTAGATGTTTATATTGTCTGTATGTCGGATGTTTATATTGTCTGTATGTCGTATGTTTGTCTGAATGTCGGATGTTTATATTGTCTGTATGTCGGATGTTTATATTGTCTGTATGTCGTATGTTTGTCTGTATGTCGGATGTTTATATTGTCTGTATGTCGGATGTTTATATTGTCTGTATGTTGGATGTTTATATTGTCTGTATATCGGATGTTTGTCTGTATGTCGGATGTTTATATTGTCTGTATGTCGGATGTTTGTATGTCGGATGTTTATATTGTCTGTATGTCGGATGTTGTCGGATGTTTATTTACTATTGGTATTGCTCCTTGGTAGTCACACAACTTCAGATGTACACAATGGATGATGTAGATGTACACGTCATTGAATGATGCAGATGTACACATCAATCGATGTCGCAGATGTACACATCAATAGATGTTGCTGGTGTATACATCAATGAATGTCGCATACGACTGCACTAGCCGACCGATGAACCCACCTCACCCCTTCTCTTCATGAATAATCGAGACTGAAAGTTTGGGGCATTGGTGTCGAGAGTTTATGAATGTCGAGTTGTCGACAGGTTCATTCGTTGGCCGGAAGTTGAAACGGAGTTGAGAATGGTCAAAAGGGGTTTAGGGCAAAGGTTAGGGCGGGCACATTTTTTTAATCAGCTAAGTACAGAGAGGCTGCAATACAATACTCGTCACTCGTGAGGGGGGGAGGTATTCTAATAGATTCGGGTGTTGCTGTTGACCAATAAACTATAATTCTTTAGGTGATGTGTTGTTTTTTTTGGGGGGGGGGGTGGTATTATGAATTTAATATATTCGTTTGTTGCTATTGACCAATAAACTATCATTCATTTGGTGAAATTTGTTTTGTCAAATATCTTTGTTTTTTTACAAGCTCAGTTATTCAAAATGTCTACCTATGTCGATATGTGACTTTGGTGTATCTTATACAAGTCGTTAAAGGACACGTCAAACAAATTTAAGTTGCATTAGCCTGCAATACTTTTCACGTGGAACTGAAAGAACTTTGACGAATAGTTACGTTTAGAATTTGTTTTAATATTTTCTTCATACACTACAAACAGCACACGACAGTGGGATCTGTTTTGTGTTTCATGTATGGAGGGATCATCGGACCCTTGAGACTAGCATCAAGAAATTTTGTTGATTGTACTACCATGTACCAGCTTACAACAATACCCGTTGGCCCGTTAGCAGGCACTGACAGATGACAGATGACAGATGACAGATGACAGACAAAATGTGTGAACGACCTGTGGAATGTGGACAGACTTTGGAGTGTGGATATACTTTATAAACGTGATATTTGATGAATCAGAAAAATGTATTATTTAACCCAACAGAAACATGTGAAATAAGTGCTCGACTGTATTCTCGTGTTTATTGTGAGCCTCCATACAAAGCCACATTAGCATCTGACATCTGGAAGATTTCGGGCTTTAAATAGCAAGTTGTCATGGAAACCTTTCAAATAACTGTCCCCACGTCCGGTGATATTTGCCGATAAGTTTTCAAGTTTAAAACCCTGAACTCGAGCACAACAAAGATTCCATTGGACCGAGAGTACAAGGAGTAGACGTACACCAAACTGAGAAAATCTAAGACCTTTGTGGTTGCTATTAAGTTCCGTTTATTCCTTAACCTTGACCTTACAGTTTCTTAACAAGACTCCTAAATTTGCAACTTCTTGTACTCATTCCTTAAATGTGGAATTTCTTGATAAATTTTTAACCTTAGTAAATAATTACTTAATCTTGGAGCTTCTTGCATTAGCTTCTAATTCTAGAATTTTTTTTAATAATTCTAAATCATGGAGATTCCTGCACTAATTCCTTAATCTTGGCCCTGCTTGCAATAATCCTTTAATGTTAGAGATTCTTGCAAAGTTCCAAAATCTTTGAACATTTACCGTGAAGCTTTGCGGCAACAGCTCGCGTAAACCGGACACAACCAGACACAACCAGACACAACCAGACACAACCAGACACAACCAGACACAACCAGACAGACACAACCAGACAGACACAACCAGACACAACCAGACACAACCAGACACAACCAGACACAACCAGACAGACACAACCAGACACAACCAGACACAACCAGACAGACACAACCAGACACAACCAGACACAACCAGACACAACCAGACACAACCAGACACAACCAGACACAACCAGACACAACCAGACACAACCAGACACAACCAGACACAACCAGACACAACCAGACACAACCAGACACAACCAGACAGACACAACCAGACACAACCGGACACAACCAGACACAACCAGACACAACCAGACACAACCAGACACAACCAGACACAACCAGACACAACCAGACACAACCAGACACAACCAGACACAACAAGACACAACCAGACACAACCAGACACAACCAGACACAACCAGACACAACCAGACACAACCAGACACAACCAGACACAACAAGACACAACCAGACACAACCAGACACAACCAGACAGACACAACCAGACACAACCAGACACAACCAGACAGACACAACCAGACAGACACAACCAGACACAACCAGACACAACCAGACACAACCAGACACAACCAGACACAACCAGACACAACCAGACACAACCAGACACAACCAGACACAACCAGACACAACCAGACACAACAAGACACAACCAGACACAACCAGACACAACCAGACAGACACAACCGGACACAACCAGACACAACCAGACAGACACAACCAGACACTACCAGACAGACACAACCAGACAGACACAACCAGACAGACACAGACAGACACAACCAGACACAACCAGACACAACCAGACAGACACAACCAGACAGACACAACCAGACAGACACAACCAGACAGACACAACCAGACACAACCAGACAGACACAACCAGACACAACCAGACACAACCAGACACAACCAGACACAACCAGACACAACCAGACACAACCAGACACAACCAGACACAACCAGACACAACCAGACACAACCAGACACAACCAGACACAACCAGACACAACCAGACACAACCAGACACAACCAGACACAACCACACACAACCAGACAGACACAACCAGACACAACCAGACAGACACAACCAGACACAACCAGACACAACCAGACAGACACAACCAGACACAACCAGACAAACACAACCAGACAGACACAACCAGACACTACCAGACAGACACAACCAGACAGACACAACCAGACAGACACAACCAGACAGACACAACCAGACAGACACAACCAGACAGACACAACCAGACAGACACAACCAGACAGACACAACCAGACAGACACAACCAGACAGACACAACCAGACAGACACAACCAGACACAACCAGACACAACCAGACACAACCAGACACAACCAGACACAACCAGACACAACCAGACACAACCAGACACAACCAGACACAACCAGACACAACCAGACACAACCAGACACAACCAGACACAACCAGACACAACCAGACACAACCAGACACAACCAGACACAACCAGACACAACCAGACACAACCAGACACAACCAGACACAACCAGACACAACCAGACACAACCAGACACAACCAGACACAACCAGACACAACCAGACACAACCAGACACAACCAGACACAACCAGACACAACCAGACACAACCAGACACAACCAGACACAACCAGACACAACCAGACACAACCAGACACAACCAGACACAACCAGACACAACCAGACACAACCAGACACAACCAGACACAACCAGACACAACCAGACACAACCAGACACAACCAGACACAACCAGACACAACCAGACACAACCAGACACAACCAGACACAACCAGACACAACCAGACACAACCAGACACAACCAGACACAACCAGACAGTCGACGACTGCAGAGATCACCCGATGTAAGAACAAATTGTTCCAGTCTTTGACCAGGAGCCTCACATTATCTGCCCCAGTCCCCTGGCCATAAAAAATTGAATCTTTCATAACCTCCTTGTTAACGGACGAGGTGAAGGGCCATTCATTTTCCTGGAGATAATTGGCGCGCGGTTTTTATGGAGATTGTCACGTGATTTTTACTGGGCGAATTTCTTGGATTCTCAATGAATTACATACCGAAGACAGCTGCGCTGACAAATGTACAAGAAAGTGGCAAAGCCAGACTGATCCAGAACCGTGTTTTTTCTCAAGCAGAACGTCCCAGTCTAGCTCAGCAAGAATCCCTAGAGGCAGGTGGTCCAGAAGTTTCAACAGTGGTCACTGTGAGCAAGTCAAGTGGGTTTTGAACTCTGGCAAAACAAAATCTAAATTCTTTATCCGAATTTGGCAAGTAATCCAAGTTTGTTATTTAACTATTTTATATTTTATGTTGGGGAGGCGGGTGGTTGTTATTGAATTCTTTGGAAAGGGGGTAATTCAAATTTGTTACTGAATTATGGTAGGTAATTCTGGCTTTAAAACCCAGAATGTTTATGTGGGACATGAGGATTTTAGGGAATGTAAACTGAGACTTTCTTAAGGAATACAAAGTAAGGCTGTCTTAGGGAATACATAGTGAGACTGTCTTAGGGAATACAATATGAGACTGTCTTAGGGAATACAAAGTAAGGCTGTCTTAGGGAATACATAGTGAGACTGTCTTAGGGAATACAATATGAGACTGTCTTAGGGAATACAAAGTAAGGCTGTCTTAGGGAATACATAGTGAGACTGTCTTAGGGAATACAATATGAGACTGTCTTAGGGAATACAAAGTAAGGCTGTCTTAGGGAATAAAAAAAGAAAAAAATCTTCAAGAATATTGTTTTACCCTTCTTCTGTTGAACTTTTGAACAACATGCAATTAGGCTGATAAAGCGACGTCATTCTAATTATCTCGGCGTGACAAGACGTGATTAGTTTTACGTGGTTAATGTTTTTCATTCCACACAACCTGTCCAATTGCTCACATGGACACCCACACACATTGACACGTGTCTAATATCTCACATGGACACCCCCACACACATTGACACGTGTCTAATATCTCACATGGACACCCCCACACACATTGACAAACATCCCACATAGACACCCCCACCCACATTGACAAACATCCCACATAGACACCCACCCATATTGACAAACATCTGACATGGACACCCCCACACATTGACACGTGTCGAACATCCCACATACACATCCCCACATATGAAGATATGACATCAGCCGACGGGGTGGGTAATATAAATCCTTACACCGGAGTGAGACATAATTGCTGGTTTATGTGGGGGTGTTTTATCACCTACACAACATCGCTTGGTCTGGATCAAATCGTGATGTTTGCTGATGTCATGTTGATGCCATGTTGATGTCATGTTGATGTCATGTTGATGTCATGTTGATGATGTAGCTTTTCCGTCTAGTGAGATACAACATTCTATATTTTTTTTGGGGGGAGGGATAATCTTTCCTAATTATTTTATTGCTTTCACATTGGACGGCAACTGAGAATGTGGATTACCAGTGCAATTTAAGACGGCCATCACCGACGACAATGACCGATACAACTTTGATACTTAATCAAACATATCCAGTCCTGCTTTTAATTTGTCCCCATCTGTGTTTGGAGACTATGTAATTTTTCTTTTAAATTGTTGAACTGCAAACCAAAGCAAGACCTACAACGTTAGGCCTACAAAACATTTGCCTCTGGGCCCATACCTGCAACCTACCCTTGCAAACATTCCTAGCTGGGGCTCCCAAGAGTTTCTTCCAGGCATGCCCCCCCCCCTCCCCCCGAAGAACGTCTCCCCCCCCCCCTCCCCCCCCCCCCCCCCCCCCGAACGAAATGGAAGTTATATAGAAAACATATATTTTTACTAGTGTCCGCCCCCCAGGAAAATGTCGACCGCCCCGCTGAAAATATCAAGTCGTCGTCCCCCTCCCCCCCCCCCCCCCCCCCCCCCCGGAGAAAAAAGTCTGGAAGAAACACTGGCTCAAAGTTTCTCTATCCTGGAGACTTGCAAAGTTTTTCTATTCAGCTCCGACTTGAGATTGCATCACACAAACACTTCCATGTTGTCCTAAAGATGTTTACACTGACTGTTTAAAAACTTAATGTTTAAATAACGCGAAACGAAATATCGACTGGGCAGCTGATAAAACCTGTCTCTTGGTCCTCCATTAGCTAATTGAAGCGAAAGCCCGCGCGGTCGGTCCGTGGTTTCATCCGCCGTGTGCAGGACAAAGTATACAAAAGGTACAGTTTAATGGCTAGACAAAACTAATCGAAAACTTTTTTCAGTCTCGGATTATACCGTGCGTTGGTAAATTACAGGAGCTTATCAATAGTTTACCGGAGGACTAAAAGTAGTCGAAAATATTTTTAAAATAACCTCACACAAAAAACCAGAGGGCTAAAAGTAGTCGAAAATATTTTATAAATAAACACACACAAACAAACATTCATAATAGAAGGCACTTACTGAGATTAGTTTTAGAATATCCATCTATAAATACACTATATATATATATATATATATATATATATATATATATATATATATATATATATATGACAAAAAACCTTCAACTGTGTATCATGGGTCAGTAAAGGTACACCGGTAGATAACAATCAACCAACTGAAATAGCCATTTTAATCAAGAGTTTGACTACAGTACATCAGACTTTTGTCTACATCAGACTTTTGTCTGATTCAACCCGGAAAGAAACGGGCGCCTACGTTTCTGCCGTAGATTAAGTCTGGCGGATTAGTCAACAGTGCCGCCTAACTAATCCACATTTTCTGATAAAGTGTTCACAGATAATATCTGCGACTGTGCCGTAGTTGCTCACTGGTGTCTTAAAATAATTTATCTTTCGACATCAAAGGTATTCAAGTCTGTAGCATTTAAACACCATTATACATTTTTGGAGTGGATGGAAACTGTCTACCAAACTCCTACCGAACGAAATATTCTAATTAGATTTTGTAATTAGAAAATGGGTTTAAATATTGCAATGCAATCAACTGACACATTTTTCTATCTTATGGGCCCTCTGCAGTTGTGGCCTAGTTCGCTCATCGATTGGTGAAAAGGTTACATACATCCGCTATTGTTCCAGAACAGGAAGTCGTTAAACCTGACTGACACGTTGTCCTTGATCCTTTAAATAATCCCACTGGAGAAATATGGAACTCACATTTCCGCTAAAAAGCTGTGACTAGAAAATCTGAAATGATAGCCCTTGTAGTTCTGAGATTCGGTTCCCGGATTTATTCGGAAAGCTATGTTTAGACAGATTTCACGGGGATTCCCGTATAGATTCAGTGGGTATCCCCGTATGGAGTCTACTTTTGTTTTCTGTTGTGTAGTCTTGTCACAAGTTATCACTGAAGTCTGAGCCAAAATGACATGCGTGGGACACACTACTCATCGTCATGATTTGTGTGTCGGACACACTACACGTCGTCATGATTTGTGTGTCGGACACACTACACGTCGTCATGTTTTGTGTGTCGGACACACTACACGTCGTCATGATTTGTGTGTCGGACACACTACACGTCGTCATGTTTTGTGTGTCGGACACACTACACGTCGTCATGTTTTGTGTGTCGGACACACTACACGTCGTCATGATTTGTGTGTCGGACACACTACACGTCGCCAGATTAGCATGTGCCGGGATACAAGCCAACACTTCTAGCCTAGGTCAGTCACAGAACTGTGTTAGGTCAGTCACAGAACTATGTTAGGTCAGTCACAGACCTATATTAGGTCAGTCACAGACCTATGTTAGGTCAGTCACAGACTAGCCTAGGTCAGTCACAGACCTATGTTAGGTCAGTCACAGACCTGGTCAGTCACAGACCTATGTTAGGTCAGTCACAGACCTGGTCAGTCACAGGCCTATATTAGGTCAGTCACAGACCTATGTTAGGTCAGTCACAGACTAGCCTAGGTCAGTCACAGACCTATGTTAGGTCAGTCACAGACCTATGTTAGGTCAGTCACAGACCTGGTCAGTCACAGACCTATGTTAGGTCAGTCACAGACCTATGTTAGGTCAGTCACAGACTAGCCTAGGTCAGTCACAGACCTATGTTAGGTCAGTCACAGACCTGGTCAGTCACAGACCTATGTTAGGTCAGTCACAGACCTGGTCAGTCACAGACCTATGTTAGGTCAGTCACAGACCTATGTTAGGTCAGTCACAGACTAGCCTAGGTCAGTCACAGACCTATGTTAGGTCAGTCACAGACCTGGTCAGTCACAGACCTATGTTAGGTCAGTCACAGACCTGGTCAGTCACAGACCTATGTTAGGTCAGTCACAGACCTGGTCAGTCACAGACCTATGTTAGGTCAGTCACAGACTAGCCTAGGTCAGTCACAGACCTATGTTAGGTCAGTCACAGACCTGGTCAGTCACAGACCTATGTTAGGTCAGTCACAGACCTATGTTAGGTCAGTCACAGACCTGGTCAGTCACAGACCTATGTTAGGTCAGTCATAGACCTATGTTAGGTCAGTCACAGACCTATGTTAGGTCAGTCACAGACTAGCCTAGGTCAGTCACAGACCTATGTTAGGTCAGTCACAGACCCATGTTAGGTCAGTCACAGACCCATGTTAGGTCAGTCACAGACCCATGTTAGGTCAGTCACAGACCCATGTTAGGTCAGTCACAAACCTATGTTAGGTCAGCCTCTTACAACGCCTGTTACAGATACCAAGGGCACACACTTCCACAAAGTTTGAGACCCCCTTACAGAGAACAGGCCGTTGTTTTTTATATTCACACCTCGACTCACGGATCACGTGACGGAGAAATTGGATACGAACCCACATCTCTATATCAGCACTGATTGGGCGCTGTCACTGCAGGCCACACTGCTGTGAGCGGGCCATGGATCGGCGGGCCATGGCTCGGCGGGCCGCATGTCGGCGGGCCATGAGAAATGAACATTAAGTGCCAATCACACTGCGAACAAGTCATGAAGCGAGCTGGGGTTGTCGATCATAACAATCAGCACGGAATCAGGGGAAATAACCAGTGGTCATCTCAGTAGGATCTCTCCTCAGGGGAGACGATTCACACCATTACGTCCCCTGCTCGAACTAACACCGGCAGTGAGGTTGGATTACAGCTGCATTAAAGATGGCGGACGAATAAATATTTACTGATTGTTGTCTGGGGGAGGGGGGGGTGGGCTGGAGGTATGGAAATGATAGAGCAGTGTGATGGCTGGAGAGGTTCTAGGATGTTGGGGGGGGGGGGGGGGCTAGGGTGTGGGGGGGGTAGAGACTAGAATGTTGGGGGTAGAGACTCTAGATTCTAAAAGATGTAATCAATGAAAACTTTTGTGTATTCCTTGTGACGGGAGAGATATTTCAAACAAACAAGCTGGACTGGAGTATAGACATGATGGTGCTGTTCGGCGTCTTTTAAATATTGGCATTAATTTTATATTCAGCCCACGTTCACGTTAGCAGGTCATACGTGACATGTGACGTTTTAAAATTGTCACGTTGGTCAAAGTTTACACGGCCACGTGATCTCTGTTTTCTTTGTTCCTGACTGTCAAATCTGACGTCATTTCCTGCAACACATGCTATGTGACGTACGACCCTTGACCCCGGCTTCAGCCTGTTCCCCTTTATGGATGCTGCTATAGGCACCTATATTCTGTGTCCAACCAAGAACCAACTACAGGACAGCAGTTGTTTGAATGTTGACCTTCCCCTCCTAGATGGTCAGCTGGTCCAAACTAATGAGCCTCATCTACCCAGAGGTCCGAACTCGGAACTTTTGATTACACAATCAAGCGCTCTGGTACCCGACCACGCAGCTCCCATCTGATCAAATTTGACACTGTCCGGTGGTCAAATATATCGATCTAATTGGACAATTCTCTTAAATCACTTTTTGATCGATCTTATTGAGCAATATGTCCTAAATCACTTTTGTAGTTTCTCTCGTTGTCGTTTTAAAACAAGCAGCAATTAGTCTTAATTGTTTGGCTTCCACAGGTGCCATTTTTAATTGACTGATCACGTCGCTTTTAAAAACGTTAGTTTTATAAAACAGTCTCTTTTTTTAATTTTTGGCATTTCTGTTGAATTATTTTTACATTTTGGTGAAATATATTCCTTTGAAAATAAAGTGGGAGTGATCTCCCCTAAATTTTCTCGTATATTCTTATATAACAGTCAGGGAGTCAGACTTCAAGTACGTTCGGTCTATAGACATCATTTTTTAATCATTCATTTAATACTTACTTTTTTAAATAAAATCAAATTTCCTAGCAAAAATAAAAAAAAACGCGCTCAAAATTATCGAAAAAATGTTTGTATAATAGTGCGGAAAATTCTGAAATCAACAGTTTATGACAATATGCTTTGCATTCGAATCTTGATCGACGTGAAAAGTTTGAAATAAATTGGTCCCCTAGAAGTGATCGAAAATTTGCTCGGAGTTTCTCTCTTTCCCCCCCCCCCCCCCCCCCCCCCCCTCCCCATGACGAGGCGGATGATAGACAGCGGAATCAAGTTAAATGCATTCTTATGGGGGTTTTGTTTTGGTTTAAGAAATCTAAAAAATAGAGTAGTAAAGTACTACTTTCGGTATAATCCATTGAAAAGATATTTTACTTTTATATGAAGTTTCGTCTACTTCAGGTTATCGTTTTACATTCACACAGACAGACAGACAGAAAGACCATTACAAGTTTCACGAATAGGGTAAAATAGTCAACTCGTTAGAGGAAACAAATATTTCCGTTCATTAAAGAACTGAATTGTTTAGTTATTAATAGATACCTTATATAAACAAAAAACAAGTAATTAAAAAAAGTCTAGTGACAATTTTAGCGCAATTTCCTTGTGTTATCTAAAAATAGCTCTGTCGTAGCGTAAATCAAGAGCAGAGTTAGTAAAACCATTGGTTAGTTATTAAAACGTTTTTTATTAAAAAAAATTTCAGTATTTTACATGTTTTATTTACAATAGAGTAACATGACTAAAAACCATTGCGCGCCCAGCTACCGAACGTGACGTCGCAGCCATTGAACGTGATGGCGCAGCTATTGAACGTGATGACGCGTGTGGTGTGGTTGCATAAAATGCCTACTAATTCGGTCCAAATTTTAATTAATTCAAAAAAAATTTGTGACCAAACGAAAGGATATTTTTGAAAACTTTCTTCGACAATATTGTTCTAAATTATGGCAGAAATCGATTGGTACATGTTTCAAGTCGCTAAGTGGTCTGGTTGCCGAGTTATGGGCCAAAAACTACATTTTTTCGAGTTTTTTTTGGCTTTTCCGGGAAATCCATGAAAGAAACCCGGAATTTTTATAGCCTATGTTCATCCTCGTAACTTGCTTAACATAATTGCTTTTGGAACTAGTCCTCGATATTGCTTCGTTGAGGAGGAGATACGACTTAAAGCTGCGGACACACATCCATCCATCCATTCATCCATTCATTCCCAGAAAAGACGAGTTAATAAACGCAATTCTCCAGAATGGAAATTGCGCTAAAAATGATGAAGTATTGTTGCTTTATGCCGGGAGAGTTTTTCTCCTTTGTAAAGGTTGGCAGGGGGACTACCGATTTTAGAAATACGTCGTGTTCTCGTGCCCCTAGGCAAGACTTAAGCCGGCTATTTTTTTATCTGATGTGTGCAGGACAAACTAAAAAATTGACAAACAGAAGAGAGATAGGTCTACAAGTGCGTACAAAAAAACACATAAATATTTAACTGACTAGGTTGTAATAAAACAAAAATGTAAGAAATATTCAGACCTTTTTACATTTTTAGATTTTTAATTTTTTTAAAACTTTTAGCATACATCAGTTTAAAAAAATAAGCAGATTAGCCATTAGTAAGGTATAGTTTTTAAAAGTTTAATTTTAATCTACTAGCTTTTATCTACAATTGCTATTTTAGATCTGAAAACATAGGTGTGAAGTAATGAAAATAATTGAGAAAAAAATTAATTTATTTACATAAAAACAGGCTCCATAAAAACAGAAATCAATTTAAAATATCAGCTGCCTGCGTTTTAGTTCTATTACCATATTCAAAACGTGATTAGACAAGTATAAAAAATCTTACATTTTTTTTCCGAGATTATAAAACACTTTTTGATAGATAATTGCATCGCATTTTTAAAATTGTGTTTTTCATCTAATGAAAATCGTGACCATTTTAAATGGGTCAAGGGGATCTCGACACGTAGACCAGGGTCAAGGGGGTCGCTAAAGGGTCAGGGGTCTCTGAGCTGCATTAGATCTACGAGACTATCATATGTGAGATTATAAGACACCAGTACAGAGACACGCCACAACACATACCACACACACACACACAGACACACACAGACACACACAGACACACACACAGACACATATATGTATATATATATATATATATATATATATATATATATATATATATATATATATATATATATAAAGGATGAAGCCAACGATGTCCTGGCTAATGTTTCAGTTGTTCCATATCTGGTGATTTAGCCTGCTATGAAAATGTAATCTGACAATCATGTTGGATGAAAATGAAATGAAGCCAGCATGCCTAAAGCCAGGATTTGGTTTCCAGCTCACAGAGAAGACCTGCTCACTGGTAAATAAGCTGATGTTATCTGCTCGGCCTCGCCTGATGGTGAGGAATCGGGCGCGGTATGTGGTGTGTTATTGCTACGTCCAGCTGTTGGTTTCTACACACTAAAGGCATCTATGTACAAGCCTTGTGTCAGTTTGTGACACCCTGTCTGTTTAAGACTCCCTACGTCGTTCTGTAACACTTTCTTTTGGGAAACCTTGGATCTCCAAGGTGACACATTGTGTCTGTTTATTCATGATCAATTAGCTAAAATACAGAGGCTTCAGTTGTCACAGTTTTGGTTTGACACACGACACCATGACACCATGACACCACGACACAATGACACAGCGACAACAGCTTTGAGGCACTGAACGTTTAAATGCCTGCAATCATAGAGCCACGGCAGGCACCTTGTGATTCCATGGTCAACTGGAGCCAGAGTTGATCAGCAATCAGTACCGTGAGTGACGTCACATTTAATTAGGCCGCTGTTTATGTAATGGCTTTTAAAAAATGCCATAGCTGGTGTAAGGGGTGGAATAGACGCACTCGTCAGGAAATAAAAATACTCGATTTAATTTTAAATTAAGCAGGAGTGAGTACCCCGGAACTTTCTCGCGTATCTTTATGTAGCGCGAGATAGAACGTCACATCCGGTGCAGTTGGGTTACAGCCGTACAGAAATATAGAAGTTGGTGACAAAACTGCTCGTCTTCGAGAAAACACATAGACCATAACTTGTTAGAAGACGCTGCTTTATCAGAATGATATAAAATTCTGAAATTCAGGTGTTTGAGCAATCGGAAATATAATAATGAGCAGTTCCGGTTACCGGAAATCGCTTAAAAGTTTATTAGGTTCTAATACTTGTATGTTAAATTTCGTACTACTAACAAACCAAGTTATCGTGTTCACACATACACACACACACACACATGCGAGAGAGAAAGAGAGAGAGAGAGAGAGAGATAAAGAGAGAGAGACGCACACACAATGTAAAACGTCGCGATTTGTCGAAATCTCGCATTTGAGTTTTAGCGCTGTCACAATACTTCTTCTTATCTCATCATACGAGAAAGTAAAACCAACATATGAACGTTTGCTGACAAGAGAGATAACTCCAAATCTCACGGTCCCCTCTATACATCTTTTAAATGAACTAAACTATCAAAACTAGGAATCTGTGGAAACAATACACAGACGAATAATATTTTTAAATCAACAAAAATTGAATTCGATCCGAATACGAGAACTCAAGTAGTTTTTAAACCTGAGATGAAACAAAAGATAGCAGTAAAAATAGAAATTTTTATGATTCAAGACAAAAATGTACCCAGAAACGATCCATTATTATCCTGAAAGGTGTTGGTTCTGATGTACTTAAGTTCATTAGTCTTTAGTTTTAATTAATTGCCAGGCTTCACGTTATTACATTTACCAATACCGCAAACGTACAGACCTCATGGACCTACAGACCTTATAGACCTACAGAAATCATGGACCCATATCTAATTGACCTAAACACTTCATGGAACTAAATACCTTATGGACCGAGAGACTTTATGGACCTACAGACTTTATACACCTACAGACCTGAAGGACCTACAGACCACATGGTCTTATTCTGACCTAACTACACACTGACCTACCCCACAAGACATACACGATAGAACTGTAAAGAGCACGGGTTCGTTATGTACTACCAATATGTTACCAAAGTAATCTTCGTGTATTTCAAATACCAACAAAAAAACCAACAACGCAACAATAACCCAATTGGCTTGTCTTTGCACACGTCATTGAGTTATTGGACTTGTAGTTGAGTTATCGGACTTGTTGAGTTATCGGACTTGTCGTTGAGTTATCGGACTTGTCGTTGAGTTATCGGACTTACGACAGAGTTGCCGCACTTCACCAAGATGAGACCATTCTCACGCATGCGCAGATCAACAGCAGCTCATAAATTATGTGACAAGAAGCAAAGATTGGCCGTCGTGAGCGACAACTTAAAGTGGTATCAGATGATGTTGTATTTGGGTGGCATCCAGGAGAAAAGCAATCAGGCAGACCTGGTTTTGGTGCTCAGGGTATCCGCCCCTGCCTGCTGGATTACATGTTCTGTTGATAACTTCTTCCGCAAGACAATGGTTTGTTTATCGGATGGTCTTCTCGGTGGCCCGCGGCTGAAGGGGATTGTTGTGTAGTGGGCAGAGATATGTCGCCGTTATGGGGGATTCAAATTTAATCACTTGAGAAATATTTTGGGCACCCTGAATCGTGGGTATGATGTGAATACAGCACTCACATAGTCGTGGATATGATGTGAATTGGACACCCAGATAGACGTGGATATGATGTGAATTGGGCACCCAGAAAATCGTGGATATGATGTGAATTGGGCACCCATATAGACGTGGATATGATGTAAATTGGGCACCCAGAAAATAGTGGATATGATGTGAATTGGGCACCCATATAGTCGTGGATATGATGTGATTTGGGCACCCATATAGACGTGGATATGATGTGAATTGGACACTGTAAATAGTCCGTGTGTCGGTGTGTCCGTGTGTCGGTGTGTCGGTGTGTCGGTGTGTCCGTGTGTCAGTGTGTCGGTGTGTCCGTGTGTCGGTGTGTCGGTGTGTCGGTGTGTCCGTGTGTCGGTGTGTCGGTGTGTCCGTGTGTCGGTGTGTCCGTGTGTCGGTGTGTCCCTGTGTCGGTGTGAAGTGAATTTAATTGCTGATACAAATTAGAAGATGGTAATTAAATTGCCGGCTCAAATGATGTCGTTTTATTTCCGTAGTGATGGTCGCACCAGACTGATTCATGACGTTACAGTAATCAATAATTGCTGAACGAGTAATTGGTAAGCAAATGATCAGTGATTGAGGAATCGATTTATCATTACGTTGTGGTAAAATAAACAAAACTACAATCAGATGATTTTGTGATCTGTCAACGTCGGCACAAACTTGTTGTCATTTCAAAATGGCTGGTCATTGAATAATTTTTTTCAACAATTTTAAATATCGGTTTCCACCATTTTGTTTTGTCTTAACTTCTGACTTCTGATTAGTGGGGTGGATCAAACGTCATAACTCTAATTAACATAACGGACTTTAGAACTGGTAAACTCCCCTTCTGTGTGAGGTCAACCAATGGACCCTCTGCTTTGTTCTCTGGCGGCCCTCTGTGATCTTAGACTGGCGGTGATTCTCATTCGTTAGGGCCTTGCTGTTGTATCGCAGATAGTTGTAGGGGAGGGGGGGGGGAGAGGGGCGTGATTTGTTTGAGTTTATCTAACTACTGTTGTATCAAATAAAGGGATTGCTGGTTTGTTTGTTTTTTAGTTTATCAATGTACCCATGTCACTAGTACATGATTGGTGAAGCTAAGAGGGATTACTCTAGTTGAAATGTGTCATAGCTTTACAGGTACATAAATGTCATGATTTTACGGGTGTATAATTGTCTTGACTGCACAATTGTCATGATTTTACAGGTGTATAAATGTCTTGACTACACAAATGTCATGATTTAACAAAGATTTTCATAAGAAACAGTAGAATCTACAAATTTTTATTCGAAGGATTGTCAAAAGAAAGGATTAAATAATGTTTCAAATTAATTTTTTTACGGAAAACCCAACACGATTTTTGGGATATTTTAACTAAATATCAAGTGACCGATCGATTTTTATATATGTCAAACCATCCCTTCATATGTTCAGCGTTCTTCTTTCACTAATATGTTCATAGTTTTGTGGTATCATTAACACACAGAACTTTGCCGGTACTACGGACACAGGGCAGCGATAACCGGCAAAACGACCGGTCTTTCTGAAACCAGGTAACAGGACCGGTTATTCTGACGGAATCGGTTTCTGACAGCCGGTCACACGACTGGTCATACATACAGCAGGCTAAAGGACAGGTCATACTGAGAACCGGCAACACGACCGGTCATACTCACAGCCGGTCACACGACCGGTCATACTGAGAACCGGCAACACGACCGGTCATACTGAAAACAGGCATCACGACCGGTCATAGTGATAGCCGGAAAAACGACCGGTCATACTGAGAATAGGCAACACGACCGGTCACACTGAGAACCGGCAACACGACCGGTCATACTAAGAACCGGCATCACGACCGGTCATAGTGACAGCCGGCAACACGATCGGTCACACTGACAACCGACAAGACGATCGGGCACACTGACAGTCGGCAAAGGTCTGACACCAACAGCTTCCATACAACAAGACAGATGTCTAACGAGAAACGACACCGGATACTTTTAATAACAGCCGGCATCATTACACGGCTGTCAGATTCAGTTGTCTGACATAACACCACACCACACCACACCACACGACACCACACCCCACCACACGACACCACACCACACGACACCACACGACACCCCACGACACCACACGACAACACACCACACCACACGACACCACACGAAAACACACCACACCACACGACACCACACGACACCACACGAAACCACATGACACCACACGACACCACACGAAACCACATGACACCACACGACACCACACGACACCACACCACACCACACGACACCACACGACACCACACGACACGACACCACACGACACGACACCACACGACACCACACCACACCACACCACACGACAACACACGAAACCACATGACACCACACGACACCACACCACACCACACCACACGACACCACACCACACCACACGACACCACACGACACGACACCACACGACACGACACCACACGACACCACACGACACCACACCACACCACACCACACGACACCACACGACACGACACCACACGACATGACACCACACGACATGACACCACACCACACCACACCACACGACACCACACGACACGACACCACACCACACCACACCACACCACACCACACGACACCACACGACATGACACCACACGACACCACACGACATCACACCACACCACACCACACCACACCACACGGCACCACACGACACCACACGACACCACACGACACCACACGACACCACACCACACGACACCACACCACACGACACCACACGACACCACACGACACCACACCACACGACACCACACGACACCACACGACACCACACGACACCACACGACACCACACCACACCACACCACACGACACCACACCACACGACACCACACGACACCACACGACACGACACCACACCACACCACACCACACCACACCACACCACACCACACGACACCACACGACATGACACCACACGACACCACACGACACCACACCACACCACACCACACCACACGACACCACACGACACGACACCACACGACACCACACCACACCACACCACACCACACCACACGACACCACACGACATGACACCACACGACACCACACGACACCACACCACACCACACCACACCACACCACACCACACCACACCACACCACACGGCACCACACGACACCACACGACACCACACGACACCACACGACACCACACCACACGACACCACACCACACGACACCACACGACACCACACGACACCACACCACACGACACCACACGACACCACACGACACCACACGACACCACACGACACCACACCACACCACACGACACCACACCACACGACACCACACGACACCACACGACACGACACCACACGACACGACACCACACGACACCACACGACACCACACGACACCACACGACACCACACGACACCACACGACACCACACGACACCACACCACACCACACGACACCACACGACACCACACGACACGACACCACACGACACGACACCACACGACACCACACGACACCACACGACACCACACGACACCACACCACACCACACCACACCACACCACACGACACCACACGACACCACACCACACGACACCACACGACACCACACGACACGACACCACACGACACGACACCACACGACACGACACCACACCACACCACACCACACGACACCACACGACACGACACCACACCACACCACACCACACCACACGACACCACACCACACGACACCACATGACACCACACGACACCACACCACACCACACCACACGACACCACACCACACCACACCACACCACACGACACCACACGACACCACACGACACCACACGACATGACACCACACGACACGACACCACACGACACCACACGACACCACACGACACCACACGACACCACACGACACCACACGACACCACACGACACCACACCACACCACACCACACGACACCACACGACACCACACCACACCACACCACACCACACGACACCACACGACACCACACCACACGACACCACACGACACCACACGACACCACACGACACCACACCACACCACACGACACCACACGACACCACACCACACGACACCACATGACACGACACGACACCACACCACACCACACCACACGACACCACACCACACCACACCACACCACACGACACCACACGACACCACACGACACCACACGACATGACACCACACGACATGACACCACACCACACCCCACGACACCACACGACACGACACGGCAAGACTTCGTATGGTCATCAAGGTTGATGTATCTAAACGGTCGGACGACCGGTTCATATTCTGACGTGTGGACAAAATTACCGGCATTGACAGCCAGTTGGACATTAATCCCACCAGACGCGGGACTTGCAGCAGACGACACGTTCTAATGGAAAAGTGCAGGGCTGTTTGTCTTTTGCTGTTCTGGAAATTCCCGATGTTTTACATTCATCAATTGCTTCTTTAAAAGTTATTGAGCTAATTAGCTTAATATTTTGCTAATTGTCTTTATTTGTATGCGACTATTTAGCTTTATATTTAGCCAATTGGCTTTATTAATATACTAGTCGTCCCGGCAAGGCCCTGCCCTGGCCTATGTGAAAAACCTGTAAAGGGCCATAACTTGTGTGTTTATTGAGCAGCTTATATCCAGCATTGCCCGGCTTTAGGGAACATATATCCTTTCGAATTAACCCTAACAACAACCATCTAGAACCAAAACACATAAGCAAACGCAAACAAAAACGCAACACAGACAAAAACACAAACACAAAAGCAAACGCAAACGCAAACAAAAGCGCAAAGTAAAACATAAACGCAAACATAACCGCAAACACAAACGCTAACGCAAACACAAACGCAAAGCAAACATAAACACAAACACAATGCAAATACAAACACAAATACAAACACAAATGCAAACAATAATGCAAAACATAAACTCAAACTTAAATGCAAACATAAAAGCACATTGCTCACAGTGTAGACCGGGGCGTCAAATCGCACTCTGTAGGGCGTCAAATTGCACTCTGTAGGGCGACGGTGGAACCGCCTCATTAAACTTAGTAAACGACTATAATACATAATTGTCTATTGTCTATCGCACAGTTTAAACCGAGCGTAGGCAACATTGCGGTTTTGGGATGAACCGGGGCAACAAATAGAACCCTGTCGATTTAGTGAAGGATTATAGTAATCCTGGTTCCATGACAAATGATCTCAGGACAAATGATCTCAGACAAAATATCTCAGACAAAATATCTCACGGACAAATGATCTCAAGACAAATGATCTCAGGACAAAAGATCTCAAGGACAAATGATCTCACGTACAAAAGATACCAGGACAAAATATATCAAGACAAATGATACCATGGACAATCTCATTTGTCCTGAGATCATTTGTCCTGTCACCGTAATCCTTCATATCCATAGTCTATCGCACTGTTTAAAACGAACGTATGCACCATAGCGCTTGCATGATTTAGTTGGTTGTACACTATTTAATTATTATTTTTTAAAGGGTGATACATTTTCTTTGATTTTGTTCATTCCATATGACGTTTATTAAAATTGTATGTTTGAAAAATGAAACTTGTTTTACAAAACCATTAATATTACATTTTTAAATCACTAATTTAGATAACAAACACTTCAAGAAAATTCCACTATGGCGATCTAGTCGAGTTTTTTACTATATGCATGACTACTACGGGCCCGTCCGTCCGCCACATACATACGGAGCCACAGAATCAATTTGAGCTTTATATATTAGATAAATGGAGAGGGGGCACAGTATATGTGGGGTAATGGGGACGGCCAACAAGTTTCTTCTGGTGAGTAAAAAATCACGTGCTCACTTTATGTAATGACGAGCGTCTGATGAATTATTGCCATGTTTACACCAAAAAAACAATAATTCGGCGCATGCGTGATGACGCAAGTCTTTTACATGAGGCGTAGACGCGCGTGCAAGCGAAATGTCCACGAACCTACACAAAATGTCCACGAACCTTCACAAAATGTCCACGAACCTTCACAAAATGTCCACGAACCTACACAAAATGTCCACGAACCTACACAAAATGTCCACGAACCTACACAAAATGTCCACGAACCTACACAACATGTCCACGAACCTACACGATATGGCAACGAACTTTCACAAAAATTACACGTCTAATTGATTTACGATTTTAAAATATTCGCGGGTCGCTGCTGTTAAAATCAAATGCGCCCAACTCGGCTGTTTTAAAGAAAATTAGGTTCAGAGTGTTTTCACCTTTTTTTACACAAATATCTAATGACCATGTTGATAAAGAAAATATGGAAAATATGGAATGTGTGTTAATGGCGGTAGATCCATCCTTCAAGATTAATTAGGGCTGATGTCAATAATTAGATTATTAAAAATGCCTAAAAGCATATACATTTTCAATCTCCAACATACGCTGTTCTGGGATTTAATTTATTCAAGATGTGTTAGCAAATATGTACATCGCTTTTGGACAGAATTTTATTTTGCCGGCATATGATGTTCAGATAGTCGATGGGAGGGGAGGGGGGAGGTTATGGGGGATGGTGTGGGATTGCTGGTAGGTGTATGGTGATGGTTGTGGGAGGTGTATGGTGATGGTTGTGGGAGGTGTATGGTGATGGTTGTGGGAGGTGTATGGTGATGGTTGTGGGAGGTGTGGTTGAGATTTAGGGATAGCGGAGTGCAAACGATCGTATCATGGCCAATATTTTCAAGTTCAAAGTTCGATTAGACTGAAGAGGTCCCTGAGACAACTCAGCTTTAATAAGTACCCAGTGCGCTTTGGGAAATGAAGGAGAAAGCGCTGGGCCCTTGTACCACAGCTACAAAGTTACGTCATTAACTATGTGAGTAATTTAATCTGGGTCAAGTACTAGGTCAGCTTGACCCAGTCCGTACAGGCGAGTATTCCACAGAACAATGATGACGTCACCTGCAGCCAGCAGCCGATCACTGACCAGACGACAGGAGCGTGTGGTACATTTTTTTCATCAGCTCCACCGTACTGTTGGCCAACTGTAAACAGGCCATCTGATGGGGGGGGGGGCAGCTTTAAACAGGCCATCTAATGGAGAGGGCATATGTTTTTGACGGCCTAATAGAAGTTGTTTTAAAAACCTCCCCCCATGATCTTCAAGAAAGAAATCGATGCCGTCCACTCGATATTGTCCAGTCATTACGGCCGGTAATATTTTAATGAATCGATACTGTCCAGCCATTACGGCCTATAATATTTCAATGAGTCGATGCTGCCCACTCATTACGACTTGTAATATTTTAATGAATAGAACTGTCCACTCATTATGGCTAGTAATATTGTAATGAATCGATACTGTCCAGTCATTGCAGCCTATAATATTTCAATGAGTCGATGCTGCCCACTCATTACGACTTGTAATATTTTAATGAATAGAACTGTCCACTCATTACGGTCGGTAATATTTTAATGAATCGATACTGTCCAGCCATTACGGCCTATAATATTTCAATGAGTCGATGCTGCCCACTCATTACGACTTGTAATATTTTAATGAATAGAACTGTCCACTCATTATGGCTAGTAATATTGTAATGAATCGAAACTGTCCAGTCATTGCGGCCTGTAACATTTTAAAGAATCGATACTGTCCACTCACTACGGCCTGAGTTCTTTGAAATGAGTTAGCAGAAGCGTATGTGAAAAAATCTTTAGGCCGGACAAAAATTGTGGGCTAGATGTCTGAATATCTTGCCACAGCACAAGGTGACTATAATCAGCTAACTGCTTTCATTTGTCATAGATCAGTTACCGGCAGACCAGGAGCCGGCAAGTACCGGCAGACCAGTAGCCGGCAGGTACCGGCAGACCAGGAGCCGGCAGGTACCGGCAGACCAGGAGCCGGCAGGTACCGGCAGACCAGGAGCCGGCAGGTACCTTCAGACCAGGAGCCGGCAGGTACCGGTAGACCTGATGCCTGCAGACCAAGTGCCGGTAGACCAAGTGCCGGTAGACCGGATGCCGGATGACGAGGTGCCGGTAGACCTGATGCCGGTAGACCACGAGAATCATGGACACGGAAAGCGAAGAACCAATTTGCCGGAAAGCTTCCAGTGACCTAAGCCAGCCGGCTGAAAGATAATCTCAAACCTCGATCGAGCCGTGAAACCGGATATACGAGTGGATTAGTTTGAAAGATAATGGCTGAAGATGTTTTTACATTGCTTACGTCATGGATTTTACTGACGTCACGTATTTAATTGTTTTTGCTGGCCGTTCCTTCCTGCCTGTGTGAATGACGTCACCTTATAAAGGTGTTTGACTTCATGCTTGTTATATGTGGCGCTACCTGCTCGTTCATGTTGAATGTTCATTTTGAATGTTCATGTTCGATGTTCATGTTAAATGTTTATATTGATATTCAATTACTTAAGAACGTGCCCGTCAAAATATCAAAGACCGATTTCCCATTTGGTTATTCAGATACGTGATGAATCTGCTGTATGTGAATATATGTCCGTCTCAGCCTCTATATGTTAATGACCACAGCATCACGTGACTCCCGTCCTCCAGAACACTGGCCCAGTTGTGTGGTGGGGGAACGGGCTAGGCCATGAATTCTACAAGCACTAAAACCATGGACATATCCTTTCACCATTAGCCTAAATCACAAATGATTCAAATTCAAACTAAGGTTTTAGAGCTTCAATACTTTCAAGTGTTTTATGAAATGTACAAACGCAAAGAACTAGAAACTACTTTTGTCTTTGATACCAGATTTCTGCACACAAAATCTAACTGGCACGTAAGCCTAATGTTTCTTAAGTATCATGTTTGTAATATTGTAAACTTTGATTAGCGATTTTTTTATCGGTAGGTACTTTTCAGGTACATAATCTGTCCCTGGCATCATTTAGCGCATCGCAGATTTCAGTGGTACACTACACATTTGTCAGTGGTACACTACACATTTTTCAGTGGTACACTACACATTTGTCAGTGGTACACTACACATTTTTCAGTGGTACACTACACATTTTTCAGTGGTACACTACACATTTGTCAGTGGTCACTACACATTTGTCAGTGGTACACTACACATTTGTCAGTGGTCACTACACATTTGTCAGTGGTACACTACACATTTGTCAGTGGTCACTACACATTTGTCAGTGGTCACTACACATTTGTCAGTGGTACACTACACATTTGTCAGTGGTACACTACACATTTGTCAGTGGTCACTACACATTTTTCAGTGGTACACTACACATTTTGCAGTGGTACACTACACATTTTGCAGTGGTACACTACACATTTTGCAGTGGTACACTACACATTTGTCAGTGGTACACTACACATTTGTCAGTGGTACACTACACATTTTGCAGTGGTACACTACACATTTTTCAGTGGTACACTACACATTTTTGTAATCTTCACATGTTCACACTTGTTTGTGTCCTTACAAGCTGGTTTCAAGAATTTATCTCTACTCTCAGATAAGTATATGTGCAATGTTAGTGCAATGTTAGTGCAATGTTAGTGCAATGTTAGTGCAATGTTAGTGCAATGTTAGTGCAATGTTAGTGCAATGTTATTGCAATGTTAGTGCAATGTTAGTGCAATGTTAATGCAATGTTAGTGCAATGTTAGTGCGATGTACAGCAAGTCGCTAGCCTGTAGAAGCTACATCTATAGCGGGTAGCAATCAGGACGGTGTAATCCACATCCGGTGTAGTCTCTCCCCCCCCCCCCCCATCTCTAGTACCGAGTGTTTGCACAAGACCAGACGAGCAAACTCTCGTCAATTCACTCCACGCGCTCACACTTTACATACTCCACACACACTCTCACTTTACACCCCCCACACACTCACACATTACACACTGGCACCCAGAGCTAGAGTTCGGCAAAAAAAAAATTGTGGCCCACATGCTAACAGAGACGCGTGTCTTACAGTGTGAACAAAAAGGTTCAATGAAACAGTCTCATTTCAAGTGGCAGTGTCATTGACCAGTCAGTATCATTTCAAGTGGCAGTGTCATTGACCAGTCAGTATCAAGTGGCAGTGTCATTGACCAGTCAGTATCAAGTGGCAGTGTCATTGACCAGTCAGTATCATTTCAAGTGGCAGTGTCATTGACCAGTCAGTATCAAGTGGCAGTGTCATTGACCAGTCAGTATCATTTCAAGTGGCAGTGTCATTGACCAGTCAGTATCATTTCAAGTGGCAGTGTCATTGACCAGTCAGTATCATTTCAAGTGGCAGTGTCATTGACCAGTCAGTATCATTTCAAGTGGCAGTGTCATTGACCAGTCAGTATCATTTCAAGTGGCAGTGTCATTGACCAGTCAGTATCATTTCAAGTGGCAGTGTCATTGACCAGTCAGTATCATTTCAAGTGGCAGTGTCATTGACCAGTCAGTATCATTTCAAGTGGCAGTGTCATTGACCAGTCAGTATTATATTTCAAGTGGCAGTGTCATTGACCAGTCAGTATCAAGTGGCAGTGTCATTGACCAGTCAGTATCATTTCAAGTGGCAGTGTCATTGACCAGTCAGTATCAAGTGGCAGTGTCATTGACCAGTCAGTATCAAGTGGCAGTGTCATTGACCAGTCAGTATCATTTCAAGTGGCATTGTCATTGACCAGTCAGTATCATTTCAAGTGGCAGTGTCATTGACCAGTCAGTATCAAGTGGCAGTGTCATTGACCAGTCAGTATCATTTCAAGTGGCAGTGTCATTGACCAGTCAGTATCATTTCAAGTGGCAGTGTCATTGACCAGTCAGTATCATTTCAAGTGGCAGTGTCATTGACCAGTCAGTATCAAGTGGCAGTGTCATTGACCAGTCAGTATCATTTCAAGTGGCATTGTCATTGACCAGTCAGTATCATTTCAAGTGGCAGTGTCATTGACCAGTCAGTATCATTTCAAGTGGCAGTGTCATTGACCAGTCAGTATCATTTCAAGTGGCAGTGTCATTGACCAGTCAGTATCATTTCAAGTGGCAGTGTCATTGACCAGTCAGTATCATTTCAAGTGGCAGTGTCATTGACCAGTCAGTATCATTTCAAGTGGCAGTGTCATTGACCAGTCAGTATCAAGTGGCAGTGTCATTGACCAGTCAGTATCAAGTGGCAGTGTCATTGACCAGTCAGTATCATTTCAAGTGGCAGTGTCATTGACCAGTCAGTATCATTTCAAGTGGCAGTGTCATTGACCAGTCAGTATCATTTCAAGTGGCAGTGTCATTGACCAGTCAGTATCAAGTGGCAGTGTCATTGACCAGTCAGTATCAAGTGGCAGTGTCATTGACCAGTCAGTATCATTTCAAGTGGCATTGTCATTGACCAGTCAGTATCATTTCAAGTGGCAGTGTCATTGACCAGTCAGTATCAAGTGGCAGTGTCATTGACCAGTCAGTATCATTTCAAGTGGCAGTGTCATTGACCAGTCAGTATCATTTCAAGTGGCAGTGTCATTGACCAGTCAGTATCATTTCAAGTGGCAGTGTCATTGACCAGTCAGTATCAAGTGGCAGTGTCATTGACCAGTCAGTATCATTTCAAGTGGCATTGTCATTGACCAGTCAGTATCATTTCAAGTGGCAGTGTCATTGACCAGTCAGTATCATTTCAAGTGGCAGTGTCATTGACCAGTCAGTATCATTTCAAGTGGCAGTGTCATTGACCAGTCAGTATCATTTCAAGTGGCAGTGTCATTGACCAGTCAGTATCATTTCAAGTGGCAGTGTCATTGACCAGTCAGTATCATTTCAAGTGGCAGTGTCATTGACCAGTCAGTATCAAGTGGCAGTGTCATTGACCAGTCAGTATCAAGTGGCAGTGTCATTGACCAGTCAGTATCATTTCAAGTGGCAGTGTCATTGACCAGTCAGTATCATTTCAAGTGGCAGTGTCATTGACCAGTCAGTATCATTTCAAGTGGCAGTGTCATTGACCAGTCAGTATCATTTCAAGTGGCAGTGTCATTGACCAGTCAGTATCAAGTGGCAGTGTCATTGACCAGTCAGTATCAAGTGGCAGTGTCATTGACCAGTCAGTATCATTTCAAGTGGCAGTGTCATTGACCAGTCAGTATCATTTCAAGTGGCAGTGTCATTGACCAGTCAGTATCAAGTGGCAGTGTCATTGACCAGTCAGTATCATTTCAAGTGGCAGTGTCATTGACCAGTCAGTATCATTTCAAGTGGCAGTGTCATTGACCAGTCAGTATCATTTCAAGTGGCAGTGTCATTGACCAGTCAGTATCATTTCAAGTGGCAGTGTCATTGACCAGTCAGTATCATTTCAAGTGGCAGTGTCATTGACCAGTCAGTATCATTTCAAGTGGCAGTGTCATTGACCAGTCAGTATCATTTCAAGTGGCAGTGTCATTGACCAGTCAGTATCAAGTGGCAGTGTCATTGACCAATCAGTATCATTTCAAGTGGCAGTGTCATTGACCAGTCAGTATCAAGTGGCAGTGTCATTGACCAGTCAGTATCAAGTGGCAGTGTCATTGACCAGTCAGTATCAAGTGGCAGTGTCATTGACCAGTCAGTATCAAGTGGCAGTGTCATTGACCAGTCAGTATCATTTCAAGTGGCAGTGTCATTGACCAGTCAGTATCAAGTGGCAGTGTCATTGACCAGTCAGTATCAAGTGGCAGTGTCATTGACCAGTCAGTATCAAGTGGCAGTGTCATTGACCAGTCAGTATCAAGTGGCAGTGTCATTGACCAGTCAGTATCATTTCAAGTGGCAGTGTCATTGACCAGTCAGTATCAAGTGGCAGTGTCATTGACCAGTCAGTATCAAGTGGCAGTGTCATTGACCAGTCAGTATCATTTCAAGTGGCAGTGTCATTGACCAGTCAGTATCATTTCAAGTGGCAGTGTCATTGACCAGTCAGTATCATTTCAAGTGGCAGTGTCATTGACCAGCCAGTATCAAGTGGCAGTGTCATTGACCAGTCAGTATCATTTCAAGTGGCAGTGTCATTGACCAGTCAGTATCATTTCAAGTGGCAGTGTCATTGACCAGTCAGTATCAAGTGGCAGTGTCATTGACCAGTCAGTATCAAGTGGCAGTGTCATTGACCAGTCAGTGTCATTTCAAGTGGCAGTGTCATTGACCAGTCAGTATCAAGTGGCAGTGTCATTGACCAGTCAGTATCAAGTGGCAGTGTCATTGACCAGTCAGTATCAAGTGGCAGTGTCATTGACCAGTCAGTATCATTTCAAGTGGCAGTATCATTGACCAGTCAGTATCATTTCAAGTGGCAGTGTCATTGACCAGTCAGTATCATTTCAAGTGGCAGTGTCATTGACCAGTCAGTATCAAGTGGCAGTGTCATTGACCAGTCAGTATCAAGTGGCATTGTCATTGACCAGTCAGTATCAAGTGGCATTGTCATTGACCAGTCAGTATCATTTCAAGTGGCAGTGTCATTGACCAGTCAGTATCATTTCAAGTGGCAGTATCATTGACCAGTCAGTATCATTTTAAGTGGCAGTGTCATTGACCAGTCAGTATCATTTCAAGTGGCAGTGTCATTGACCAGTCAGTATCATTTCAAGTGGCAGTGTCATTGACCAGTCAGTATCAAGTGGCAGTGTCATTGACCAGTCAGTATCAAGTGGCAGTGTCATTGACCAGTCAGTATCAAGTGGCAGTGTCATTGACCAGTCAGTATCATTTCAAGTGGCAGTGTCATTGACCAGTCAGTATCAAGTGGCAGTGTCATTGACCAGTCAGTATCATTTCAAGTGGCAGTATCATTGACCAGTCAGTATCAAGTGGCAGTATCATTGACCAGTCAGTATCAAGTGGCAGTATCATTGACCAGTCAGTATCATTTCAAGTGGCAGTGTCATTGACCAGTCAGTATCAAGTGGCAGTATCATTGACCAGTCAGTATCAAGTGGCAGTATCATTGACCAGTCATTTAACAATATAAGGTAAATTGGAGGTAATATTTTCAATGGAGGTCTGACACAGCTGTTGTGCAAGTCTAATGTTATTGTTGTATTGGGGGGGGGGGGTGCATGTTTGTCCTGCTGCACCCGAGCTGTTGGTCTAACTAAAGCTGTCTAACAGAACAGCATTACGACGTCAAACAATGACAGCAATAGCTTTCAGACGTCAAATAATCGTGCGAGCCCATTCCAAGCCGAGGTTAGCGAGTAGCCCTATATATGGCACATATTCTGTTAATAACATTAGATTAACATGTGTTAACATTTGTACCATATATGGCCCACATTCTGCTAACATTAGGTTTAACCGTGTCTTGTATTAACCACTGAAGAATCTGTTGTTAGTCATTAGAAAAGACAAGCTGACAAACGGGGGTGCATACAGTTCTCTAAGAACCACAAACGCTAACAATACAAGCACAACGCATGTTTAGTTTGGTCGACCACGGTGTGACCTTCAGCCCTCGTCTGCTGGTGTGGTTAAAACCAAGTTCAATGACCCCAACTTTTACAATTCATCAATGTATTTATTATTTTAAATTTCAAACGAAGTGTGATGCAGCGTGGCCGAGTGGTACATTGCAGAACTTGCATGGGGCGAGACCAGGGTTCGAGTCCGCCGCATGCTCGCTACCATTTGAGAGTGATTACTAACTACAACATTCATATAAACGACGAAAAATAATATCCCCAAGTATGATTGCCAAACCCTTTTTATTTGAAGGGCCTTCGGTTTAATTATTGGTTAGACAAATGAGTCATTTTTATTTTTTTTAAGTGATGCTGCACTGTAATCAAATCTTAATGCTTCATAAATTGTACATTTAGAATAGCTGTGAAAGAATACTATCCCTCACGATGATGAAGCTAAGGTCCTGTGTGGACAGATGAACGACACAACAGTAAGCGATGATTAGGGTCCTGTATGGACAGCTGAACGACACAACAGTAAGCGATGATTAGGGTCCTGTGTGGACAGCTGAACGACACAACAGTAAGCGATGATTAGGGTCCTGTATGGACAGCTGAACGACACAACAGTAAGCGATGATTAGGGTCCTGTGTGGACAGCTGAACGACACAACAGTAAGCGATGATTAGGGTCCTGTATGGACAGCTGAACGACACAACACGATGATGAAGCTAAGGTCCTGTATGGACAGCTGAACGACACAACACGATGATGAAGCTAAGGTCCTGTATGGACAGCTGAACGACACAACACGATGATGAAGCTAAGGTCCTGTATGGACAGCTGAACGACACAACACGATGATGAAGCTAAGGTCCTGTATGGACAGCTGAACGACACAACACGATGATGAAGCTAGGGGCCTGTGTGGACAGATGAACGACACAACAGTAAGCGCTGATATTAGAGATTACAAATTAAAGTTTTAAAAAAACGTTTCAAATAAATTAGAAACTGCGTATTCAGTTTAAAATACAATCAACTTCACATCAGGACGAGACATTTTCGAAAATCTCAGTCGGCGTATTGGGTTTCAAACAAAGGAAAATGTTAAATATATTACTTGTGTGGGGGGGGGGGGGGGGGGAAATATATATTATATGTGGTGGGGGGTGTTAAATATGTTGTGATGGACGGGGTGTTAAATATTTTATCTGTGGTGGATGTGGGTGCAGGGTGTTAAGTATATTATGTCTGGTGAGTGGTGCTGAATATATTGTGGGGGTTATATAAAAGAGGTTTTTAAATATATTATATGGGGGGGGGGGGGTAAATATAGTGTGGTGTGGGCGGGAAGATAGTTATAGATTTGATGCATCAGCTAAATATATCACGTGAGCCTAACATACATGATTCTTAGCACAACACCCACACCTTTTGACTCCCTACCAACCTACAGCCGTTCTCCCCCACCCAGCCCCCACCATCTCCCCCACCCAAGTTTTACACCCACCATCCCCCCCCCCCCCCCCCCCCCCCATTTCCCCCCCCCCCCCCCCCCCCCCCCACATGAAAAAATTTAATTATCAGCTCAAAAAACATCATCATAAAAAAATAAGTCTATCAAAAACTATAAAGCTATAAAGCTAAACCTACCGTCCATGTCGTCTAAGTCAGCCATGATTGGTGACAGTACCAGGTTTCACGTTGGTGGAACTCGAATCAATGCTCCACTCGGGGTAGTGGATGCTCCACTCGGTGTAGTGGATGCTCCACTCGGGGTAGTGGATGCTCCACTAGTTGTAGACGCAGTGGATGCTCCACCTTATGTTGAGTCGACCACTTGGGTAAGCTGTATGTAGCTGTGACTGGCTGTATGTAGCTGTGACCGGCTGTATGTAGCTGTGAACAGCTGTGTGTAGCTGTGACCAGCTGAAAGTAGCTGTGACCAGCTGTATCCCTTGAATACCGTCTGACAGCAGCAGCTGAGTCTTACCTGACTACAGCTGTTGGCCGCTTCCCTAACACAAAGTGCTGCTCTTCCACTCTAGGCTGTTGTTCCACTCTAGGCTGCTCTTCAACTCTAGGCTGTTGTTCCGCAGGTTCTAGCTGGTGCCCTAACTACAGCACTTGGGTATTTCCATGGAGTTTCCCTGTTAGCTAGAAGTGGATGTTCCCAAGTTGGATGAATCTTGGATGTTTCGCTGTTAGCTAGAGGTGGATGTTCCCAAGTTGGATGAATCTTGGATGTTTCCCTGTTAGCTAGAAGTGGATGTTCCCAAGTTGGATGAATCTTGGATGTTTCGCTGTTAGCTAGAGGTGGATGTTCCCAAGTTGGATGAATCTTGGATGTTTCCCTGTTAGCTAGAAGTGGATGTTCCCAAGTTGGATGAATCTTGGATGTTTCGCTGTTAGCTAGAGGTGGATGTTCCCAAGTTGAATGAATCTTGGATGTTTGCCTGTTATCTAAAAGTGGATGTTCCCAAGTTGGAAATGGTATCTAGGATGTTTCCCTGTTAGCTAAAAGTTGATGTTCCCAAGTTGGAAATGGTATCTTGGATGTTTGCCTGTTAGCTAGAAGTGGATGTTCCAAAGTTGGAAATGGTATCTTGGATGTTTCAAGAACTGTGGCTTCTGATTCACTTGGACACTTTTGCTGTACAATTGCAGTAACACGTTTGTGCCTAATCCTGAAATTTAAAACAAATTAATTATAATGGGTAATAGTATGGCAGACAGACAGACGGACGGACGGACGAACAGACAGAGAGACAGAGAGACAGAGAGACAGAGAGACAGAGAGACAGAGAGACAGAGAGACAGACAGACAGACAGACAGACAGACAGACAGACAGACAGACAGACAGACAGACAGACAGACAGACAGACAGACAGACAGACAGACAGACAGACAGACAGACAGACAGACAGACAGACAGACAGACAGACAGACAGACAGACAGACAGAAAGACAGACAGACAGACAGACAGACAGACAGACAGACAGACAGACAGACAGACAGACAGACAGACAGACAGACAGACAGACAGACAGACAGACAGACAGACAGACAGACAGACAGACGGACAGACGGACAGACGGACAGACGGACAGACGGACAGTGTAAATTAAGGTGACCAAAAATACATAGATCTAGGACACAGATCTAGAAAATTGAAATAACGGAGGCGTGGCGTGCTGACGTAGGCAACAGCCAATCCCAGTAACCGGAAGTTACTGTGAGCAAATAATCAAATAATGGCCGAATAAGGACCTAGAACCCATACTTTCGCTTCTTCTTATTTAAATGTCATCGTGTTTCAATTAAAGTACGGAGTTTTTAGGTTTCTGAGAAAATATCTTCATAAATAAGAAGACTTAAGTCTTCCAGTACGTTTATATTTTTAAATATCAGACGGGTGTTTTCAGTCTAGAGAGTAGGAGACGTGACAAAATGGGCCATGTGAAAAATGTCCACAACAAAATGTCCATATGTTCACGACAAAATGGTCCATATGTTCACGACAAAATGGTCCATATGTTCACGACAAAATGGTCCATATGTTCACGACAAAATGGTCCATATGTTCAGGACAAAATGGTCCATATGTTCACGACAAAATGGTCCATATGTTCAGGACAAAATGGTCCATATGTTCACGACAAAATGGTCCATATGTTCAGGACAAAATGGTCCATATGTTCAGGACAAAATGGTCCATATGTTCACGACAAAATGGTCCATATGTTCACGGCAAAATGGTCCATATGTTCACGACAAAATGGTCCATATGTTCACGACAAAATGGTCCATATGTTCACGACAAAATGGTCCATATGTTCACGACAAAATGGTCCATATGTTCAGGACAAAATGGTCCATATGTTCACGACAAAATGGTCCATATGTTCACGACAAAATGGTCCATATGTTCAGGACAAAATGGTCCATATGTTCAGGACAAAATGGTCCATATGTTCACGACAAAATGGTCCATATGTTCAGGACAAAATGGTCCATATGTTCACGAAAAATGGTCCATATGTTCAGGACAAAATGGTCCATATGTTCAGGACAAAATGGTCCATATGTTCAGGACAAAATGGTCCATATGTTCACGGCAAAATGGTCCATATGTTCACGACAAAATGGTCCATATGTTCACGACAAAATGGTCCATATGTTCACGACAAAATGGTCCATATGTTCACGACAAAATGGTCCATATGTTCAGGACAAAATGGTCCATATGTTTAGGACAAAATGGTCCATATGTTCACGACAAAATGGTCCATATGTTCAGGACAAAATGGTCCATATGTTCACGACAAAATGGTCCATATGTTCAGGACAAAATGGTCCATATGTTCAGGACAAAATGGTCCATATGTTCACGACAAAATGGTCCATATGTTCACGACAAAATGGTCCATATGTTCACGGCAAAATGGTCCATATGTTCACGGCAAACTGGTCCATATGTTCACGACAAAATGGTCCATATGTTCACGACAAAATGGTCCATATGTTCACGACAAAATGGTCCTTGTGAGAAAAGTTCACGGACGTCCTTCAAGTAAAAAAAAAAACATAATGTCTTTAACTATTGGACTTATGGCTGGTCTACATATAAGCTTGGAGTTGAAAATATCCTTAAAGGAAGTTTTTGACATGAAGAAATAGGAATGGACTGTACAACTGTTGGTATCATACAAGACATCGCGAAAGCGGAAAAAAATCTCAAATGACATGTCATGAAAGTAAAAAGAAATTAAATGACATTCAAGGTTAAAAGTCACCTAAGGTTTGTACATTTTCCACACTACCACCAGGCCCAACGTTTGGCCTGTCTGGGGACCTAAATCTGGCCATTGATTCGATTTGGCTTCCATTATGCCAGTTTGTCGCGCTGGATGTAGTGGAGAAAGCTTGGCGCTTGTTTACAGGCGTTCCTCAAGTTACCACAAGGTTGGGAGTTGTTAGTCTCACGGTAAGTGAATGACGCCAGGAGTCACGGCTTCTGGGCTTATTTACTGGGTGCGTCAATGACGCCAGGAGTCACGGCTTCTGGGCTTATTTACTGGGTGCGTCAGTGACGCTTTGAGTCATGACTTGTAAATGTATATGTAACGTAGATTTGTAAACTAAATTGGTCGGTGACGTTAATGTTTGAGTGTTTGTTGACTTTTTGAATGGGTAAAAAACAGTAAACCAAGTATATCTCCTTAGCTATCACATATACAAGTACACCCTTTACAATACCGCATGAAGTATGACCATAGCGGATATGTTCAAATGTGCGTATGTATATATATGGGCCTATATATTATATACATACGTGCATATACAGGCATATATATATATATATATATATATATATATATATATATATATATATATATATATATATATATCATATGCGCATGATGAAATAAACACCACCCACGCCACACCCACACAAAAGAAACTACTAGAGAACCGGACTAACTACCTAGAGAGTGCCACCTCCCCCACCCCCCAGACCAACGACCCCGGGGACTGCCACCTCCCCCTCCCCCACCCCACAGACCAACCACCCCGGGGACTGCCACACATCAAGACAGAGTTTAACGTCGCGTGTCGACTTTGCACTTCTCAAACAATGGCTGCCTCTGGGTGGCCTCTGACTTTAGATATCTGCCACTTCCCCCCACCCCCCCCTCTCCACAACCCACCCCCCCCCCCCCTAATGTCACAAATCACATGACCAAAACCTGAACGTGGTTTTTTTTTTTCTAGAAAAATCTGGCTATAGGAATTTTTTTAATACTTTTTTTTTACCTATTAAAAAACGTAATGTGTCAACGTCGTTACCAGATTTTAGATTAACTTTTTGTAGGTGGCAGATTAATGAAATCAGACTTCTTTAGGTATTGGGTACATTTAAAATTATTTGAACTGGAGTTAGTTGGCCACAGACAAAGCGGCAGCATCTAAGTTCGATAACGAGCAGGCTTACAATCGTGATTTGTGTTTCTTGTGTTTGTGTCAACAGACGTCCAATATGTAAACATTCGTCCCACGGGTCAAGTGTCCAAACACTTCACGTCTAGGTGATTTCTCCTGTACAAAAGTCGATGAACGAATTTGAAATATTCCTGTTCGGAGCAGTGCTGCAGTTCACGTTCGTTAGTTGGAAAAGTTATCATTTGTATCGTTTCATAAAATTTAAAAGTGTAATTAAATTAAAGATGCGAGTAGGGGACGGCGTGGTCGGGCAGGGGAGTGCTAATTCTAAAAGTCCTGAGTTCGGATCCCGGTCAGGTGAGGCTCGTTAGCTGAGGACAGGGTGGTCTAGGGTTGACAGAGCGCTTGATTTTACAAGATGATGTGTGGATCATCTTCTAATGAAACACGAACATCCTGATGTGATCATCTTCTGATGAAACACAAACATCATGATGTGATCATCTTCTGACGTCATCTGATGTCAGAAAAACTCGCAGACTTAAAAAAAAAGGACAGGTAACTTGTTTTTCTGGTGGTTTTATTTTTAACTGCTCGACAACTTCCGGTTTTGTACGGGTTTGATTGTATAAGTTAAGTAAGGTTTTGGTACAAGTTCTATTCGCTTTGTTTATTAAGGTCTGGGTATTTTTTTACAAATAAAACTTTGAATGGGGTTCATAGAATAGGGCAGATCAAGTTGACTACATATTCCGAGAACTTTAAACATTAAAATATATTTCAAGAAAGTCAATTCTGCTTGAGTAAACCACGTGATATTTTTGTTGTCCAAAACGAAACAGAGCTGCTCGACTGCTGAACATTTGTATAATTCACCACAGTCGCTAGCAATATTGAACTTTGTACTATCTTTTAATTTATGTAATAGTTCAAAATAATTATGGCTACAACTTCATCATACATCTACAAAACGTCACTAGAACAGAAAATCTGACCACATCAGACTACACCAGCAAAACATCCCTAGATCAGAAAATTTGAACACATCACTAGATCAGGAAATCTGCATTGTATTATCTTTCTCAAATTATCAGCGAACGAACACTTTTTCATCTATTCCAAAAAATGTTAGCCAGTCAACTCTAAAATGTTAGCGTAGAACCAGACAACTCTAATATTGAATGATTCAATCTCTCAACTCTATTTTTATCTTGCAATCAATCTAGGTTTTTTTAAATTTTAATTATTCAGCTCGAAAATGGATCTTTTTAATTTTAATCAAAATCCTTTTTTGACGGACACCATACACCATTGCTACTCTATTTACGAACACCTTTCCCCATGACTGGTGTGATTATAGACACCTTACACCACTACTCTAATTACTATTGTTTGTATTTTTACTTTGTCGTATACGAAGTATAGAAAAAAGAATTGAAATCTTGCAAAAATTTGGTTTTGATGAATCTCTTTAGTCGGAAAAGCTTAGTTTGCAATGTTGTCTGTATGTCTGTCTGTGTGTCACTGAACACGATAACTCGAGTACCGTTTCAGTTATGTTACCGAAGATTTATAAAAGTAATATATTAAATTTATTGTTCAGTATTAACTTTTGAGCGATTTACGGTAACCGGAAGTGGTACTTACCATACTTCCGGTTTCTCAAAAGCCAGTAAAATGAGTACCCTCATTGTATGCGCCTGTTTATTTCTAATAGTGAACTATTTTCAGACAGCGGAAGTGGTAAATTACTCTATTTCTGTATGAGCACTTTGAGTATCATTTCAGTTAGGTAGACGAAATTTTATATATATTTCATATAGAAGTTTAAGATGTTATATATGTATCAACTTCAATTTTTGAGTGACCTCCAACAACCGGAAGTGGTACTTTACTTCTTGTTTCTAAAATATCGATAACTTGAGTACCGTTTCAGTTTAGTGGAGGGAATTTTAAACTTTAAACTATATGGATTCTCTCAAATTTTGATTTATTTCCGGTGAACGGAATTATTACTATACGCTATTTCCGATTTGTGAAAAAAAAGATCACTCCTACCAGACGGATTACTTCAAAACTTATCACGTAGGTTTGGATTCGATGACAATGTAATGTGACATAAAATTTGGCTGAATTAGATATGTGATGAGCTTTTTTAAAAATGTATCAATGTTTCCTTTATAAAGCACTAATTTTCCGCTATATTATACATACAATTGTTGATGTTCATTTGGTGCGCAATTCTTTTTCTACGGGATTCTATAGATTTGAAAAGCTGGTTCCAAATGGTTCCAAATGTGTGTTGCCAGAAAGCATATTTTTAACCAAAATTGAATATTTTATAACATTTGTGTGATAAGTACAAAATTACTTTCGGTTTCATTAAGGCTAGAAATAGCCAAAGAAATAATTACTAGTAATATAATAGTAATTTAGCAAATACTTTAATTTTTAATTTGGATTAGTAGAGTCAGGGTGTTGTGGTGATTAGGGATGTTATATTATTTAATATAAATACAATATTATGCTATATACCATAGATCACTATTGTGTATTTTTATCAAGTAAAACAACTGTTCTGACTTTTATTGTTTTACTCTCCCTGGCCATTCCGCTTGACTTTAAGCAGAGGTTGTGGGCAGTTTTTGAAAATATTTGAATTGTTGAAATAATTCTAAACGGCTTTTCAACGGCTTATATTCGATACAAAAATATAAAAATGCGTGCAATCGATGGTTCCCAAACGGCTTTAATGTTTACAAATGTAACTATAATTTTATCGCTTGCTATATTTTTTAAAACATTTTTTTCTAAAATTTAGTATGATTACATAGACTTTTCATGCCTATTCTATGTTTAAAAATGTAATATAAGAAAATGTTAAGGGTAGATCACTCCCACTCTATATGTTAAGGGTAGATCACTCCCACTCTATTTGTTAAGGGTAGATCACTCCCACTCTATTTGTTAAGGGTAGATCACTCCCGCTCTGTTTGTTATGTTTTTGTGGCCAGATTTTTTTCTTTCTGTCTGTTTGTGAGAATATATCTGGTATTAATCTACAAGTACAATACAATTTGATGGGAGGGGGGGGGGGGATCTACAATAGTACTGTAAACATGGATAAACATAAGAGGTGAGATAGTGAGGTACGAAAGTGAGGCGAGGCGAGATGTTTTTAAACTGAGACTAAAATGAGGCTTTTCTAAAAAGCCCTGTCAGTCTAGTGTCTAGAGTCTAGAGTATTGTCCCGATATGTCTAGAGTATTGTCCCGGTGTAGCGGTCAGTGTCTGATCAGGTCACGTGGACTCTGATTGCTTTTTGGTGCGGGGAACCAGGTCAATGAAACTGTCGTCTGCTGGTAACAGTGGGATTTGGCGGGAAATATTCTCTGGGGGTGGGGGTGGGAGCTGTGTGAAATATCGTCTGCTTCAATTAGGGCACATTTCCGTTGTCCGGAGTCGTTAGGGCAGCACGAGGGCAGCACGAGGGCAGCACGAGGGCAGCACGAGGGCAGTGGAGGGCCATTCTTGTCGCTTACACAATGATGATCCACATGTGTCTAAAACATCTCTCTATTAGGTCTTTATTGGACACATGTTGTACCTGTATAGGTCAGTGACCTCACACTACCAGATGTAGGTCAATGACCTTCACTACCAGCTGTAGGTTAATGACCACACACTACAAGCTGTAGGTCAGTGACCTCACACTACCAGCTGTAGGTCAATGACCTTCACTACCAGCTGTAGGTCAATGACCTTCACTACCAGCTGTAGGCCAGTGACCACACATTACCAGCTGTAGGTCAGTGACTACACACTACCAGCTGTAGGTCAATGACCTTCACTACCAGCTGTAGGTCAATGACCTTCACTACCAGCTGTAGGTCAATGACCTTCACTACCAGCTGTAGGTCAGTGACTACACACTACCAGCTTTAGGTCAATGACCTTCACTACCAGCTGTAGATCAGTGACCACACACTACAAGCTGTAGGTCAGTGACCACAAACTAACTGCTGTAGGTCATTAACTTCACACCTCCATCTTAACATCCCAAATTGTGGTTAGACATCAAATATTTATGTTTCCCTCAGCAGACCAGCGCTGATCAAATCCCGCGCTCCAACGCTGATCTTTCAATGTGTCGCTTCCTGCTTCACTCAGACAGATTTCATCTCCGCTAGATGGCACATTAGTCTGTACTTTAACTTCCGCCAGTCTACAGCAGTAGAAAAACTATTTACTCAATGTTTACATGTAGCTGTGACAAGTCTAAGATTGTACGTTTCAACTCTTACAAAGATAGTTACAAGTGGTAAACAAACGGAAGTTGAATTGACGTTTTGTCCTTACAGAAACAGTAACATTTTGTGTACATGGTACAGCCATGAATGTGTGTACTGTACACACGGAAGTACACGTTGCCAGGAGTTTAAACAAGACTAATACACGTGTTGGTATCCTGCCAGATTGGGTTTTTTTTTGGCCTGGCAAGCGCTGGTTTCTAATGAGGATTATTTATTCTGGAAGTGGTAGAGTTGTCTGTCTATGTTTTTGGAGGTTTCTAAAACTTGGAGTTGTAGGTTTAGACATATGAATAGACGGGGTAGGTTTGGTGGCGTCAGGCGGTGTCAAAATGACTGACAGCTTAATTAGCTGCATAAATCAATGCACATTTCGAGTGTGAGAATCGTCAAAAGATGCCAATCGTTGATATTTTCTCGCATGTGCAGGGTTAGCAGTATAGTGTGTAACCATATGTTGGGTTATCATTAATCGTATAATCATAAATCATGTAATCATTAATTGTGTAAGCACTGATTGTGTAAGCACTGATTTGCTTTATTTGTTGAGTAGGGTAAGGTAGAAAGTTGATGCAATGGTGACGTCATGTGGGTAAACTAGCCGCCATCTTTATATTTGATGAGGACCCACAAAACTTAGGTTAACTATAAATAGCCATGTTATTCTAATATAATCTTTAAATATTTGGTTATATATGAAATGGTTTACTTAAGTTTCAAATGTATTTAAATATAAAAATTATCATTTAATTAAACACATAAATGAAAATATTAACATAAAGGTTAATTTATGCAAGAAAGTATGATACATTATACGGACAATTCTTATACAAGCAGCTTGTAAAAATAAAATAAAAAATTAGCGAATAAAATGGGCTAATACAAATTCCAGAAAAATGCCATTTTCAAATCGAACATCCACCTGTCTGAAGTAAAGGTGACGTCAATTAATCGTAGGACAAAAACTAAAGTTTATTTAAATTTTCTACTAGATTTAGCGAATGGGAATACTCCACTCTTGTAGACTTGTGCGTGAGTTACATTGAGATTTAGACTCTAATGCCCACAGCGGGAAGACATACATAAAGACACTGTGAATTACATCGATTTTTAGAAAGACATACATTAAGACTGTAAGTAACCCGGATATTCGGCTAATTGGAACGTTTGACGTAGCTAAATTTAGCTAGAGTCTAAGTAACATACCAAACTCTAGCCATGATACAAGGCTCTAGCTAACTCTAGCCATGATACAAGGCTGTAGCTAACTCTAGCTATGATACAAAGCTCTAGATATGATACAAGGCTCTAGCTATGATACAAGACTCTAGCTATGATACAAGGCTCTAGCTATGATACAAGACTCTAGCTATGATACAAGACTCTAGCTATGATACAAGACTCTACCTATGATACAAGACTCTAGCTATGATACAAGGCTAGCTTTGTGAAATGTTAACCACAGCAGTTGACAAGACTCAATAAACATAGCAAGGATCGTCCGCTTTGGGTTAGGATTTAAATAATTAGCGCGTGCTAATGATGGCACAGGGAAACATGCTAGCGCCGCGTGCAGGTTTTCAACAGACGTCACACGTCCAGTATCACGTGACCAGCTGACGTCACAAGCCGTGTATCACGTGACCAAAGATGGAGAATATTTTATTCCTGCACAAATTATTTTTCTGGCAACTGGTGACAACAAAAAGGGAGAAAACTGTTGAGAAAACAAATGTAATAACAGCCACAGACAACTCCGTTTGTTTTCCGATAACTCATTAGCGCCTGAGACAATCTCCTCCCTTTGGCATTTAGACTGGTTTATGTCCCTTACTTCTAGATGCGGGTTGTGTCCCTTGCTTCTAGAGGCGGTTTTGTCCCTTGCTTCTAGAGGCTTGGATTTATCTAAACCCAAAGCTAGGAAAATGTAAGTTTTGATAAATTCCGCTTAAAGCTACGAAAAAAGTTTAGAGGGCCGACCGACATACAATTATAAAGTGAGAAAATTGTTGTAATTATTCTAAGGCCAGTTGACTCGAACTTGGTTGTAATTTGAATGTTTCTTCAGTAGTCAGAGTCAAGTTAGATCATCTAGTCGGTTCTACTTCATCTACCCCACCCCCCACAACTAGTCGGCTCTACAACAAGATGTTCCATCAGGTCCTCATCTATAACACATTCTTTTTTTTAAATTGTATTTAAATTTTTCGGCCGCACTGAAATCTCCGCCAATACAAGAAATTCTCTAATGATGTTTTATTTAATTTCTTTGGGCTTCCTACCTATACAAAAAATTCACCAATATTTTTGTATTTATATTTCTGTGAACCCCCCCCCCCCCCCCCCCCATGCAAGAAATTCTCCAATATTTGTTGTATTTATATTTCTATGAGCCCCCCACCCCCCCCCCCCCCCCCACCCCCCCCCCCCCCCAACTCAACTTTTGTTGAAATATTTGACAGTTTGAAGGACCAGAATTATTGAATACCCTGGAGATATAACATTCGTCTAGAATGTTCTCGACTATACACACAACCCCTACCAACGGAGGGGAGGGCAAGAATCAGTTCGTCTCTTCTAAAACAGACAAACGCGCAGGAATTAGTTTGTATGTTCATCATCAGAGAGATTGGCAAAAAATTCTTTCAATTCCAAGGGTATGAGGTTGGGGGCGTGAGGGGTGGGGTGGGGTGGGATGGGGTGGGGTGGGTCTGCTCAGGGATTAAATGAGAAGTTACTTTCACCAGGGCCGACAACTCGCTTCCAGACATATTCAGACATCAAAACCACAGCTCGCTATAATTACCTCCCCACAAATAGCCAGTTTGGGTGCGAGTAAATGTTAAGGTATGATGGATATTAAGTGTCAACAAGTGTGTTCGATAGCTGGGTAGCCAACTTGAATGTTGTCTAAACTACTCACAATGAAAAGCCCTTTATTTTCTTGCTTTCTCTACTAAATGGGATGTACAGTCAATAGTTGGACATATGTAGAAGGTCATTATAAATTTAATTGTATGTGTGTATGTTAAGAAAAGAAAATTATAGCTATTCTTAATGTACACAATATATGACAGTAGAATGTCTAGACAGTGGAGTGTCTAGAAAGTAGGGTGTCTAGACAGTGAAGTGTCTAGAAAGTAGGGTGTCTAGACAGTGGAGTGTCTAGAAAGTAGGGTGTCTAGACAGTGGAGTGTCTAGAAAGTAGGGTGTCTAGACAGTGGAGTGTCTAGAAAGTAGGGTGTCTAGACAGTGGAGTGTCTAGAAAGTAGGGTGTCTAGACAGTGGAGTGTCTAGAAAGTAGATTGTCTAGACAGTGGATTACTAGAAAGTAGGGTGTCTAGACAGTGGAGTGTCTAGAAAGTAGATTGTCTAGACAGTGAAGTGTCTAGAAAGTAGGGTGTCTAGACAGTGGAGTGTCTAGAAAGTAGGGTGTCTAGACAGTGGAGTGTCTAGAAAGTAGATTGTCTAGACAGTGGAGTATCTAGAAAGTAGATTGTCTAGACAGTGGAGTGTCTAGAAAGTAGATTGTCTAGACAGTGAAGTGTCTAGAAAGTAGGGTGTCTAGACAGTGGAGTGTCTAGAAAGTAGGGTGTCTAGACAGTGGAGTGTCTAGAAAGTAAGGTGTCTAGACAGTGGAGTGTCTAGAAAGTAGGGTGTCTAGACAGTGGAGTGTCCAGTCTATGCGTGTTTTAGCCCACACAAAGCTCCACCAAACAACGTCGAACGCGTCCATTAGCTGAATAGATTCAGAAAACAATGGCATATTTTTGTATGTGAGTGATATGATTTTCATCCGTCTTATTTTTAACTTCTTAACCCAAATCCCAGCTAATCCCTTAATGGTGCAGTCTTCTACTGCACAATACGTCATAGATCACGTGGGCATGAACGTGGGGTCAGGCCTAATCCGCTCTGCAGGTCAGTGCATTACTCTAATGACATCCTCATCAGAGTTTTTCCTGGGACCCACAGAAACAATACCGAGCTGCAGATCTGGCTTTTAATGTAACTAATGTCGTGTAATGTAGGTAGCTACTTCCTGTTTGGGTATGTGGAGGCTACAGTTATAAAAACGTCTGTGGAGGCTACAGTTATAAAAACGTCTGTGGAGGCTACAGTTATAAAAACGTCTGTGGAGGCTACAGTTATAAAAACGTCTGTGGAGGCTACAGTTATAAAAACGTCCCACACTGAAAACAAAAATAGAGCAGCAGATCCCGATATATAACAATGGGAAGATGACCAAACATCGATAGTTGACTTACATTATTTCACTTATACAACTAACTCATACCAAACATCGATAGTTGACTTACATTATTTCACTTATACAACTAACTCATACCAAACATCGATAGTTGACTTACATTATTTCACTTATACAACTAACTCATACCAAACATCGATAGTTGACTTACATTATTTCACTTATACAACTAACTCATACCAAACATCGATAGTTGACTTACATTATTTCACTTATACAACTAACTCATACCAAACATCGATAGTTGACTTACATTATTTCACTTATACAACTAACTCAAACATTGGACTAAACGATGTCTAAACCAAATTTTGTTCCCTCAACTGTGGAACTCCCAGTTGTGTTTTTGTTTTCACGTATAACTAATTTTAGAATACGATTGGCTGGCGCTCAAAGACAGGTTGAGTGTCAGAGGATGGTGACACACTGACCTCACATTAACATAACACTGACCTCACATTAACATAATACTGACCTCACATTAACATAACACTGACCTCACACTGACCTCACATTAACATAACACTGACCTCACATTAACATAATACTGACCTCACATTAACATAACACTAACCTCACACTGACCTCACATTAACATAACACTGACCTCACATTAACATAACACTGACCTCACATTAACATAATACTGAGTCGGAAAAACATAGTTTTGCAATTTTGTCCGTATGTCTGTGTGTATGTGTGTATGTGTGTATGTGTGTATGTGTCTGTATGTCTGTGAACACGATAACTTAAGCACCGTTACAGATAGGTTGATGAAATTTCATACATAAGTATTATCTCAAATGTGTAGTTCTGTAAAAACTTTTCGGCGACTTCCGGTAAACGGAAGTGGAACTTATTTTACTTTTGATTTTTCAAAAGCTTATAACTTGAATACTGTTTCACATAGATAAACGAAATATCACACACAAATAAAAGATTTAATGATCTACCTTTTAAATTTTGAGCAATTTTCGTTGACCGGAAGTAGTACTTTACGCTATTTCCGATTTCTCAAAAAAACGCATGAATTTATCAAGTATTAGTATTCCGCACTATTATACACATATTGTTTGACGTTCACTTGGTGCGCAATTCTTTTTTCTACGAGATTCTATTCTATTTTTAAAAAGTTTAAGTATGTAAAAACTTATTAAAAATCATGTCTATTCTATATCCCCGTAGTGTTATAAAAGAATATTCGAGAAATTTTAGGGGAGATCACTCCCTCTTTATTATTTATTCTTATCCGTTTCATTTATTCTTATCTTTTTTATTTATTCTATTTTTTATTTTAACTCTTATCTCTTCTTCCCGTAATTACAGCAATTGGACAGATTACTAAAAACTGACGGGTTCTGTCCAGAAGGATGACACGTCCCATCGCCTCTAGACAAATTGTTAATTGTTCCCAATTCAAAAACACATCTTTATAAATGGTTCCCCAGGAAACGATTTATGTATGTTTGTATGTATGTGTGTGTAAAAAAATGAAAATACATCCTATTTATACGATGTATATATTAAAATATATATTAAAATTCAATGTATGTGGTACAAAATAATAAAATATTAAATTCTCATATAGGTTATAAAAAAAGCCACAAAAAAAAACACAAAAATTTGTCTTACTATAACTTTCTACACTAGGACGAATCTTCTGGTATGTTAGAATGTCATGCAGTGTCATGTAATACTAGAATGTCATGTCGGTAATGTTAAAATGTCAAGTAATGTCAGAATGTCATGTTATACTGTCATAATATAATTCAGCTCACTTAAAAAGACGATAAAAATAAGTTGTTGCTTTTTTTATGCTAAGCAAAGGAAGGTTTTCAACCAATGTTCGAAAAGGAAGGTTTTCAAGTAATGTTCGAAAAAGGAAGGTTTTCAAGTAATGTTCTAAAAAGGAAGGTTTTCAAGAAATGTTCGAAAAAGGAAGGTTTTCAAGTAATGTTCGAAAAAGGAAGGTTTTCAAGTAATGCTCGAAAAAGGAAGGTTTTCAAGTAATGTTCGAAAAGGAAGGTTTTCTTGTAAAGTATAAACGTGCCGTCACAGGAAAGTTTTCTTTCAATATGTTGGGTATAACAGGAAGGTTTTCTTACAATAAGTTGGGGGTAACAGGAAGGTTTCTTGTAACAGGGATCGATCACCTGCCCCAGTGATGACCACAGCTGCTTGAGATGGGAGGCAATCACTGCCGCTGCCCCTCCCCTCCCCCTCCCATCACGGCTACCGATAGCCTGCCCTTATCTAACTCCACACTGTCGGGTCAGGGGGCCACCTATTTAATGAAGTCCATGCGACGACTAGAAAATAGAAAACAACGCTTTGATTTTTTGGCGCGTTTTAAATAAACCAGCATTAAGAGAACCAGTTAAGTTTAGGGGTAACGCGACTGGTTAGTTAACCAGCTTTAGGGGAACCAGTTAAGTTTAGATGTAACTCGACTGGTTAATTAGCCAGCTTTAAAGGAACCAGTTAATAGTGGCGTAGCTACCGTAAGCAAGGCATAGGGCCCAAGGCAAATAGGGGCCCTTTTCCCTCTTTTAATTTTTAAAACTATGGAATTTTAATATTTGTATTATAAAAATAATTTTAAAAAGAAAACGGAAATCCAGTTTCTTTTCTACTGTAGAAGTAATAAAAAAATATCCAAAAACGCCCCGACCTTTCTTACTAGGGATGGGGGTGTACAAGGCCCATCGGTATTAATAACACTATCGGCATTGTTGCATTGTCGGGCAAGCTGTTGAGAGAATCAGCCTATAAATAAACTTGAACATTGACTCTTTTGTGAGATTGGCATCCGGCAACCGCAAATTTATACGCATCGCTAAAAACTCTCTACCCCAACGCCACAAACCTGCACCCCCTCCACTCTCAACTAACTCTGTCCTCACCTAAATTCCAAAATTTAAAAAAAGAAGCCTTGGACAGTGTTTTCACTACAAGTTACGTCGTGACATCACAGATGTTTTTTTTTATTTTAATACTATAGTTTAATACTTTGAGTCTCCTTATCCAACTTGATTTACGCGCATAAATCTATGTCTAAGTCTAGTAGTAGATCTAGCAACTTTCAAATTAAATTTTATCTTAAATTAGCCAAACAAAGATTTATATAAAATAATGAAGGTGACGTGACGTCACTGATGTTTTTTTTATGGTATAGTTTAATACGTTGAGTCTCCTTATGCAAATTGATTTACGCGCATAGATCTAGATTCTAGATCTAAGTCTAGTAGTAGTAACTTTCAAATTAAATTTTATCTTAAATTAGCCAATTACATAGCTAAACAAACAAAATTTATATAAAATAATGAAGGTCTGAAATTATCTAGATCTAGACAGAATTATCTAGATCTAGATTCCACGACTCGTTTGCTTAAGTCTTAAGTCTAGTTTTTACGAAACTCTTGCTAGATCTAGATTAGTTAGACCTATTCTTGATAGATCTAGATCTAGATTGATAAATGTATTATGATTTTAAAATGGATTGTATTTTTATATAATTAATCTTTGGTTTGTACCTAATTAATCTTTGGTTTGACCTAGATTCTAGATCTAGATCTATAAATAACTTTCTTGGCCACCTGATATTTAGATCTATAAATAAATAGATAACTTTCCTGAACAGATTGTAGAGCTAGAGAAATTTATTGTTAAAGTTTAGCTGCTGTTAAAATACATACTTAAAGAGTTAAAGTTTAGCTGCTGTTAAAATACATACTTAAGGGTTAAAGATAAGCCGTCGTTAAAATACAAACTTCGAAAAAATAAGAAGAAAATGGAATAAATAACGAGAGAATAGAATAAATAATAAGAGAATGGAATAAATAATAAGAGAATGGAATAAATAATAAGAGAATGGAATAAATAATAAGAGAATGGAATAAATAATAAGAGAATGGAATAAATAAGAGAATGGAATAATTACACAAAACAGATTTTTTGTTTGATGTTAGTTCAGTTTAACACAAAATGAGTTTTTAAAAGTGTTAAGAATTAGAGAAAAATAAACATTTTTTTTCATCAGCTTGACCGTTAATTGACAACAATATATTTTAATTAGTGTGATTTAATCATTGTCAACATCTTAAGAAGCGCCATACACAATGTATTTGTTTTCAGTAAATCAACATTTTTGTTTTAGCACTAATCAATTACTTCATTAATTAATGAAAACTGTGTGGGTTTTCAGGTGGCCGCGTTAATGGCCAACTATTCATGGCCAACTATGTGGCCAAGTTTGAGAGATCATTGGTGTACCAGGGGAAGATAACCGAGGGATTTTTTTCTTACAATAATCAAAAGTAGCCCCGCAGCGTTTAAAACATTTTTTACAATTTCTTAAGTTAATTAAAAGAAAAACCAATTAAAAATCAATAGCAGTAAGCACTACTTGAGCCTGCTAGTTAAGGGAAAATATTGCGGGTTTTATTCAGCACTGGATGGTGTTTTTAAGCTGACATTCAACAGCATTGGGTGGTGTTTTTAAAGCATTGGATGGTGATTTTAAGCTGACTTTCTGACAGGACAACATCGGCGTTGTTATCGTTAGCGGCGAAGGGAGGTGGTGTTAGGGTGTTTAATCGTTATAGAATATATATGTAATCGAATGTTATATACGTATACCTGAACATATATAAGATGGCTTCTATTGGAATATTTGACTACCAAAACAGACTTCCGGCAGTAGTTAGGGTGTTAGTAGTAGTTGTAATAGTAGTAGTTGTAGTAGTAGTAATAGTAGTAGTAGTAGTAGTAGTAGTAGTATTAGTAGTAGTAGTAGTAGTAGTAGTAGTAGTAGTAGTAGGCAGTAGTAGTAGTAGTAGTAGTAGTAGTAGTAGTAGTAGTAGTAGTAGTAGGCAGTAGTAGTAGTAGTAGTAGTAGTAGTAGTAGTAGTAGTAGTAGTAGTAGTAGTAGTAGTAGGTAGTAGTAGTAGTAGTAGTAGTAGTAGTAGTAGTAGTAGTAGTAGTAGAGTAGAGGCTGCTAGCGGTATTAGAGTTTGGGCAAGAAATTAGGTTTATTTAGGAGAGCTATGAATTTGGGTTGACGTTCTAGAAAGATCATATGATTGTTATATATCGAACACTGGGTGTAACACAAAAACCCATCAGCCTTATGAATAACCGAGTGTGCTGTGGCTAGTTCCGCTAGATGGTGTGGCATGTCTACAGCCGCTCTAGAACTAGACCTGAGAACGGTTGTCATGTCACGTGATGGTCTAGTTCCAGGTTCAAGATGGGTAGGTTTACACATCACTGATGTTACACGAATAAATTAGGTTTACACATCGATGAGGTCCCACGCGAATGGGTTGGACAGTTCAAGCGGAAAGTATGCTAATCATGGAAGGTCAAGGGGACAACCCTAATAGTGCTCCGTGAATACAAGTGAATCTGTGATTTTTTGTGAGTAGGTGTTGGAGGGGACGGTAAATCACGCAGTGTGTGTTTTAAAGCTGTTCGACCTGTGGGTCGCATGTGGCCCGCAAAGAAAACCTATGCGGTTGGTGTCATGTTTTAATTCACCTCAAACATGAAGCCAAAACGTGCTTTACAATTGGATCACAATAGTCTACATAGATTGAAGACAGTTCGGGAAAAATATAATTAAAGATCACTGCATTTAAAAACATGATGAATGTACAATTTGTTAACGCATTTGACACAATCACCTCGACTTGTGAGGACTTAAAGTCACAGCCAAACTACAGGGAGCACATGAAATTTCCTTCAGAATTTTTCCAGCGAAGTTAAAAATCACACGGGCAAAAACACGAACCCAGGCCAAATCTAGAGCTGGATGTAAATACCACCAAATACAATACAGATAGTACAGACCACTCCTGGAGATACCACTACAAATATCACCAACATACTAATAACGACTACCACAGCTACAAACACCACCAACACTAACAACTGTCACGTGTCACGTAATTTAGAAAAAAATGTTGAATGTTGAACTTCCTATTTAGTTATCTAAAAACTTTGTATGATACCCTAGGATAAGACTACTATCAATCAACTTTTCATGATACCCTTGAGTAACACATTTATCAATCAACTTTGTATGATATCCTCGGATAATACAACTTTGTAAGATACCCTTAGATAACACAACTTTGTAAGATTACCCTTAGATAACACAACTTTGTAAGATACCCTTAGATAACACAACTTTGTAAGATACCCTTAGATAACACAACTTTGTAAGATACCCTTAGATAACACAACTTTGTAAGATACCCTTAGATAACACAACTTTGTAAGATACCACAAAAACTGATAGTTTCCCCTATAATTACCGTCTACCATAAAGAGCTGATCAACGGGTAGACAATCAACGTTACTTAAACCATACCGTTAATCCTGTTTTGCTAGAATGTCATGTTTTGTGAGCATGTCATGTTTTGTTAGAACTAGAATACCCGTCATCCGTTGGATAACTGTGGGCTTCGGGGGTCATCCATCAAAAAACATCACGTCTGTCACTCAGAGGCATAGCGACCCTTCCCGGCGCCCGGGGACAAACTTTTCGATTTGAACCCCCCCCCCCCCAAGATTTCGATTTTCAACCCCCCCCCCCTCAAACTTTTGATGTGCACCCCCCCCCCCACTCAAACTTTCCATTTGAACCCCCCTCAACCTTTCAATTTATTTTTCCAAACCATTTTAGCGCCCCAACATATGTCCCCCCCCCCTCCCCCTCCCCTTCCCCCCCCCCCGCCTCCCCTCCCCTCCCGCCCCCCCTCCTCGCTACGCTACTGCAGTGTCACTTATCGTCACAAAAACAGACCCCACATTCAAAAATATGTTTTTTATCTTTTAAAAACACCGAAAACAACGATTTCGGACTATCCCTTCATATACTGACGTCACAGGTGACCTACTCAACTCTACTTCACCTGCCCAGTGTCCCGCCAAGTCTCAGACAACAAAAACTATTCCAGCCGAGCATGTCTCTGACCACACTATCCCTTAATTTGCTTAGGACAAAGAAACAGATGAACCCTACTTCACCTGCCCTGTGCCCCGCGAGGTCCTGATAGTCAACCTTATCATTCACATATAGGGCTTAAGAAAAAATAATTGAAAACGTAAAAAAAAAAAAGTTCTATTAATGTTTATGACACTGACTTTAAAATTTAGCCTTCATTCTCCAAAGCAAATTTTAAAATGCTTTTCTGGCATATCTAGCCCTGGCCACCTATACAATGTTTAAATAATGTGAACACCCGCCATTTTGTTCGTGGTAAACATGGCCTAAAAATGATCGGCAGACATGCGTCCGGTCCGTACGCCATATTGTTGTTAGCAGCCGACCACGCCTCCAAGTTAGTGAGTAATCCTACTTTATCTAGATATAGAACGTAGATAACAAAAAAATCCCATGTATTCTCGAATTAGATGATCATTGAAGCTAAACAAAGATTTATATAAAATAATTAAGGCCCGAAATAGATTCTAGATGTAGAATTTACATTAATCTAGATCTAGAATTTACATTGAGTCTAGTGACCTAGATCTAGAATCTAGATCTAGGCCCTAGGCTAGATTCTAGATTCATAACTTTCCTTCGACAGCTGATCTTTAGATCTAGAGAAATTTATTGTAAAACTAAATGAAAAAGACAGTTGAACATTGATATAAGTGTTGGAACGTAATAAATACAGCAAACGGACGTATTGTTAAAGTTATGACCGACAGAAAATTAGATTTAGAACGCGTTAAACTTGTGAATGGGAACACAATTTTCTTCGATAGACGCCGCCATTTTATTGTACTAAAGAGTAAACAAAAACCTGTGACGTCACGGTCCCGCCGAGTCTAGTGGCTTTTCAAATATTTTTAAAAAAAATGGGTAACTGTACGTATGAATAAATCAATAAATTAATTAACGTCTTTAAATAAATTTGTGATTAACAGTCTGTCTGCATTAAAAAATTATTCTCTACCTACATACTATTTTACAGCTCTCCAGATAGAGTCGAACATATCACAATTTTCAATCAGGCAAACAAACAAATAAATATTCAAACATGTAAACAAACTTGACTTTTAGTAGTATATAGATGGCATGTTTTGTGAATATGTCAAGTTTTGTTAGAATGTGATATTTTGTAAGCTTGTCAAGTTTTGCTAGAATGTCATGTTTTGTGAATATGTCATGTTTTGCTAGAATGTCATGTTTTGTGTGTGTGTCAAGTTGTCTGAGAATCTGTCAATATGGACAACAAGTGTACATGAGAGTCAAATGGTGGAGAATGTCAATTTTTCTGTCAACTTTATGTGCGAATGTCAATAATTTTTTCTGTGAAAGTCAAGTTTAATGTCAATATCACGTTTATATTTATACTGATTCTGTAATTATTTTTTTTTTGTGTATTTATAGTTACGCGTGGAAAAAAAGAAAACAGTTTTTTTTTTAAGTTTTTAACATTCTGATTTGACGTACATGTATCTGCTAGTCAAGTTTCGCTTGAGAAAACTTACCTTAATGTTGACGCTAAGGATTAACCAAAGAAGCACTTGGACCAATAGGGTCAGAAGATCGCTATCTAGCAGAAATGATTCACTAGCTTCCGCCGTGGGCTATCCTCTCCTCGCGCGCCACCCAGTGTCGTCGTCTGCTGGTGGCACGCGCGGGTCTGGCCACCAGATCGTCACCACGTTGGCTTATCGGCGCATGCGCAGTGACAGCTTCTACGACTTCCGGTGGGAAAAATATCGATAACTTTTCAAACTCTACCAAGATTTTTTAAAATGTAAACTATTTATCAAAACGATATTTTTAATTAAATATTTAACATGAATAATTTTAAAATGCTTATAAAAAACTTAAACCTCTTTAAAAATATTATTTTATTATATTATACGAAGAATTAATCTAGTTTCTAGTTGGAGCTGTGATCTGGCTTCTTCTGAAAGGTATGATATAGCTTCTAGTTCAGTGGTTTTTAACCAGGGTTCGATCGAACCCCACGGGTTTTGTGAGTCAATCAGGGGTTCGGCTGAGATCTAGATACACTGTTCAAATTCGACAGCGCGAAATAGGAATAAAGCAGAGTGGTAGCGACCCTTCCCGGCGCCCGGGGACAAACTGTCGATTTGCACCACCCCCTCAAACTTGCCCCCCCCCCCCCCTTTGTAATACAGTGCGTCAAGGCGAGGTAACAACTTACCCTAACATGCCAACTTTGTCAACAACAACAACAAATAAAGTGGTCGGACGAATGTGTACTCTATGAATTGACACGTGTAACGGAATTTAATGGGTGTTAGCGTCCTAACTGCATGATTTGCGATGTCAAGTTGAGCAATTCCAGTCTAGCACCGCATGTTGAGCAATTCTAGTCTAGCACCGCATGTTGAGCAATTCCAGTCTAGCACCGCATGTTGAGCAATTCTAGTCTAGCACCGCATGTTGAGCAATTCCAGTCTAGCACCGCATGTTGAGCAATTCTAGTCTAGCACCGCATGTTGAGCAATTCTAGTCTAGCACCGCATGTTGAGCAATTCTAGTCTAGCACCGTATGTTGAGCAATTCTAGTCTAGCACCGCATGTTGAGTAATTCTAGTCTAGCACCGCATGTTGAGCAATTCTAGTCTAGCACCGCATGTTGAGTAATTCTAGTCTAGCACCGCATGTTGAGCAATTCTAGTCTAGCACCGCATGTTGAGCAATTCTAGTCTAGCACCGCATGTTGAGTAATTCTAGTCTAGCACCGCATGTTGAGCAATTCCAGTCTAGCACCGCATGTTGAGCAATTCTAGTCTAGCACCGCATGTTGAGCAATTCTAGTCTAGCACCGCATGTTGAGTAATTCTAGTCTAGCACCGGCTAAACTAAGAGAACACTTCCTTCTGCTGTATGGAGATGGGAAATACAAGAACACAACGCTCGATGACTTTAAGGTGAAGGTCGCGCATTTCGGAGCTGGTGTCTGAAAGGCAACAGAAACACTGATTTGCAGTAGATTTGTATTATTATATAATTAAAGGTTTGTGTGAAAATAATATTTTAATGATTGTTTTTTTTTAGCACCAGTAAAATATATACTTATGTTGTGAATTTGAAAAAAAAAAATCATATTTTATATTTGCTACAAAGAAAGTTTCGGGGAATGGGGTTATTCAACTGGTGGGGGTTGGGTACTTCCAACAAGGTTTATAACTACTGGTTTAATTATAGTTATTGTCTAGCTTCTAGTTAAAGCCATGGTCTAGCTTCTAGTTAAAGCCATGGTATAGCTTCTAGTTACAGCTATGGTCTAGCTTCTAGTTACAGCTATGGTCTAGCTTCTAGTTACAGCTATGGTCTAGCTTCTAGTTACAGCTATGGTCTAGCTTCTAGTTACAGCTATGGTCTAGCTTCTAGTTACAGCTATGGTCTAGCTTAAAGTTAAAGCTATGGTCTAGCTATGGTCTAGCTTCTAGTTACAGCTATGGTCTAGCTTCTAGTTACAGCTATGGTCTAGCTTAAAGTTAAAGCTATGGTCTAGCTATGGTCTAGCTTCTAGTTACAGCTATGGTCTAGCTTCTAGTTACAGCTATAGTCTAGCTTCTAGTTAAAGTCATGGTCTAGCTTCTAGTTACAGCTATGGTCTAGCTTCTAGTTACAGCTATGGTCTAGCTTCTAGTTACAGCTATGGTCTAGCTTCTAGTTACAGCTATAGTCTAGCTTCTAGTTAAAGCTATGGTCTAGCTTCTAGTTACAGCTATGGTCTAGCTTCTAGTTAAAGCTATGGTCTAGCTTCTAGTTACAGCTATGGTCTAGCTTCTAGTTAAAGCTATGGTCTAGCTTCTAGTTACAGCTATGGTCTAGCTTCTAGTTACAGCTATGGTCTAGCTTAAAGTTAAAGCTATGGTCTAGCTATGGTCTAGCTTCTAGTTACAGCTATGGTCTAGCTTCTAGTTACAGCTATGGTCTAGCTTAAAGTTAAAGCTATGGTCTAGCTATGGTCTAGCTTCTAGTTACAGCTATGGTCTAGCTTCTAGTTACAGCTATAGTCTAGCTTCTAGTTAAAGTCATGGTCTAGCTTCTAGTTACAGCTATGGTCTAGCTTCTAGTTACAGCTATGGTCTAGCTTCTAGTTACAGCTATGGTCTAGCTTCTAGTTACAGCTATAGTCTAGCTTCTAGTTAAAGCTATGGTCTAGCTTCTAGTTACAGCTATGGTCTAGCTTCTAGTTAAAGCTATGGTCTAGCTTCTAGTTACAGCTATGGTCTAGCTTCTAGTTACAGCTATGGTCTAGCTTCTAGTTACAGCTATGGTCTAGCTTCTAGTTACAGCTATAGTCTAGCTTCTAGTTAAAGCTATGGTCTAGCTTCTAGTTACAGCTATGGTCTAGCTTCTAGTTAAAGCTATGGTCTAGCTTCTAGTTACAGCTATGGTCTAGCTTCTAGTTACAGCTATGGTCTAGCTTCTAGTTACAGCTATGGTCTAGCTTCTAGTTACAGCTATGGTCTAGCTTCTAGTTACAGCTATGGTCAAGCTTCTAGTTACAGCTATAGTCTAGCTTTCCCTCAGCTACTATTGTTGTCCAGCTTTCCTCCTGTAGCTAGTGCTACAGCTTGTCTGGAGTCGGCTACTTTTTATGAGGGAGGGGAGGGTGAGAGGTAGGAATCTAACACATCATGGTGTGGTCAACACTGACTACAAAACACGTGCTACAACATCACTGTGTTACTCAACACGTCCCTACATCAGGGACTAGAACTCCGTCAGCACGAAACTGCCCGAGTTATTCCCCGTAAATTGTCATTCTTATATTGTAACTGCGGTGCACTCTCATTTGTTTTATCATTTCTGCTTGTAGTTTTAAACTTAGCCCACCTAGTGGAGCTATTTTTAGTATCACATTTCTAGAAGCTTGTTTGAGTCGGGTTGAAAGATGATATCCTGTAAAGCTGGGCATTGATTTTTTTCTGGACTGTTGTTCCTAGATAAAGCGTAGACAACTCATCAGGAGTGTATTTATTTCAACACGTTGACGCATTAGCAAACCAGGAGAGTGATCTCCCTTATTGCAAAACGTCATTTCCTGTAATTAAAATTCATTCTTGTAAAGGTTACAGTAAAACATATTGAAGCACACACACAAACTATTTTTGGATTAGTTGTTTTTTTTTTTTTTTTTTTTTTTTTTTTTTTTTTTTTTTTTTTTTTTTTGATGAATTTGGTTTTTCAGATTGTTACGCAAAAACTTCCGGTACAACTTTTTAACAAAGCGACGTAAATAATGTTTTATATAGGATAGATCACGGCTACAAGGAAAGTCAAATATCAAGGACTTTGAACGCATATAGTCAAAGCAATAGATGTGCATCATACAGCTTTTATCTGCGATATATGACTGATGATATAACCCCTGTACATGACTTTTGATATAACCTGCATCAATGTTATGACTGACTGGTGATATAACCATTATACATGACTGGTGATATAACTTTTATAAATGACTGAAACTACCATGTATACATGACGATACAACATCCATACATGACTGATGATACAACCACTATATACGACTGATGATACAACCACTATATACGACTGATGATACAACCACTATATACGACTGATGATACAACCACTATATACGACTGATGATACAACCACTATATATGACTGATGATACAACCACTATATACGACTGATGATACAACCACTATATACGACTGATGATACAACCACTATATACGACTGATGATACAACCACTATATACGACTGATGATACAACCACTATATACGACTGATGATACAACCACTATATACGACTGATGATACAACCACTATATACGACTGATGATACAACCACTATATACGACTGATGTTACAACCACTATATACGACTGATGATACAACCACTATATACGACTGATGATACAACCACTATATACGACTGATGATACAACCACTATATACGACTGATGATACAACCACTATATACGACTGATGTTACAACCACTATATACGACTGATGATACAACCACTATATACGACTGATGATACAACCACTATATACGACTGATGATACAACCACTATATACGACTGACTATATAACAATTCAAATGTACTCTCGTCGGTAATAAAGTGAACGTGTTTCTGTGATTGTATGTGTACTCCACGTGTGTGCTGTCGTGTGTGTTGTGTTTTTATGTGTGTTACATATGTGTATGTGTGTGTATGTATGTGTGTATGTGTATGTGTGTGTATGCTTGTGATTTGTGTCTAATTGTGTCTGTGTCTCTGTCTGCATCAGTAGTGTGACGTTTATTGACAACAAACACAAACACAAACAAGTCTAATCAATGGCTTAACTAAGAAAGTAAATCCCCACAGCGTAATTAGGCTCTTAAGCAGCTTAGGTTCTTTCATTAAGGAAAATACTATTAGTCATGATTGCTAGTAATTATCTAATCAAACATTTGTACTGCAGATTTCAGCAACTAAAAAATAAAATATGAATGAAAGTTTTAGACAACTATGTTCGTAGCTTGTAGAAATAATTCTAGTTAGTGCTACATTTAGACAACTACTAGAATACCCGTCATCCGTTGGATAACTGTGGGTTTCGGGGGTCATCCATCAAAAAACATCACGTCTGTCACTCAGAGGCATAGCGACCCTTCCCGGCGCCCGGGGACAAACTTTTCGATTTTAACCCCCCCCCTAGATTTCGATTTTCAACCCCCCCCCCCCTCAAACTTTTGATGTGCACCCCACCCCCCCCCTCACTCAAACTTTCGATTTGAACCCCCCTCAACCTTTCAATTTATTTTTCCAAACCATTTTGGCGCCCCAACATATGTCCCCCCGCCCCCCCCCCGCCCCCCGCCTCCCCTCCCCCCCCCCCCCCCCCCCGCCTCCCCTCCCGCCCCCCCCCCCTCCTCGCTACGCTACTGCAGTGTCACTTATCGTCACAAAAAACAGACCCCACATTCAAAAATATGTTTCTTATCTTTTAAAAACACCGAAAACACCGATTTCGGACTATCCCTTCATATACTGACGTCACATGTGACCTACTCAACTCTACTTCACCTGCCCAGTGTCCCGCCAAGTCTCAGACAACATGTTTTTATCGTTTAAAAAACGATTCCAGCCGAGCATGTCTCTGACCACACTATCCTTTCATATGCTTAGGACAAAGAAACAGATGAACTCTACTTCACCTGCCCTGTATCCTGCCAAGTTCAGATAGGCAACTTTATCATTCACATCTAAAAAAAAAAATTGAATTTACATTAAGTCTAGATCTAGAATTTACATTGAGTCTAGTGACCTACATCTAGGCTAGATTCATAACTTTCCTTCGACAGCTGATCTTTAGATCTAGAGAAATTTATCGTAAAACTAAATGAAAAAGACAGTTGAAAATTGATATAAGTGTTGGAACGTAATAAATACAGCAAACGGACGTATTGTTTAAGTTATAGCCGGCAGAAAATTAGCTTTGTAACGCGTTAAACTTTTGAATGGGCCACAAAGTCTATGATGGAGTCCGCCATTTTTATTGTACCAAAAAAGTAAACACATCAAGGGACGTCACTATCCCCACAAAGTTTATTCAAAGTATTAACATTTTTAAAAAAATACGGTTAATTTAACAATGAATAAATCAATAAATTAATTAACGTCTTTAAATAAATTTGTGATTAACAGTCTGTCTTAAAACAAAAATTTTTCTCTACCTACATACTATTTTACAGCTTTCCACGATGAGTGCAACCATGAGCAATAGTCAATCAGGCAAACAAACAAACAAACAAACAAAAAAACAAATAAATATTCAAACATGTAAACAAACTTGACTTTTAGTAGTATATAGATGTTCGTAGCTTGTAGAAATAATTCTAGTTGGTGCTACATTTAGACAACTATGTTAGTAGATTGTAGAAATAATTCTAGTTGCTTCTAGAAATCATTCTAGTTGGTACAATGGGTTGTCCTTAAATGACCTCATACTCGTAGGGGCGAGGGGGGCCGTAATTTTGTGACGATGTGTGATGAGGGGGAGGGGGGGGGGGTTCAGATGGTGTGACGTCACATTTGTGCATTATAAAAAAAGCAAAGTTAGCAAACGAGTTTTAGCCGTTGTTTCGACTTTTAGAAAACGGTTTTAGTAAATTGTAATAGGAATTGATCAAAACACTTTATGTCGACAGAGTTCTGAAAAGATTTTGGAAAAATATCGATGTTTTAAGAAAAATTCAACAGCAATTTTGAGGTGTGACGTCATTTTAGGGGGGTCTGGCTTTTTGTGACGACGTGTGACGGAGGGGAGGGGGGAGGTAAAAATCGTTTAAAAAGCGTGACGTGATATATGGATGACCCCCAAGTTTAGTTGAAGTTAAATTTAGACAACTACGTTAGTAGCTTGCATAGATCGCGAGTTGTTCCAAGTTTAGTAGATGGTATATTTAGACTATGTTAGTAGCTTGCAGTTGTTCCAAGTTTAGTAGATGGTATATTTAGACTATGTTAGTAGCTTGCAGATATCGCTAATTGTTCCAAGTTTAGTAGATGGTATATTTAGACTATGTTAGTAGCTTGCATAGATCGCGAGTTGTTCCAAGTTTAGTAGATGGTATATTTAGACTATGTTAGTAGCTTGCATAGATCGCGAGTTGTTCCAAGTTTAGTAGATGGTATATTTAGACTATGTTAGTAGCTTGCATAGATCGCTAGTTGTTCCAAGTTTAGTAGATGGTATATTTAGACTATGTTAGTTGTTCCAAGTTTAGTAGATGGTATATTTAGACTATGTTAGTTGTTCCAAGTTTAGTAGATGGTATATTTAGACTATGTTAGTAGCTTGCATAGATCGCGAGTTGTTCCAAGTTTAGTAGATGGTATATTTAGACTATGTTAGTAGCTTGCATAGATCGCGAGTTGTTCCAAGTTTAGTAGATGGTATATTTAGACTATGTTAGTAGCTTGCATAGATCGCTAGTTGTTCCAAGTTTAGTAGATGGTATATTTAGACTATGTTAGTTGTTCCAAGTTTAGTAGATGGTATATTTAGACTATGTTAGTTGTTCCAAGTTTAGTAGATGGTATATTTAGACTATGTTAGTAGCTTGCATAGATCGCGAGTTGTTCCAAGTTTAGTAGATGGTATATTTAGACTATGTTAGTAGCTTGCATAGATCGCGAGTTGTTCCAAGTTTAGTAGATGGTATATTTAGACTATGTTAGTAGCTTGCATAGATCGCTAGTTGTTCCAAGTTTAGTAGATGGTATATTTAGACTATGTTAGTAGCTTGCATAGATCGCTAGTTGTTCCAAGTTTAGTAGATGGTATGTTTAGACTATGTTAGTAGCTTGCAGAGATCGCTAGTTGGTCCAAGTTTAGTAGATGGTATATTTAGACTATGTTAGTAGTTTGCAGAGATCGCTAGTTGTTCCAAGTTTAGTAAATGACACAAACCAACTGCTCATTCCGTTGGTTTTCATGGAAGGGAAGCCATCAGTCACATGATAAAGCTATCAGTCACGTGATGTGTTTATCTAAGGGTGAGTACAAATAGGTCACGTGACTAGCGCAATTTGGAAAAATCTTTTCGGACATCACGGCTAGCGGATAATGGTGAGATAATGTGGGGTGGGGGTGGAGGATGTGGGGGGATAATATGGTGTGGGGGTGGATGGTGTTATGTGGTACATTTGTTTATGATAGGTTGACAGTGGATGGTGTTAAGGGGTACATTTGTTTATGATGGGTCGACGGTACTTTGGTCGGACTAACGGTAAATTAAGACATAAATAATTGATTCAGATCGTTTTAGAGGGACTCCGTGTTGATGGTAAACGCCTTGTTTCGATAGTATTTGCTACTGTATTGACGTGTGACATGTGTATGTCAGTATGACGTGTGTATGTCGGTATGACGTGTGTGTATGTCACAAAGACGTATGTATGTCGAAGTAGAATGACGTAGTAAGCAACACAAAAACGAATTATGTCGCTAGGGAAGAATACGATAGGAATGGTTTACGACATATGGTCGAAAGACACTTGCCTTATGTCGTTTTCCCTTATGGAAGTTATTTTTCAGCTAAACTAAATGGCCACCAAAAATTGTGTTTAAAGAAAACATCTAACATAAACCAACGAACTGATATGGTTTCCGACATTTGAAAACGTATAAAATTCTATTTTTATTTGAGTTTGTACATAAAACTCGTTTACCTTAAGTCTAAGTCATCGATTATAAGCGTTGTTAAACATTGAGGGTTGTAGTGAAATTAAATAGTGACAGTAATTAATATTTAAACCGCGCCTTGGATGTGTGCGTGTGGGGGGGGGGAGAGAGAGATCACCACACAACATAATATCAGCCTCACTCGCTCACCACCACTTGAACCACATCAACACAGTAAATGTGGTGTAATCACCACACGTGCAGTAAATGTGGTGTAACCACCACACGTGCAGTAAATGTGGTGTAACCACATCAACACATCGACTAAATGAGGTGCTAATGACGATTGCCGTAATGTGAAACTGGGTTCTAAAAATAGCAATACTATTTTTTTGAACTTTAATGCTTCCGTCACGTCGTTTAATTTCAAGTTGAATATGTCATCTTCATACGTCTTGTGGCAAAAGTTTATGTCGTCTTCATTTGATGTAAAGGGTGATACGTGAATAAGACGAGTGCCACAAGATGTATGAAGACATATTTTTAGAACACAGTTTCACATTGCGGAAATTGTTAATTAATTAAGGTCTGTTTGGATATGTGTCCTATTCATATGTTAGAGCTTTTTGGACATGTGTCCTTTTTATATATTGGAGCAATTTTGGATGACATCCGTTTGGGCAAATATACTGTCTGGTGCCTTCTGCTGGCATCGGGTAGGTTCATGGGACAGGTGGCATGACAGTTGACAGGTGACATTTGACAGTTGACAGGTGACAGGTGGCAGGTGACAGTTGATAGGTGACAGCCTATGACATACCACACCCAGCAAAGTGGACGCTTAGTTCAGATACTCTAGCCGGACATAAGCCGGCGACCGGCACTCAACCGGCTATTTGCACGTGACCGTACTATACATCCCAGTCCTCCCATCAAGGGAATAAACATCGTGTGTCGCTATAGGAGAGACTAGTCTATGAGACCTTTTCTCTCTGTTATGTTTTGTTTGAAAACAATGCCTTTTATTCCAGTCCAATATTTTTTTATTTGAAATATCTTCCTCCTGTGTACCATCACGTTTTATGATATCAAATATTTTCCAGTTCATGTTTTATTGGACGCAATATTGTCTTTCTTTTCCAGTTCATGTTTTATTGTACGTAATATTGTCTATCTTTTCCAGTTCATGTTTTATTGTACGTATTATTGTCTTTCTTTTCCAGTTCATGTTTTATTGGACGCAATATTGCCTTTCTGATCACATTTATTCTGATCAAATGTCTTATGTGACTCTGTCTGTCTATGTTCCAGTGAATCTAGTCTGTCAGTAAGTAATGTTACATGACAGAAAGTGAATTCATCAGTCAGTGGGTGATGTTTTGATTGGAATTTGATTTATGCAGTGCCATGGGAGACAACTCATCAAAGAAAATCCTGTTTTTGCTACCTCAGACGTCTGACGGTAATGAGGCCGCTATGGCTGTAGCAGACGACAGCTGGCTGTAGATAAACTTGCACGTGCGACCCACGCCAAACGTCATCAGGTCAGACTTTTGGTCTCATCACACCCACACATTATGTCCAGTTTCTGGTTCACACTTCAGCGCTCACACTAGCTACACACACACACACACACACACAACACAAATACACACACTATACAGAAAGATCAACCTACATTTTATATAAAATGAGAATGTCTTACAACTTTAAAAAAAAAAATTTTACAAATTGTGCATAATTTTAAAAATGTAACCAGATTCTAGTTTGAGGCTGAATAACTTGCAACATAAGTTTGAGATCAATAATTTCAGGCGAGTATAGTTTTCACATCCAACATGTACGGCTAGATATACAGGCTGTGTGATTGTTTTTGTACATATAGCATTGGTTTACATTGCCAACACTTGTTGATTCTATTTTAGTGCAACTTTTTGTTGATCTAGTTCTCGCTATAGTACAATTTTATCTAGAGTAAAAAGCTTTACAGTTGTATCTATAGTACAGTGGTATACAGTTTTATCTATAGTACAGAGTTATAGTTTTATCTATAGTACATAGGTATACAGTAGTTGGAATATGGTCAGCGGCGTCATCTTCTATCGTGAACAAAGTTTGACGTCATATTTAGGTGGACAAACGATTGACGTCATTGTTGAGTTCTTCTGTCTAGGGGTTTCAGGACAACACGACGTAAAGCGTACGATACCACAGACTAGATAACATTAATGATAACACTAATGGTGATACTAAATAATACTTAGGTTATAATATATATATATTTATATATATATATATATATATATATATATATATATATATATATATTTATATATATATATATATATATATATACATATATATATATACATATATACATATATATATATTTATACATATATATATATACATATATACATATATACATATATATATATATATATATATATATATATATATATATATATATATATATATATATATATATATATAATACTACAATAATATAATAAATGATACACGAGTTACGACACAAATTACAATACACAATATTTAGCACACCCTTCACCTGACACACCTCACGTGAACACCTCTCGCTCCATGTAAACACACTCAACCAAGGGATACAGCTGTACACAAAAAGAGGGTACTTGTCGTTAGAGCACACAACACACAAATACAATCAGGAGATGCTACGTGTAAGGGACATGTCATAATCACGTGACCGTGTAATTGGGGTGAAGGCCGTCATACAAAATGATAATTGTCTAACAGATCCTGAAGGTCACCACACAAACGTTGACAGACATCACAATGCCCATCCAGCAAGTTGTCCACATCTCGCCCTGACCTTCAATTGTCCCTTGACCAATTTCCTTGATTGAAAAAAAGTTTTCAAACGGGTTCGGGAGTTCGATCCCGTTCTCCAAATGAGCTGATTTTCGAAGAACGATTGCATAACTCTTCCCACTACTTTTTCTCTCCATTTCATATTACCTCCCCTGATCGCCTTATAATAGGGTTGTCTCCCCGCCTGGCCGGGTAATCCGACAAGACGAATGCACGGACCGGCAGAGACCGGCAGAGACCGGCAGAGAATGAAGGTAAGGATGTGATAGAACTGGGCTTAACACGGGGAAGTTTGGGTAATTGCCTGGACCCTAGCTGCAGCCAATCAGGTGGACGCAATCAATATTTGAATCCTCGAGCAAACGGTCAACGGCCGAGGGTTGACCAAACAGCCGAGGGTCGAGGGTTGACCAAACAGCCGAGGGTTGACCAACCAGCCAACGGTCGAGGGTTGATCAACCAACCAACGGTCGAGGGTCGACCAAACAGCCGAGGGTCGAGGGTTGACCAAACAGCCAATGGTCGAGGCTTGATCAAACAGCCAACGGTCAAGGGTTGACCAAACAGCCAATGGTCGAGGCTTGATCAAACAGCCGAGGGTTGAGGGTTGACCAAACAGCCAACGGTCGAGGGTTGACCAAACAGCCCAGGGTCGAGGGTTGACCAACAAGCCAACGGTCGAGGCTTGACCAGACCACAGGGTCACGGTGTTATCTCTAACAACGTCATTTACTGTCACGCCGGTCACGTTGTAAGCTGGTGGAATTGATTGTCACGCTAATTATCTGCTGCACGGTTGACTGAACAGGCTTGTCGTGTAGGTCATGATGTCATCAACAGTTTGGTGTAGATCATGATGTCATCAACAGTTTGGTGTAGGTCATGATGTCATCAACAGTTTGGTGTAGGTCATGATGTCATCAACAGTTTGGTGTAGGTCATCAACAGTTTGGTGTAGGTCATGATGTCATCAACAGTTTGGTGTAGGTCGTGATGTCATCAACAGTTTGGTGTAGGTCATGATGTCATCAACAGTTTGGTGTAGGTCATCAACAGTTTGGTGTAGGTCATGATGTCATCAACAGTTTGGTGTAGGTCATCAACAGTTTGGTGGAGGTCATGATGTCATCAACAGTTTGGTGTAGGTCGTGATGTCATCAACAGTTTGGTGTAGGTCATTATGTCATCAACAGTTTGGTGTAGGTCATGATGTCATCAACAGTTTGGTGTAGGTCATGATGTCATCAACAGTTTGGTGTAGGTCATCAACAGTTTGGTGTAGGTCATGATGTCATCAACAGTTTGGTGTAGGTCATGATGTCATCAACAGTTTGGTGTAGGTCATGATGTCATCAACAGTTTGGTGTAGGTCATGATGTCATCAACAGTTTGATGTAGGTCATGATGTCATCAACAGTTTGGTGTAGGTCATGATGTCATCAACAGTTTGGTGTAGGTCATGATGTCATCAACAGTTTGGTGTAGGTCATGATGTCATCAACAGTTTGGTGTAGGTCATGATGTCATCAACAGTTTGGTGTAGGTCATCAACAGTTTGGTGTAGGTCATCAACAGTTTGGTGTAGGTCATGATGTCATCAACAGTTTGGTGTAGGTCATGATGTCATCAACAGTTTGGTGTAGGTCATCAACAGTTTGGTGTAGGTCATCAACAGTTTGGTGTAGGTCATGATGTCATCAACAGTTTGGTGTAGGTCATGATGTCATCAACAGTTTGGTGTAGGTCATGATGTCATCAACAGTTTGGTGTAGGTCATGATGTCATCAACAGTTTGGTGTAGGTCATGAGGTCATCAACAGTTTGGTGTAGGTCATGATGTCATCAACAGTTTGGTGTAGGTCATCAACAGTTTGGTGTAGGTCATCAACAGTTAGGTGTAGGTCATCAACAGTTTGGTGTAGGTCATGATGTCATCAACAGTTTGGTGTAGGTCATCAACAGTTTGGTGTAGGTCATCAACAGTTTGGTGTAGGTCATGATGTCATCAACAGTTTGGTGTAGGTCATGAGGTCATCAACAGTTTGGTGTAGGTCATGATGTCATCAACAGTTTGGTGTAGGTCATCAACAGTTTGGTGTAGGTCATGATGTCATCAACAGTTTGGTGTAGGTCATGATGTCATCAACAGTTTGGTGTAGGTCATGATGTCATCAACAGCTTGTATCTGTTCGTGACGTCACGTCAACATACAACACATACACATGTTGAAGATACACAGACTTGATGAAGATAAATTGTATCTTTTTGTCAAGTGAAAAGCTTTATTTGTTTTTTCACTGAAGTCCTGAAATATCAGTCGGTATCACACCTAGTCAGTGTTTCTTCCAGACTTTTTTCTCCGGGGGGGGGGGGGGGGGCACTTGAAATTTTCGGGGGGGGGGGCGGTAAACTTTCTTCGGGGGGGGGGGGGGGCGGACACTGTTAAAAGTATATATTTTATATATAAATTATATAAATTTCATTTCGTTCGGGGGGGGGGGGCGGTAAAAATTTTCGGGGGGGGGGGGCTTCGCCCCCGAAGAGATGTCTGGAAGAAACTCTGCACCTAGTCACGTCAACACATCTGTGTACCTGTAACACATCTGTGTAACACATGTGTGTAGCTTCAACACATTTGTGTATTATGTTGACTTGAGTGAGAAAAAAACTTTGCCCACTACTTGGCAAAAAATTGAAAGTTTAATCAAAGATACATAGCAACGTCAAACCTTAACATAATCTAGATTTCTTGCTGTTCTTTTAATCAACAAAATAAGTGGGGGCTTCGTGTTAGGTGAGGGCTACATAATGTGGGGGCTACATGATAAGTGAGGGCTACATAATGTGGGGGCTACATAATGTGGGGGCTACATAATGTGGGGGCTACATGATAAGTGAGGGCTACATAATGTGGGGGCTACATGATATGTGAGGGCTACATAATGTGGGGCTACATGATATGTGAGGGCTACATAATGTGGGGGCTACATGATAAGTGAGGGCTACATAATGTGGGGGCTACATGATAAGTGAGGGCTACATAATGTGGGGGCTACATGATAAGTGAGGGCTACATAATGTGGGGGCTACATAATGTGGGGGCTACATGATATGTGAGGGTTACATAATGTGGGGGCTACATAATGTGGGGGCTACATAATGTGGGGGCTACATGACAGGTGAGAGCAACGTGATAAGTGAAGACTATGGATGTTCTAATCTTAAACTGTTTGATCACATCAACGTATTGGAATATTGGTTTCTTAATTTCGTTAGAAAATGACAAAACTGGATAGGACCTTACTTTATATTACCTCACTTTGTATTATCTTACTTTGTATTACCTTACTTTGTAGGACTTAAGTTTGTAGTTCACACTTTGTATGACTTTTATTTCGACAGAAACTAGCAGTATCTGTTATAGTGCTTATGATTCCCCCCCCCCAATCCCTCATATTGCACGTGCTAACAATATAGTTCGCACGTGTTGTGTTAATGAGTCCAACACCCAACAAACGAATAGACGTCAACAAAATAAAAGACTTTTATTATTTCAAAATAACCTATTAAAATTACCTATTAAAAATTAATCACTTCAAAAAGAAGTTTTCAACGAAAATAAAACAAAAACAAATTAGCCGGCAAGACAAGGTTTATCAAATTTCCTCTTCCGGTTCTATTTTTTCCTGCTGACGCCACAGCGCAGGAATACATGTTCCATCACGCGCTCAGGAAATGAGGCCGCTATTAATCGGCGGTGTGGCCGTGAATTGAATGTTGACAACCATGTTGCTACATGCCGTGTGATTTCATTTTCGTGTGACTGGTGCCAGCGTTGGGTGCTTTACCCCACATCCAGATTTTTTTTTTTGTCGATGTCAACATGTGTCAATGCGCAGTTAGACAAATGTGTTTGTCAATGTCAATATGCGTCAATGCGTAGTTAGACAATTTTTGTCGATGTCAACATGTGTCAATGCGTAGTTAGACAACAAATATTTTTGGTCGATGTCAACATGTGTCAATGTGTAGTTAGACAACATATATCAACAAGTTGGCAAAAAAAACAGATTTAGTTCAAGGAGTAGAAATGGAGGCCCAAGACACAAGCCATTGGCTAAATGTGTGTAGACTGTAGACTAAAGCCAGCTTTAGATCAGTTGTCAGTGAGGTGCAAGCAGCTGGAATGTCGTGGGCCTAACTTGGAGGAACTGTCTTAAACGGAGCCTTAAACGATGCAGATGTGTAGTGGCGTCCTTATGCTTCACAAGGGGTCACAAGGGGTCATCATTCACATAAATGATGACGATGATGACAGTGTCTTAAATGAAATAATGTAATTAAACCAAATGTCTGGTTTTATTAAAGGTATGTTAATGTGACCACGTCAACATGAGATCACGGTCGATATGTGGGTGGCCACATCGATATAATGGACGTTGTGTGGGTGGCCACATCAACATCACGGTCGTTGTGTGGGTGGCCACATCAACATCACGGTCGTTGTGTGGGTGGCCACATCAACATCACGGTCGTTGTGTGGGTGGCCACATCAACATCACGGTCGTTGTGTGGGTGGCCACATCAACATCACGGTCGTTGTGTGGGTGGCCACATCAACATCACGGTCGTTGTGTGGGTGGTATGACGTCATCAACATGAGATCACGGTCGTTGTGTGGGTGGTATGACGTCATCAACATGAGATCACGGTCGATGTGTGGGTGGTATGACGTCATCAACATGAGATCACGGTCGATGTGTGGGTGGCTACATAAACACGAGATCACGGTGGTTGTGTAGACGGTATGACATGTGTTTCCCAAATATTTTGGTCCATTTATCCAGAGCAGGGCGAGTGTGAGAAGTTATCACATACTGGATGGCAACAAGCGGAGATTGGATAGAGGGGTCATAGAGCAGGGGGCGGTGGAGGAGGGGTCAAAGAGGGTGTGGTCGATGGTGTTTGCTTTGTGGAACAAAATTGGAACAGAATTTATCTGTGGCTTTTGTTTGACAAATTGACTGTTATATAGAGTTCATCTCGTATGTTATAAGGGGTTCGGCTGTTTGTTATAATGGGGGTCGACTATGTCCAGCTGTGTTGAGTAGCATCAGGTTGGCTGAGGGTGGGGCCGCTATGTCTGAGGGTGGGACCGCTATGTCCAGCTGTGTTGAGTAGGGTCAGGTTGGCTGAGGGTGGGGCCGCTATGGTTGAGGGTGGGGCCGCTATGGCTGAGGGTGGGGCCGCTATGGCTGAGGGTGGGGCCGCTATGGTTGAGGGTGGGGCCGCTATGGCTGAGGGTGGGGCCGCTATGGCTGAGGGTGGGGCCGCTATGGTTGAGGGTGGGGCCGCTATGGCTGAGGGTGGGGCCGCTATGGCTGAGGGTGGGGCCGCTATGGCTGAGGGTGGGGCCGCTATGGCTGAGGGTGGGGCCGCTATGGTTGAGGGTGGGGCCGCTATGGCTGAGGGTGGGGCCGCTATGGCTGAGGGTGGGGCCGCTATGGCTGAGGGTGGGGCCGCTATGTCCCCCAGCTGTGTTGAGTAGGACCAGGACGGAAATAGCCCTCTAACTGGTGCCAGCACCCGGCCACAGAAAGGAAATGGGAGTTGTTTGTTTTCTGTTTTAGTGAGGGGGGGGACATTCAATGGCGAATAATTTATCAGCACGACCGTGGGGTTGGGGCAGGGGAGGGAGGTTTATACCGTCGTGAGACAAGATAGGCTGAGCAGGTGGGGGGGGGGGGGGCTCTATGGTGGTGTTGAAGGATGTTCGAACTGAGGGGGGGGATATTGCACTGTATTGAGGAAAACCTTAATATCACAAGTTTCCACTGTTATCGATGAGCTTAATATCACAAGTTTCTACTGTTATCGATGAGCTAAATATCACAATGATCCACTGTTATCGATGAGCTAAATATCACAATGATCCACTGTTATAGATGAGCTTAATATCACAAGTTTCCACTGTTATAGATGAGCTTAATATCACAATGATCCACTGTTATCGATGAGCTAAACATCACAATGATCCACTGATATCGATGAGCTTAATATCACAAGTTTCCATTGTTATAGATGAGCTTAATATCACAATGATTCACTGTTATCGATGAGCTAAATATCACAATTATCCACTGATATCGATGAGCTTAATATCACAAGTTTCCACTGTTATAGATGTGCTTAATATCACAAGTTTCCACTGTTATAGATGAGCTTAATATCACAATGATCCACTGTTATCGATGAGCTAAATATCACAATGATCCACTGTTATAGATGAGCTTAATATCACAAGTTTCCACTGTTATAGATGTGCACTACTGTAGGTGCAGTAGATTAGCACCTGCCTTTGTACTGGTGCTTTGTGAAAACATTTTAAAGACACGTCACTTGTTGGGGTTATGACAATGTGACATAGCGTCACATATGGTGACATACCGTGACATAGCGTGACAAAATGTGAAATATCGTGACACATCCTGACATTTCTAAGTGTTTGACATTAGCGCTGTATGGCAAGTATGTGACGAAACAAATCAAAATGGAAAGGCGTGACAAAATGCTACAACACCACAAAATGTGACAACACCACAAAATGTGACAACACCACAACATGTGACAACACCACAACATGTGACAACACCACAAAATGTGACAACACCACAAAATGTGACAACACCACATAATGTGTCATATATTAAAATCTAAATATTCCCAAAACACTGGGGGTGGGGAGCGGGTGGGAGGGGCTGGGGGTGTTAAGACAAGCATCATGTTAAGGGGAGGGGGAGGTGAAGAGAACAGGTTCTCACCATCCCCCACCCAACTGAATCACGCACCAGACAGAACGGCCTCAACAACAAACAAAAAAATCGGATCTGATGGCTGAGCTAAGATTTTTTCATCAATTCTGGATTTTCCCATTTTTCTTGAATTGATGTGATAATTATGAATTATTTTCAATTATCTCTGCAGTAATTGAATACATAATTAGAGCGTTGATGTAATTAATATCAATGTTTAATTCTGTTAATTTCTGTTTACACGCAGAGTGATCCTAAACAGATGTTTGGAGCTGGTTGAATAGCGTGTAGCTGGTACCCGCTGTGGTGAGTAGACCACACTAAACGGTGTCTTACAACTCTGACTGGGACCTTGACCCCTGACCCGGCCAGTGTCTGCTGACCCCCACTGTCACAACAATGAACGGTTGTAGTGTCCCTCGTCTGGTGAGTGTGTTGGTACTCACCCCGTGACCTGACTGGAGAGTGAAACCTGCTATAGGCTGTGTTCTATGTGTTCACGTCTGATTGGGGGTGACGTCACAATCCTAGCCCCACCAGCCCTTCACTCACCTAAAGGTACTGCACGTGACCTACGGATCCCACACAGAGAAGAGTGGTGAAGGGGGGGTGTCAATCCTTTGGTCTCTGATGAACTTAATGATAACATAGTAGATCAGATGTATCACCTTTCAGAAAATCTTACACCTACTCGGAAAGTCCGAAACTCACTGAAAAGGCCGGCGGCGTAAAGAAAAAAATCACAACCAACTACAAAAGCCCACAACTCAACAAAAGCCCACAACTCAACAAAAGCCCACAACTCAACAAACGCCCACACCTCAACAAAAGCCCACACCTCAACAAACGCCCACAAAAACTGGCCTAATGAAATTGCTCGGTGCAGCAAGGCGGTCGCTACAAAAGCGACAACTGATGAGAAACAGGAAAAGATAACTCGGTTAATAATGATTTCATTTTTTTTTTCATAATTCCAACTTATGATCTTCGTTTACATGACGCGAACCTCGTGGGGTGTGAAGGGGGGCGGGGAAAAAGATTTTCCAGCCGTGTGGGTAGAGTCACGTGATTTACTAAACTCACACTTCTTTATCCGCGAGTGTGTGGGATTTTTTTTTTGTTACAGAACTGGAATAATTTCAAGGAAACAACTTCAAAACGTGCTTGACCCACTTGTTGCAAGCGATTGGATTTTTGTCACGCTAACTGACTCCGTGACATGCAACTGTTTGCTGAGTTTTGGGAGGCAATCTTGACGTTAAATGTGTATCACACACAACTGTCTTTAACACATGTGTCATTGATGGCTTGAAACACACACAAACTTGACGTTAAATGTGTATCACACACAGCTGTCTTTAACACACGTGTCATTGATGGCTTGAAACACATCCTACATGTGAGAATTTTTTTACTGCTGGTAATTTAAAATTTATAACTAAGTAAACTTCTAAAATGTTTTAAACTGCAGATAGTATTAAACTGCTGGTAAAGTATTTAACTTCTCGTAAACTTTTAAAATGCAGGTCAAGTTTTAAACTGCTGGTAAAATATTAAACTTCTCGTAAAGTATTGAACTGCTGGTAAAGTATTAAACTTCTCTTAAAGTTTTAAACTGCTAGCACGCGTCAGTAGACCTGATGGTCCAGATTTAAACTACTCTATATATAGACAACTCATTTATAAAATAATTATCATTAAAAAAGTTTTAAAAAACCCACGTTTTCTGATTGAACTAAAAAGTAGAAAATAAATGCTATACATCACAATAATGCAAGCGATCACTCTACTATAAGCGATGAAAAACGTGGGGCGCCGAAGTAAAAGTTTTTTATCGGTCATTGTTAATATAAGATGTAAAAGTTATATTACTATTGATTAGATAATACTATTGATTTATATTAGGGAGCTTGTAGAGAGTCAACAGTATTAGAAACTCTAAGAAAATCACGGCGCCCCACGTTTTTCATCGCTTATAGTAGAGTGATCGCTTGCATTATTGTGATATAGCATTTATTTTCTACTTTTTAGTTCAATCAGAAAACGTGGGTTTTTTAAAACTTTTTTAATGATAATTATTTTCTACTTTTTAGTCATTGTCTGTTTGTTTGCTTTAAAATCTTGCTATCGATTTTATCTTTTCGCATTCACTTTTTTTTTGGGTAAACGAAGACAACTCGTAAAAAACACGTGCCTTGAACCCGTGTCGAGTGGGTTAGCAATCGTGTGCCCAACCACTCGACCATATCGTCTCCCCCATACTGGCCACCAGTTGTTACGTTCTGGTTGTTTGTACACAAACACCGCGTGACAACTACTCAGTAAGCAAAAAGAGGGAGAGTACCGAACCTTGTTTTCATCAAATTACAATTACTGGGTTATGTCCCTTTTTCCCCACGTTTTTTGTACAATTATATAGCGGTTTAAAATGATCAATAAAATGTTTCCATGGATCAATTTAGTAATAATAACAATTGAATATTCTATTGTCATCGGAAACAAAGCTTCCCTGAAAATTTCAGCGCGCTAGCTAACTGGAAAGTGCCCGAAATTTCGATCGCAAGATTTGATTGGAAAGACGCGAAAGCAAGTTAAAGAAAACGTGGGAATTAAGTGACTGTTTGTGGTGACACCAACTAAGTAGAGGTGATACAGACTTAGTAGAGGTGACACCGACTAGGTAAAGGTGACACCGACTAAGTAGAGGTGACACAGACTAAGTAGAGGTGACACCAAGCTATGACGAGACACCCTGACACCGACTAAGCAGAGGTGACACCAACTAATCTATGACGACTAGCAAGTCACCATCAGTTGGATCAGGTCTATCCTGGGCTAACTCAATTCTCATCCCCGCCCAAATCATAACTGAGTTAAGGCTAGTGTGCGGCTGGTTGTTTTACAAGAACAAAAATATGGAACCTCGTTTTGAAATTTAGATTAGACTTTATTTTTTTCTACAACAACCCTCGATCTGGCCTAAGTAGTTTAGACACGGTTATCACGTGACTTTTTATACCACATGTTTGAGTATGACACCAGAAACGGCAGCTGGATGTCTGCAGAGAACAGTGTCGATTGTTTGTGTGTCGGTTGTTCTGATAGTCGGTTGTTATGTATGTCGGTTGTTATGTGGGTCGGTTGTTATGTGTGTCGGTTGTTTTGTGGGTCGGTTGTTTTGTGGGTCGGTTGTTCTGTCAGTCTGCTGTTTTTTGGCAGGGCTAGGGCAAGTTGATGAATTAATTGAATGCTGCCACAAATTGTCCACAAGAGTTTAATGAATTGCCCACTGACCACGACAGTCTGACACATTACCCACTGACCACGACAGTCCGACATATTCCCCACTGACCACGACAGTCCGACATATTCCCACGACAGTCCGACATATTCCCCACTGACCACAACAGTCCGACATATTCCCACGACAGTCCGACATATTCCCACGACAGTCCGACATATTCCCACGACAGTCCGACACATTCCCCACTGACCACGACAGTCCGACACATTCCCCACTGACCACGACAGTCCGACATATTCCCACGACAGTCCGACATATTCCCACGACAGTCCGACATATTCCCACGACAGTCCGACATATTCCCACGACAGTCCGACACATTCCCCACTGACCACGACAGTCCGACATATTCCCACGACAGTCCGACATATTCCCACGACAGTCCGACACATTCCCACGACAGTCCGACATATTCCCACGACAGTCCGACACATTCCCCACTGACCACGACAGTCCGACATATTCCCACGACAGTCCGACATATTCCCACGACAGTCCGACATATTCCCCACTGACCACGACAGTCCGACATATTCCCACGACAGTCCGACACATTCCCCACTGACCACGACAGTCCGACACATTCCCCACTGACCACGACAGTCCGACATATTCCCCACTGACCACGACAGTCCGACATATTCCCACGACAGTCCGACATATTCCCACGACAGTCCGACATATTCCCACGACAGTCCGACATATTCCCCACTGACCACGACAGTCCGACATATTCCCCACTGACCACGACAGTCCGACACATTCCCCACTGACCACGACAGTCCGACATATACCCCACTGACCACGACAGTCCGACATATTCCCACGACAGTCCGACATATTCCCACGACAGTCCGACATATTCCCCACTGACCACGACAGTCCGATATATTCCCACGACAGTCCGACATATTCCCCACTGACCACGACAGTCCGACATATTCCCACGATAGTCCGACATATTCCCCACTGACCACGACAGTCCGACATATTCCCCACTGACCACGACAGTCCGACATATTCCCACGACAGTCCGATATATTCCCCACTGACCACGACAGTCCGACATATTCCCCACTGACCACGACAGTCCGACATATTCCCACGACAGTCCGATATATTCCCACGACAGTCCGATATATTCCCCACTGACCACGACAGTCCGACATATTCCCACGATAGTCCGACATATTCCCCACTGACCACGACAGTCCGACATATTCCCCACTGACCACGACAGTCCGACATATTCCCACGACAGTCCGATATATTCCCCACTGACCACGACAGTCCGACATATTCCCCACTGACCACGACAGTCCGACATATTCCCACGACAGTCCGATATATTCCCCACTGACCACGACAGTCCGACATATTCCCCACTGACCACGACAGTCCGACATATTCCCACGACAGTCCGATATATTCCCCACTGACCACGACAGTCCGACACATTCCCCACTGACCACGACAGTCCGACATATTCCCACGACAGTCCGATATATTCCCACGACAGTCCGACATATTCCCCACTGACCACGACAGTCCGACATATTCCCCACTGACCACGACAGTCCGACATATTCCCACGACAGTCCGATATATTCCCCACTGACCACGACAGTCCTTCCCTCCCCCTCCACCGTACACTCACTACGACCCACGCTGACCCAGGAAGTGCAATGACCTGAAGATTCAGCCATTCCCGGCACGAACCTTACGGACTGGCCAATCTTAACGGCCATCTCATCTCTTCATAGGCCGGATCAAGGGAGACAATGTATAAATAAAGTCCGATAACTCCCCGAGAAATAATGAATGAGTGGCTCAAGCGTCCCCCCAACAATTGACGGGTTTCTTGTGTTCTGCTAGTGCATGACGGTCAGGGGGGCGTGTTGGATTCGTCTGTCAACCTTCATACACATGACAGATCACGCTCCTAAGATGACGTCATCGACTCGGATGTAAATCACACAATATTTAAGGGCCTAATTAAACACGAGAATGGGGGCCGTTGGCGAATGAGGTCACGCGATTTGAAGAGCAGTTGTCTCCCGTTTCCCGAGTGGTTACGTCACACGACGCCAGAGCTTCTGGCTCAGCTCAAATTGAGTTACATACCCCCCACCCCACCCCACCCATACCCCCGCCCCCACCCATACCCCCCTCCCCACCCATACCCCCTCACTATAAAAACAAAGTCTCAGTAAGTCTGGATCATTTATTTTGTTGACGTTTCTGAATCCAAGAAAAAAGGCGTAGCGTTCTTGGTTACTGGGACATTGCTAATGTTTACGTCAAACATCGCTACCTACTTTCGTGTGGGGCTACAGAAAACATTACCAGCGTATTAAAACAACTCACGCTGTCTACTTGTGAGAGAATTCTCAGGTTTTTCACAATGGCATTCATCATAGCCCTGAAGTTGGTTTACGGTCAACAGCGAAATGAGTGTTATATAAGTAGATCGCACTCTGTACCAGATGAGTGTTGTACCAGTTGAGTGTTGTACCACATACGTTTTGTACCAGATTATTGTTGTACCAGTTGAGTGTTGTACCAGTTGAGTCTTGTACCAGATGAGTGTTGTACCAGTTGAGTGTTGTACCAGATGATTGTTGTACCAGTTGAGTGTTGTACCAGTTGAGTGTTGTACCAGTTGAGTGTTGTACCAGTTGAGTGTTGTACAAGTTGAGTGTTGTACCAGATGAGTGTTGTACCAGATGAGTGTTGTACCAGATGAGTGTTGTACCAGTTGAGTGTTGTACCGCATTGTGTTGTACCAAATGAGTGTTGTACCAGATGAGTGTTGTACCGCATTGTGTTGTACCAGATGAGTGTTGTACCAGATGAGTGTTGTACCAGTTGAATGTTGTACCTGATTGTGTTGTACCACATTGTGTTGTACCAGATTATGTTGTACCACATTGTGTTGTACCAGATTATGTTGTACCAGATTGTGTTGTACCAGATGAGTGTTGTACCAGTTGAGTGTTGTACCAGTTGAATGTTGTACCTGATGAGTGTTGTACCAGTTGAGTGTTGTACCAGTTGAATGTTGTACCTGATGAGTGTTGTACCAGTTGAGTGTTGTACCAGTTGAATGTTGTACCTGATTGTGTTGTACCAATTGAGTGTTGTACCAGTTGAGTGTTGTACCAGATGAGTGTTGTACCAGTTGAGTGTTGTACCAGTTGAATGTTGTACCAGATGAGTGTTGTACCAGATGAGTGTGTGTTGTACCTGATTGTGTTGTACCAATTGAGTGTTGTACCAGATGAGTGTTGTACCAGTTGAGTGTTGTACCAGTTGAGTGTTGTAACAGTTGAATGTTGTACCAGATGAGTGTTGTACCAGATGAGTGTTGTACCAGATGAGTGTTGTACCACATTGTGTTGTACCAGATTATGTTGTACCACATTGTGTTGTACCAGATTGTATTGTACCAGATTATGTTGTACCACATTGTGTTGTACCAGATTGTATTGTACCAGATTATGTTGTACCACATTGTGTTGTACCAGATTGTATTGTACCAGATGAGTGTTGTACCAGATTGTGTTGTACCAGATGAATGTTGTACCAGTTGTGTGTTGTACCAGATTGTGTTGTACCAGATGAGTGTTGTACCAGATGAGTGTTGTACCAGATTGTGTTGTACCAGATGAGTGTTGTACCTGATTGTGTTGTACCAGATTTTCTTGTACCAGTTGAGTGTTGTACCAGTTGAGTGTTGTACCAGATGAGTATTGTACCAGATGAGTGTTGTACCAGATGAGTGTTGTACCAGTTGAGTGTTGTACCAGATGAGTGTTGTACCAGATGAGTGTTGTACCAGATGAGTGTGTGTTGTACCTGATTGTGTTGTACCAGATGAGTGTTAGACCAGATTATGTTGTACCAGATGAGTGTTGTACCAAATGAGTGTTGTACCAGATTGTGTTGTACCAGTTGAGTGTTGTACCAGATGAGTGTTGTACCAGTTGAGTGTTGTACCAGATGAGTGTTGTACCAGATGAGTGTTGTACCAGATTGTATTGTACCAGATTGTGTTGTACCAGATTGTGTTGTACCAGATGAGTGTTGTACCAGATGAGTGTTGTACCAGATGAGTGTTGTACCAGATTGTATTGTACCAGATTGTGTTGTACCAGATTGTGTTGTACCAGATGAATGTTGTACCAGATGAGTGTTGTACCAGATTTTGTTGTACCAGATTTTGTTGTACCTGATTGTGTTGTACCAGATTTTCTTGTACCAGTTGAGTGTTGTACCAGATGAATGTTGTACCAGATTGTGTTGTACCAGATGAATGTTGTACCAGATGAGTGTTGTACCAGATTTTGTTGTACCAGATTTTGTTGTACCTGATTGTGTTGTACCAGATTTTCGTGTACCAGTTGAGTGTTGTACCAGATGAATGTTCTACCAGATGAGTGTTGTACCAGATGAATGTTGTTACAGATGAGTGTTGTACCAGATGAGTGTTGTACCAGATGAGTGTTGTACCAGATTGTGTTGTACCAGATTGTGTTGTACCAGATTGTGTTGTACCAGATGAATGTTGTACCAGATGAGTGTTGTACCAGATTTTGTTGTACCAGATTTTGTTGTACCTGATTGTGTTGTACCAGATTTTCTTGTACCAGTTGAGTGTTGTACCAGATGAATGTTGTACCAGATGAGTGTTGTACCAGATGAATGTTGTACCAGATGAGTGTTGTACCAGATGAGTGTTGTACCAGATGAGTGTTGTACCAGATTGTGTTGTACCAGATTGTGTTGTACCAGATTGTGTTGTACCAGATGAATGTTGTACCAGATGAGTGTTGTACCAGATTTTGTTGTACCAGATTTTGTTGTACCTGATTGTGTTGTACCAGATTTTCTTGTACCAGTTGAGTGTTGTACCAGATGAATGTTGTACCAGATGAGTGTTGTACCAGATGAATGTTGTACCAGATGAGTGTTGTACCAGATGAGTGTTGTACCAGATGAGTGTTGTACCAGATTGTGTTGTATCAGATTGTGTTGTACCAGATTGTGTTGTACCAGATGAATGTTGTACCAGATGAGTGTTGTACCAAATGAGTGTTGTACCAGATTGTGTTGTACCAGATTGTGTTGTACCAGTTGAGTGTTGTACCAGATGAGTGTTGTACCAGTTGAGTAATGTACCCGATTGTGTTGTACCAGATGAATGTTGTACCAGATGAGTGTTGTACCAGATTTTGTTGTACCAGATTTTGTTGTACCTGATTGTGTTGTACCAGATTTTCTTGTACCAGTTGAGTGTTGTACCAGATGAATGTTGTACCAGATTGTGTTGTACCAGATGAATGTTGTACCAGATGAGTGTTGTACCAGATTTTGTTGTACCAGATTTTGTTGTACCTGATTGTGTTGTACCAGATTTTCTTGTACCAGTTGAGTGTTGTACCAGATGAATGTTGTACCAGATGAGTGTTGTACCAGATGAGTGTTGTACCAGTTGAGTGTTGTACCAGATTGTGTTGTACCAGATTGTGTTGTACCAGATGAATGTTGTACCAGATGAGTGTTGTACCAGATTTTGTTGTACCAGATTTTGTTGTACCTGATTGTTGTACCAGATTTTCTTGTACCAGATGAATGTTGTACCAGATGAGTGTTGTACCAAATGAGTGTTGTACCAGATTGTGTTGTACCAGATTGTGTTGTACCAGTTGAGTGTTGTACCAGATGAGTGTTGTACCAGTTGAGTGTTGTACCAGATTGTGTTGTACCAGATGAATGTTGTACCAGATGAGTGTTGTACCAGATTTTGTTGTACCAGATTTTGTTGTACCTGATTGTGTTGTACCAGATTTTCTTGTACCAGTTGAGTGTTGTACCAGATGAATGTTGTACCAGATTGTGTTGTACCAGATGAATGTTGTACCAGATGAGTGTTGTACCAGATTTTGTTGTACCAGATTTTGTTGTACCTGATTGTGTTGTACCAGATTTTCTTGTACCAGTTGAGTGTTGTACCAGATGAATGTTGTACCAGATGAGTGTTGTACCAGATGAGTGTTGTACCAGTTGAGTGTTGTACCAGATTGTGTTGTACCAGATTGTGTTGTACCAGATGAATGTTGTACCAGATGAGTGTTGTACCAGATTTTGTTGTACCAGATTTTGTTGTACCTGATTGTGTTGTACCAGATTTTCTTGTACCAGTTGAGTGTTGTACCAGATGAATGTTGTACCAGGTGAGTGTTGTACCAGATGAATGTTGTACCAGATGAGTGTTGTACCAGATGAGTGTTGTACCAGATGAGTGTTGTACCAGATGAGTGTTGTACCAGATTGTGTTGTACCAGATTGTGTTGTACCAGATTGTGTTGTACCAGATGAATGTTGTACCAGATGAGTGTTGTACCATATAGATTCTGTACAACTTACTAGCTGTACCAGATAAGTACAGCAGTGAACAGTCAAGTATTCAGGTCATGAAATATGTTTTGACCAAATTTAGCCCCCATGGAGTAGTTTTTTTAGGGTCACGCTCTTCTCTTCCAACCCCCCCCCCCCCCCACCCCACCCTTCCACCCTCCAGTAAACGAGTTCAGTATTTTCTTAGCGTCTAGCTGGATCAGACTCCGTAAGGTCTGTGTTAGCTTTAAGAAAATTAATATTGAGTTTTTCGACCTGCATGATTTTTTTATGTGACCGTCAATTTTGGTCTACTTCATCTAGTTCTATAATATTTTTTTTAAATTTGTGTTACCGTCAATTTTGGTCTACTCCATCTAGTTCGATGAATTTTTTTTTAAATTTGTGTTACCGTCAATCCTAGTCTACTTCATCTGGTTCGATGTTGTTTATTTTTGTTGTTTATTTTTGTTGTTTTTGTGTGTGATTGTCAATTCTGGTCGAATGTATGTTAACAAGAAAAACAATGGAGAAATAGAGCCAGACACCAGTCCAAGATTATCAAATGGGTTAGCCGTACACCAGGCATGGTAATAAACTGACAAGATCCACGCATTTCTTGAGTAGCTTGGCCAGTGGTATGAACCTACCGTCTGATGTGGCCAATTGAAAACTTGGCCACCAAACGCTGCAGCAGTGAGTGGCGTCGTTTTGGTGCCGCCAATAAGCTGCATTAGTGGCGTCTGCTAGACAAACAATAGCCGGCCCGGGGGGGGGGGGGTGTAGGGTGGGGGCTCGTGTGATGGAGAAATAATTTTGTTTCTTGACCTAAAAAAGGGTGGCGATGGATGAGACAAAGGGGGTGGCCAGGACAGATAAGCCGCCATGCTGCCAGATAATTCCCCTTAGGAAATCAATCGGTCCGGTTCTTCGGTGAAATTTTTCGGTACAATTTTTTTAAAATTCATTTTTCAACTGAAGTGTGCGGTCATATGACTGTACAAGAAGAAATGATTTCGTTAATCCTTTTATTTTCTAATTTCTCCAAAAAATGGCCGCAATATTTTCAAAGGTTCACCATGTGCACACTAGTGATTGAGAGGGGGGGTGACAGTAACTGATTCCTCACGTGACTTGCACGTCAAATTGTTTAGGTGGCGCGCAGAGAAAATATTTTTAGTTCATCAAAACAAATGTTTAATTATATATATATATATATATATATATATATATATATATATATATATATATATATATATATATATATATATATATATATATATAATGAAAGTATAATGAAAGAATGTGTTTCTGTTTTTCATCTTTTTTACATTACTACACCATTGACTACCCAGAGGTTGTTAGGTAAAGATCTAGAATTTCTGGCATTAAAAATTGTAATATCAAACATGCGGCTATCTTAACACCTGGGGTCCTCAGACTGAACGTAGGTCACTGGGGAACTGCTTCAATCAACGGTCAAACTGTACCAGGTGCTCCCCCATGGTGCCTACATTCGTGTTAAAGTACGCCCTACAATGGGGATTCGGCTTAACGTCCCTGCGGTAATGTAACCGGTGGCCCAAAAAATCGTCCCACAACGCCCCAGACACCGGTGCCATGGCCCGACGCCCCTGACACTGGTGCCATGGCCTGAGTGATGTTTGATCTCGCCATTGTGAGGTGTGATCAACGCACACTCAAGGTCATCCAGCACATCATGGGGCGTATGGGCGGTAAGATGGACAAACCCACGCCTCTGGGGCGTATGGGCGGTAAGATGGACAAACCTACGCCTCTGGGGCGTATGGGCGGTAAGATGGACAAACCTACGCCTCTGGGTCGTGTGGGCGGTAAGATGGACAAACCTACGCCTCTGGGTCGTGTGGGCGGTAAGATGGACAAACCTACGCCTCTGGGGCGTATGGGCGGTAAGATGGACAAACCTACGCCTCTGGGTCGTGTGGGCGGTAAGATGGACAAACCTACGCCTCTGGGTCGTGTGGGCGGTAAGATGGACAAACCCACGCCTCTGGGGCGTATGGGCGGTAAGATGGACAAACCCACGCCTCTGGGGCGTATGGGCGGTAAGATGGTCAAACCCACGCCTCTGGGGCGTATGGGCGGTAAGATGGACAAACCTACGCCTCTGGGGCGTATGGGCGGTAAGATGGACAAACCTACGCCTCTGGGGCGTATGGGCGGTAAGATGGACAAACCCACGTCATAACAACTACCATCTACGACATATGAACTTATTAATCCTAATCAACCAAACATTATATATTTGGTATTTAGGGATAGCTGATGGCGCAAACTGAACCCGCGAAGTATTTTTTAACGGCATCTTCACAAAAATTGAGGACAGCAGTCTTAGAAAATAACTTCAGCGCATGCATTATTTTGTAGTTGAACACGCATATTGCATTAATTTTTTATGACGCGCGGCGGGTCAACTAGTTCTAGACTTAAAAAGAAAAAATTGACCACATATCTCATCCTAGTTTTATGTCTTGCAAGTTCAAACTTCTGATAAATGAAAGTTTATTACAAGACAAGAGCCGAATATCCTGTATAAAGATTCAACCAGTTTATAGCTTGTCCCTATAGTTCACCAGCCCCCCCCCCCCCCAAAACCTGTTTGTCCCCATCAGCCCCCCCCCCCAGCCTGTTTGTCCCTATAGTTCACCAGCCCCCCCCCAACCTGTTTGCCCCCATCAGCCCCCCCCAGCCTGTTTGTCCCTATAGTTCACCAGCCCCCCCCCCCCAAACCTGTTTGTCCCCATCAGCCCCCCCCCAGCCTGTTTGTCCCTATAGTTCACCAGCCCCCCCCCCCAACCTGTTTGCCCCCATCAGCCCCCCCCCCAGCCTGTTTGTCCCTATAGTTCACCAGCCCCCCCCCCACCAGCCTGTTTGTCCCTAAAGTTCACCAGCCCCCCCCCCCAACCTGTTTGTCCCCATCAGCCCCCCCCCCGCCTGTTTGTCCCTATAGTTCACCAGCCCCCCCCCACCTGTTTGTCCCCATCAGCCCCCCCCCCCCCCCAAGCCTGTTTGTCGCCATCATTCACCAGCCCCCCCCCCCAGCCTGTTTGTCCCTATAGTTCACCAGCCCCCCACCTGTTTGTCCCCATCAGCCCCCCCCCCCAAGCCTGTTTGTCGCCATCATTCACCAGCCCCCCCCCCCCCAGCCTGTTTGTCCCCATAGTTCACGAGCCTGTCCCTATAGTTCACCCCCCCCCCTTTAAATTCAGCGCTCAGCACGCTAGAGCGCAATCAGCGGTAAAGTTCCAAGGTGAAGGTCGGGTCAAGAGGTCCGCCATGATTGAATCTCCCCGGTCTCCCTGTACGTCGGTGAGGGGTGGCTGCCGGTCCTGACGTCACACTAAGCCACAACACGATCCTCTACACAGACACGGACCAGGGGACACGACTCGGGGAACACTAATCCCCTTAGCGGCACGATTCAAGGAAACCATCGTTAAAACGCCATGAAGTTTTCTTATCTCCCCTCATGATGGCGAGATAATGGAGTGATCTCCCCTTAACATCCGTGACTGGTTCTGGGGTTTAGCTCGGGTGTTAAATGTTGGGTCGGCAAGCGGATTTTGGGAACAGACGGATGTTAAATAATAGAACAACTTCTTGTAGCTTGTGTAATGCATTGTGGGATTTCTAACACAACTCTTCACAAAAGAGTATGGATTGTAAAACAAGATTTTAGCAACAAAAATCACGGATTCTGAAAATAGGCTGGGTTTTTTTTTATTATAGAATATCTAAGATACCTGTTTTTTTTTTTTTTAAATGTAATGTAAAAATAGTAAAATAAAAAAATAACAGTGAACTAAATGTGTGTGAATGTGTTCTAGAAATCCCCATCAACAGTTGGTTGTGTTGAGAGATGTATTGATGTTGGTAACTTGGTCTCTCGTAAGGTTTGAGTTGGTTGTGTTGAGAGATGTATTGATGTTGGTAACTTGACACTAGTCTCTCGTAAGGTTTGAGTTGGTTGTGTTGAGAGATGTATTGATGTTGGTAACTTGACACTAGTCTCTAGTAAGGTTTGAGTTGGTTGTGTTGAGAGATGTATTGATGTTGGTAACTTGACACTAGTCTCTCGTAAGGTTTGAGTTGGTTGTGTTGAGAGATGTATTGATGTTGGTAACTTGACACTAGTCTCTAGTAAGGTTTGAGTTGGTTGTGTTGAGAGATGTATTGATGTTGGTAACTTGACACTAGTCTCTCGTAAGGTTTGAGTTGGTTGTGTTGAGAGATGTATTGATGTTGGTAACTTGACACTAGTCTCTCGTAAGGTTTGAGTTGGTTGTGTTGAGAGATGTATTGATGTTGGTAACTTGACACTAGTCTCTCGTAAGGTTTGAGTTGGTTGTGTTGAGAGATGTATTGATGTTGGTAACTTGACACTAGTCTCTAGTAAGGTTTAAGTTGGTTGTGTTGAGAGATGTATTGATGTTGGTAACTTGACACTAGTCTCTCGTAAGGTTTGAGTTGGTTGTGTTGAGAGATGTATTGATGTTGGTAACTTGACACTAGTCTCTCGTAAGGTTTGAGTTGGTTGTGTTGAGAGATGTACTGATGTTGGTAACTTGACACTAGTCTCTCATAAGGTTTAAGTAAGTTGGTTGTGTTGAGAGATGTATTGATGTTGGTAACTTGACACTAGTCTCTAGTAAGGTTTAAGTTGGTTGTGTTGAGAGATGTATTGATGTTGGTAACTTGACACTAGTCTCTAGTAAGGTTTGAGTTGGTTGTGTTGAGAGATGTATTGATGTTGGTAACTTGGTCTCTCGTAAGGTTTGAGTTGGTTGTGTTGAGAGATGTATTGATGTTGGTAACTTGACACTAGTCTCTCGTAAGGTTTGATTTGGTTGTGTTGAGAGATGTATTGATGTTGGTAACTTGACACTAGTCTCTCGTAAGGTTTGAGTTGGTTGTGTTGAGAGATGTATTGATGTTGGTAACTTGGTCTCTCGTAAGGTTTGAGTTGGTTGTGTTGAGAGATGTATTGATGTTGGTAACTTGACACTAGTCTCTAGTAAGGTTTAAGTTGGTTGTGTTGAGAGATGTATTGATGTTGGTAACTTGACACTAGTCTCTCGTAAGGTTTGAGTTGGTTGTGTTGAGAGATGTATTGCTGTTGGTAACTTGACACTAGTCTCTAGTAAGGTTTAAGTTGGTTGTGTTGAGAGATGTATTGATGTTGGTAACTTGGTCTCTCGTAAGGTTTGAGTTGGTTGTGTGAGAGATGTATTGATGTTGGTAACTTGACACTAGTCTCTAGTAAGGTTTAAGTTGGTTGTGTTGAGAGATGTATTGATGTTGGTAACTTGACACTAGTCTCTAGTAAGGTTTGAGTTGGTTGTGTTGAGAGATGTATTGATGTTGGTAACTTGACACTAGTCTCTCGTAAGGTTTGAGTTGGTTGTGTTGAGAGATGTATTGATGTTGGTAACTTGACACTAGTCTCTAGTAAGGTTTAAGTTGGTTGTGTTGAGAGATGTATTGATGTTGGTAACTTGACACTAGTCTCTCGTAAGGTTTGAGTTGGTTGTGTTGAGAGATGTATTGATGTTGGTAACTTGACACTAGTCTCTCGTAAGGTTTGAGTTGGTTGTGTTGAGAGATGTATTGATGTTGGTAACTTGACACTAGTCTCTCGTAAGGTTTGAGTTGGTTGTGTTGAGAGATGTATTGATGTTGGTAACTTGACACTAGTCTCTCGTAAGGTTTGAGTTGGTTGTGTTGAGAGATGTACTGATGTTGGTAACTTGACACTAGTCTCTCATAAGGTTTAAGTAAGTTGGTTGTGTTGAGAGATGTATTGATGATGGTAACTTGGTCTCTCGTAAGGTTTGAGTTGGTTGTGTTGAGAGATGTATTGATGTTGGTAACTTGACACTAGTCTCTCGTAAGGTTTGAGTTGGTTGTGTTGAGAGATGTATTGATGTTGGTAACTTGGTCTCTCGTAAGGTGTGAGTTGGTTGTGTTGAGAGATGTATTGATGTTGGTAACTTGGTCTCTCGTAAGGTTTGAGTTGGTTGTGTTGAGAGATGTATTGATGTTGGTAACTTGGTCTCTCGTAAGGTTTGAGTTGGTTGTGTTGAGAGATGTATTGATGTTGGTAACTTGACACTAGTCTCTAGTAAGGTTTAAGTTGGTTGTGTTGAGAGATGTATTGATGTTGGTAACTTGACACTAGTCTCTCGTAAGGTTTGAGTTGGTTGTGTTGAGAGATGTATTGCTGTTGGTAACTTGACACTAGTCTCTAGTAAGGTTTAAGTTGGTTGTGTTGAGAGATGTATTGATGTTGGTAACTTGGTCTCTCGTAAGGTTTGAGTTGGTTGTGTGAGAGATGTATTGATGTTGGTAACTTGACACTAGTCTCTAGTAAGGTTTAAGTTGGTTGTGTTGAGAGATGTATTGATGTTGGTAACTTGACACTAGTCTCTAGTAAGGTTTGAGTTGGTTGTGTTGAGAGATGTATTGATGTTGGTAACTTGACACTAGTCTCTCGTAAGGTTTGAGTTGGTTGTGTTGAGAGATGTATTGATGTTGGTAACTTGACACTAGTCTCTCGTAAGGTTTAAGTTGGTTGTGTTGAGAGATGTATTGATGTTGGTAACTTGACACTAGTCTCTCGTAAGGTTTGAGTTGGTTGTGTTGAGAGATGTATTGATGTTGGTAACTTGACACTAGTCTCTAGTAAGGTTTAAGTTGGTTGTGTTGAGAGATGTATTGATGTTGGTAACTTGACACTAGTCTCTCGTAAGGTTTGAGTTGGTTGTGTTGAGAGATGTATTGATGTTGGTAACTTGACACTAGTCTCTCGTAAGGTTTGAGTTGGTTGTGTTGAGAGATGTATTGATGTTGGTAACTTGACACTAGTCTCTCGTAAGGTTTGAGTTGGTTGTGTTGAGAGATGTATTGATGTTGGTAACTTGACACTAGTCTCTCGTAAGGTTTGAGTTGGTTGTGTTGAGAGATGTATTGATGTTGGTAACTTGACACTAGTCTCTCGTAAGGTTTGAGTTGGTTGTGTTGAGAGATGTATTGATGTTGGTAACTTGGTCTCTCGTAAGGTTTGAGTTGGTTGTGTTGAGAGATGTATTGATGTTGGTAACTTGACACTAGTCTCTCGTAAGGTTTGAGTTGGTTGTGTTGAGAGATGTATTGATGTTGGTAACTTGACACTAGTCTCTCGTAAGGTTTGAGTTGGTTGTGTTGAGAGATGTATTGATGTTGGTAACTTGACACTAGTCTCTAGTAAGGTTTGAGTTGGTTGTGTTGAGAGATGTATTGATGTTGGTAACTTGACACTAGTCTCTAGTAAGGTTTGAGTTGGTTGTGTTGAGAGATGTATTGATGTTGGTAACTTGGTCTCTCGTAAGGTTTGAGTTGGTTGTGTTGAGAGATGTATTGATGTTGGTAACTTGACACTAGTCTCTAGTAAGGTTTAAGTTGGTTGTGTTGAGAGATGTATTGATGTTGGTAACTTGACACTAGTCTCTAGTAAGGTTTGAGTTGGTTGTGTTGAGAGATGTATTGATGTTGGTAACTTGACACTAGTCTCTAGTAAGGTTTAAGTTGGTTGTGTTGAGAGATGTATTGATGTTGGTAACTTGACACTAGTCTCTAGTAAGGTTTAAGTTGGTTGTGTTGAGAGATGTATTGATGTTGGTAACTTGACACTAGTCTCTCGTAAGGTTTGAGTTGGTTGTGTTGAGAGATGTATTGATGTTGGTAACTTGACACTAGTCTCTAGTAAGGTTTAAGTTGGTTGTGTTGAGAGATGTATTGATGTTGGTAACTTGACACTAGTCTCTCGTAAGGTTTGAGTTGGTTGTGTTGAGAGATGTATTGATGTTGGTAACTTGACACTAGTCTCTCGTAAGGTTTGAGTTGGTTGTGTTGAGAGATGTATTGATGTTGGTAACTTGACACTAGTCTCTCGTAAGGTTTGAGTTGGTTGTGTTGAGAGATGTATTGATGTTGGTAACTTGGTCTCTCGTAAGGTTTGAGTTGGTTGTGTTGAGAGATGTATTGATGTTGGTAACTTGACACTAGTCTCTAGTAAGGTTTAAGTTGGTTGTGTTGAGAGATGTATTGATGTTGGTAACTCGTAAGGTTTGAGACTAATATAATTTTGTTTACCTGGAAATAATGGTGGTCTAGTTACACCGCCTCTACGCTAGCTAAAACTAAATTGATCTGGTGCCCATGATAGTTCCCACAAGTTGTTTAGCTAGGGTCTGGGGTTTGAACCCAGTTGAACCAAAAATCAATGCCCAGACTAATGGCACACAATGGAGTCAACAGACAGTCAATGGGGGCACACACTTGAAGGTCCTTGTTGAAAACAAACAGAAGCTGCATATATTTTATATTGATTCACTTTTTTATTTAAAACTTTAAAACAAATTAAGAAAAATAATGACCATATTTACAGACACACAAAGCCTAGACTGATTGCACTGTGACCTAAGCCAATGGGAGAGGAGTTGATCAAGGACATAGCACAGTACAACAGCATCACACAACAAATGTGGCACACAGCACCACAACAGCACATGAGCAACATGTAACACAGCATTAAATAACACAAGCATGCTGTGTTTGAATTGGGGACTTGTGAAAGTGCAGTCTTGAACTAGTTGTTACTTCAGTACCACACTTGCCTTACTGCAGTAACAACTAGTTCAATAAAAATCAACATCTTTTCAATGTAAATCAACATCTTCTCAACAAAATTCAACATTTTTTCAACATGATTCAGCATCTTTTCAACTAAGGTTAACACCGTTTCAACTCTAATTACCATTTCAATCACAAGTATTATATCTAACCCTAAACAAATCATTGACATTTTTAAAAGTAAAATCAACAACCTTAAAATTCTACCAAGAAAATTAAAATCATTTCATCAAAATGAAAATTATGTAAATCATTTCATATCGAATTAACATGATTAAAGTAATTTACCACACAACCATTGTTTCAACTAAAATTAACATTACTTTTTTTACAATCAACATTAGTTCAACCACAATCAACATAATTTTCAACTAACCACCAATAACATCTTTAAATCATAAGCACTGTCATTTAACATAAAATTCTCAACATTTCTAGATTTCACTTCAAGTAATATTTGAACAAGCAAGATAAAACTTTATATCAAACCAAGACATTAGGATAAGACCAGATATTAGGATAAAGAGATATGATTAGAGAATATAGCCTAGGATTGCAGCATACAGACATCATGGAGAGGTCCATGGGTGGGGCCACATGACAGGTCTATGTTGTGGGTGGGGCTACATGACAGGTCTATGTTGTGGGTGGGGCCACATGACAGGTCAATGTGGGTGGGATACATGACAGGTCCATATTGTGGGTGGGGCTACATGACAGGTCCATAATGTGGGTGGGTCTACATGACAGGTCTATGTTTTGGGTGGGGCTACGTGACAGGTCCATGTTGTGGGTGGGGCCACATGACAGGTCCCTGGTGTGGGTGGAGCCACATGACAGGTCTATGTTTTGGGTGGGGCTACGTGACAGGTCCATGTTGTGGGTGGGGCCACATGAGAGATTTAAGTTGAGGGTGGGGCATAAGGCAGACCATGCACAATGTGATGTAGTTCAGCTGGCCACATAGCACCATAACTGATGTAATGCCATTATCACACAGCTTGCTCTAATACAGTCAACAACTTTAAATGCTGTGGGTTGAACAACATCTAAATAAAAAGATCTAAAAAAAAACTGCAGTCTAAATACCATGATTTGGTGGAAAAAAGTCTAAATACCATGATTTGGTGGAAAAAGTCTAAATACCAAGATTTACTGAAAATATCTGCTCTCTAATAAAAGAGATTTGGTCATAAAATTATTGTCTAAGTACCAGAATTTGGTGGAAAAATTTACAGTCAAAATTTACAGCCTGAAAAAAAAATCTGCTTTTGAAATACAAAGATGGTTAAAAATATGCAGTTAAAATTCCAAGATTTATTGATGAAATTGCAATCAAACTGCTCAGATCCTAAGAAAAATAGTTTTCGAACTATGACAACTAGCATTAATTCAAGTCCAGTAACTCAACACAATGAAGATAACTTTCTGAAAACATCTTTCAATTTAATTTTTATCTGCTTCATTCACAATGAAAAATTGGTTTTAAAACTGCATAATCTATTATTACATTGATTAAATGATCACATGTCCACTACAGTGTTTAATGAACATTGTTAGCTCATTGAACCAGACATACAGTAAGGCTTAAATATTTGGGATATAGAAATGTGAACAATCTATTTATAAATCACATAGTGTGAAAGAGCTATGAAGAATGTTATTTTAAAAACCATTTTGTTTAAACAATAAAACTTGCGCTGGCAGTTAACCAACTAGAAAATAAAAGAAGCACAACCAGAAAACATTTCCTCAAACTTTGTATATAAAAATCTTGAACTAATATCCTTATGAAATAAAACAGAACAAAAGATTTTAAAATTAAGGCACAAATACAGATCCTATAAGTCACATAATCATTGATCTACTCTACATGATCACCCAGCTCTGTCTTTTCAAGTCAAGTGGGGTGACTGTCTATGGGTGTATTCAAAGTCATGACTTCAAGTCATCTCAGGTAGTCAGATCCTTGACAGTGATGTGCTCACAGTGATGTGCTCACAGTGATGTGCTCACAGTGATGTGCTCACAGTGATGTGCTCTCAGTGATGTGCTCTCAGTGATGTGCTCACAGTGATGTGCTCACAGTGATGTGCTCACAGTGATGTGCTCACAGTGATGTGCTCACAGTGATGTTCTCACAGTGATGTGCTCACAGTGATGTGCTCACAGTGATGTGCTCACAGTGATGTGCTCACAGTGATGACATAAATACACATGAATGTTGCAGTCTAGACAAACAGCAAGACAAACAATACTATCACAATCTGTAGACAAAAGCTGTTTCAGCAACTACCATAGTTAGACCTACACTATTTGGTGATCAGGAAATGCATGACAATATTGTTGAAAGAAACATGAAGACATCACACCAAATCTCTCGATACAATACAAACCAAAATTGTAAAATAAGCATAGAAAAAGTTTAAATTCCTCCATTAAAGGACTTCAAAGCATCAACTTTGTACAATAAAAAAAGTTTAGACTAATCAAGTACTGGTCAAATTTGTACAATAAAAAAAGTTTAGACTAATCAAGTACTGGTCAAATTTGTACAATAAAAAAAAAAGTTTTCACTAATCAAGTACTGGTCAACTTTGTACAATAAAACAAGCTTGATCCAACATGATCCAGTACTACACAACAGACAAATTCTTTCCTTACAGCAACTGTCACAAGGGTTATATCAAGATATTTCAGACATATTCTCTAGTATTTCATACACACCCTCATGTTGACATTTGTATTTCATACCCATCAAGTCAACATTTGTATTTGATACACCCTCAAGTCAACATTTGTATTTGATACACCCTCAAGTCAACATTTGTGTCTGATACACCCTCAAGTCAACATTTGTATTTGATACACCCTCAAGTCAACATTTGTATTTCATACACCCTCAAGTCAACATTTGTATTTCATACACCTTCAAGTCAACATTTGTATTTGATACACCCTCAAGTCAACATTTGTATTTGATACACCCTCAAGTCAAAATTTGTATTTGATACACCCTCAAGTCAAAATTTGTATTTGATACACCCTCAAGTCAAAATTTGTATTTGATACACCCTCAAGTCAACATTTGTGTCTGATACACCCTCAAGTCAACATTTGTATTTAATACACCCTCAAGTCAACATTAGTATTTGATACACCCTCAAGTCAACATTCTGTATTTGATACACCCTCAAGTTAACATTTGTAATAAAAGCAATGTGAACCATTCTTAAACTTTGAGGAACAAAACCCTTTAGCAGAATAGAATATGGACTAGACAGTCAATTTGATGAAGATTTTATAACAATGGGACTAGAATAAGTAACTTTCATGAAGACCTTGTAACATTTAGTTAAAATAAGTAACTTAGGTGAAGAGTGTGTTACAATTAGTTATAATAAGTAACTTTGGTGAAGAGTGTGTTACAATTAGTTACAGCTCTGGCTGTGTATTTGTCAATAAATAAATGCACATTAAACATTGGTAGCTATCTCAAAACTCAATGACTTAAGTCATGTATTGAAGGGGCCTCTAATGACTAGAGCATTCCAGGATCGGTGGATTTTTAATCATACAATCTGGCTACAATAACAGATTAAAAGATTATTTATAAAAACATGCACCGCATCAATTAACTAAATTTTACAGTAACATTCATTGCAGTATTGTAAATGTAAAAATAGAAATGAAACAAGTGCGTTACAAGTTTGTTTGTTTTTCAACTGAGTGTACAGACATTCCATTTAAACAGTAAAAAATCTGGGATCTACAAACAACTGGAAGGTGTCAATGTAGATGAAAGTTTGCGCAGGTATGGAAGGGAGGTGTGACCTGTAAATGCCAGTTGGAGCATTGACCCGTTATAATTGTCTAATTTTTATTTTTATTTTGTTTCTAAACATTACTGAATTAAAAAAAACATTATCTAAATAATCACTATAAAAAATATTTCTAACCAAAATTATTACAAAAGCAAAAAATGTGTTTAAAATATTAATCTTTCCTCAGTTTTTAAAACTGTATTATAAAACCAACTTTCTTCAACATCAAATTATTGAAGCCAATACCCTAACATTTAATAAGCTCTACAAAACATGAATGGGAACAGATATTGCTTTCATTGCTTGGATGTATAAATGAGTATTTGTTCATGTTCAACATTGTGGACTAGAATAAAAAACTATATCTCACAAAACAAATTTCACATTCAATGCTAGTAGTTCTCACACTGAAAGGTGGATCAAAAAACACAATCATTGTACCCACTGAGTCTATTACATTATGCATTATCTGCACAATGGCATCACCACATTGCTACATGTTTTAGTGTCATTTTTATACTGTGACAACTAACATACAGTAACTTTCACAACTGATTAAACTTAGTAATTCTTTTATGAAAGAACATTAACATATGTAGTATTGCGGTTACATTTTTTATTTATAAAGTAATTCTTTTATGAAAGAACATTAACATATGTATTATTGTGGTTTGTTGTAATCATTCCCATGAAATAAAATGCTAAAAAAAAAAATAATATTGCAGTTACTACCAGATATGTAATAGAGTTTTTTTTTACTAAATCTACTAGTATATTAGCAAACATTCCGAAATGGATCAAGATGCTCAAAAAAGCAATAACTTCACAACAAAATCTCCACTTTAAAGCAGATCAAACATCCTGTTGAAGCCATCCTTGTAATTTGCAGGAGATGATTAGGGTTTGCCCCAATTAAGAAAACAAAAATATCTGATGTAGAAAATCAAAGTTGAAGCCAACAAATTTTTATTATTCCAAATCCTTCTATGGTTCAATAGATGTTTGAAGCAAGAATTACCATAAAAAACCATGCCATTTTAAATTATTTTAATTTGTACTGTGTCAAAGCTATTTTGCTCCAGACTAGGAAACTTAATTTTTCTTGAAAGTAACAACTATATATATACGACTGTCTACACTTACTTATCACCTAACTCAACTAGACGATGTATGATTCAGTATATAGATTAAACAGTAGATTAAACTATTTATAACTAGAACTATTTTGGTTGGAAAACACAGAAGTTTAAAATGTAATTCAATCTGCTAAAGTAAAGAAAATATATTTTGGCCACGATTATTTAATTTGTCCTGGACTCCAATGTAAAGGTTGGCTCTATCTAATCCAATGCATACTTTTGACAATGCTGGTAGCAAATCTATTTTTAAAACAACAAGAACTCGGAAAAAAAGCTAATAGAGAACGAGATCTTGACCTGAGATCAAGAAAATTAGATCAGGTCATTTTAAAAATATGAATCATAATTTGATAAGAATGCTTTTTGATTGAGAACAACAAATGCATAGTCATTTAAGATATAGATCTATCCAAGTTATATACACAACATGTGGAGCTTGCCGAATTTGTACAGGAAATAGAAAACTTAGTACACTTTACAAAACAACAGCATCTTCCATATCCAGGTCAGACGACAGCCTCTCGTACTGCATGATGACGTTTGGATCTCTCCGCGGCTCCTTCGGCTTCCTGCAGGCTACCACCAGTACGATGCCAACGCCCACTCCAGTAATGAATAAAAAAGTAGCAATCAAGCCAGTGACCAGTAGCTTGTCTGTCTTCTCAGAGCCTGGCTTCTGGAGAGTGTTGCCCACTGAGGGCGGCTTCTCATCCGTGGAATTGTCTTTAAGGCTGGCAGGTAAATTGGTGCCAGGTGGCAGAAAACACTGGCTCTGGTCACAGCAGCAGAGCTCTTCAACGGTCTTGTTGCCCACACTTGTCTGCTCAAACACAAACAATGCTCACAATTTAAAGCTCAGTTCAATACATTCATTTTTAAACAAACACAAACAATGCTCACAGTTTAAAGCTCAGTTCAATACATTCATTTTTAAACTTAGTCTAAAAACTAAAAAGGACCAGAAATTTGCATCATCGAAATTTACATTTTAAGTCTCATCGAGTTCAATGAAAATAAAAATTACCCTGCTATCAATGCATCTTTTGGGAGTATTGTTATCAATCCTGGTGTCAAATACATCTGCTAACATTTAAATATGTATGTGTAGGTAATAACCTGCTATAAACATGGATCTAAATACTTACATTGAAACAGGCCTTGAAAGCACCACTGGACATGGTCTCTAAGCAAAGCTTATCATTATCACAGAAATAGCTTTCTACTTTCCCTTCTGGGTGGAAGATGGTTTTTTTGGCACAAACAACATCAGGATGTAGACATGACTCCAGTTCACCTGCATAAATTATGTCAAATATTCTAACATTACAGACAACATCAGGATGTAGACATGACTCCAGTTCACCTGTATAAAATATGTCAAATATTCTAACATCACACTTACAGTAGACAACATCAGGATGAGTGATTATTTGTCTTTTATCTAATGCCCATGTCATGAAATAAAAAAGTATTTAATCTAATCTACAAGTTCACCTGAGATGTGGTCTGATCCATTCTTGACCCCATCAAAACAAACCCTGTTCTCTGCTGGCAAATGGGGGATCGCATCCAGCATGTTACAGTTGGAAGCGGCACAACAAAACAGCAGCCCTGTGTCGCTGCCTACAGTTACCTGCACACACGTTGGTTGCCATTGGTTACAAAAATATTTTTAGATTCATTTTTCAATGTTGTAATAAGTTAAGAATTAGGATTTTTTTTTTACTTACATTTGGTAAAACTTGGTCTAATTGTTTGTCTTTGCAAAACTCTTGAAAATCACAACCATACTCCACATGAATGGCCTCTTTCTTGACTTCATGACTTAACAGGGTTGTTGCGACAAAGCGAAAGATGTAGCAGTGGTGGCTGGCATTTGCTGTCAAGTTACTGACATCTGTCTCACCACTATCAGGACTGGAGTTTTTATACACGTGAAGTAAGTTTGATAAATGCTTTTCTCCAGTTACACATGATTGATTTTGAAACATGAGCTGATTGCTTATGTCATTGCCATAGTTACAATGTCCAGCACTAAAGACAGGCAAACTGTAAAAACAAATTTTAATTAGTTTGTATGAAAACAATTTAATAATTTTTTTAAGTAAGCTAAAACACAATTGCAGCTTTTTTATTTATAAACTTGAGAGAAAAAACGAACTGGTAACTAATGGAACAACACACGATATAACACAAATTGAACCCATCTTTCCACCCCATAGAACAATTTTAGACAAGCATGTACTATATTAAACAACAAATCAAAACCCCAGTTCCTCCACACAAAGTCACAAGGTATAAAATTTAGTTAGGAACATTTTTATCACACAACTTTTACTCTTAGTACTGAGTATTTTTTTAAATAACTGCTAGAGAATAATGAGAGTACCATGATATCAGCTGGCTAAAAATATTTTCAAACTTGTAAGTCATTTTTCTCAAAAGAAGTTTAACTTAATTTTCAAAATCTTTTCCATAGATTTCTCAGGTTTATATTTTTTATTTTTTTAGCTTACCATTGAGGTAACTGGTAAGCAGGTAAGGAACCTTAGTGCTCAAAACTTAACTGATTGTTCACTTTTTAATGCAGAGACTAATATGACTAACAAAAAGTTGCCACTTTTTCTGGCACAGAGGGCAGGGCATCCATTTCTGTCTGTAGCCTCACACATAGATAAGGAGATTTTGCAAGACTAGCCTTGAAAGCATCAATTTTACACACTGGTAATAATTTATGGTAGTTATGAGATGAGCTCGGTAAACCGCAATAATGCCATTTTATTATAATCTTGTTTGGTGAAAACGAGGCGCGGGAAAGTTTGGAAAGAATGTAAAGAAGTGAAGAGTCAGTGTAGTTTAGAGAAAGAAGAGGAACTTGCAGACACAGATGTCCACCTCAACAACAGGCTCTCACTGTTTCAATTGTCAACAGAAACAACTCCCACAGAACTTGTTTTAACAAACAATGTTAAAACATCAGAACTTATTTTAACAAACAATATTAAATGTACAACAGAAACAACTCCAATCAGAACTTATTCTAACAATGTTAAAAGTACAACAGACTTGACATTTTTCTCTTGACGCCTACACTCTGCCCTACAGATACACTACAGAGATAGTAATAGTACAGTGACTCACTCAAACTTCAAAAGACAAGTTTTAAGAAAACAATAACAAACATTTGTGATTTATGTATAGATCTAGAATCTAGATCCAGTTCCCTGCTAGAATCTATTTTCTAGCAAAGAAGCTAGCTACATACTACGTAAAGTACGTAGCTGTAGTTGTTAAAGTACGTAGCTGTAGTTATAGGCTTAAGTAGGTATCTATAATATAAGCGGCTAGGTAGTGTGCCAGTCCGTACTTCAGCACTTCTATCATACGGCATAGCCACTTTGTCTTTGTTGGTGTGTTAGAGTAAATTGAACGTTTAAATTTAAATGTATAGGGTGGGTTCTCCAGGGGCGCTAACACCATGATAAACAAACACGTTGTTTGTCAGCAGTTTAATTTAAATTTAATTAAATGTATTAAAATTATACTACTACAACTACAAGGAAGAAGAGAATGGAAATCTGGGCAGAAATCCGTGAGAGCAGCTATAATATTTGACACAATATTTATCACAATTTACTTCTATTAAAGTACTAACAATGAGGCAATTTTTTTTCACATTACAAGGTCTAGCCTCGGCCTATTTTACTGACCTAAAATTCCTAAAACGATAGATTACCGAGCCGAAAGCCAGGCGTACAGCAGAAAAATTAAATTTAAGATTAAGATAATTGAGAATTGAGTCATTGATCGTGGAGTGGAGACGATGTAAGAAAAACTCTAAATTTTAAAAAATGTAAATAGCACTTTTAATCGTAAAAAGTACCTACATAAATGAGCAAAAAAGAATGATCCTGAAATAATTAAGGATACAGCGGAGGATTAATTTTGTGTATTCTGTGGTAGCCATGTTTACTTTTATATCAATCAAGTAAAAAAAATATTTATTGGTTGAATTTGTTCACCTAAATACCTCAAACTAAATAACAAAACTAAAACGTCAAAAGCGTAGCCTATAATAATGCAAGTCTGTAAACAGTAATTAAACAATGGAAAATTTAAAATAAACTATTATGAATTTTTATCATTATTATGTTTTTATAATCTTCATATCATAAAAATATATTATCATTAGGCCTATTATTATTATTATCAAAGTTTAGAATTAGTAATAGTTTTGGTTTGCATTGTGATGTTGTCTTCAGTGTTTCTACCAGACTTTTTCTCCGGGGGGGGGGGGGGGGGTACTTGAAATTTTCGGGGGGGGGGGGGGGGGGTGCGGACTAAAATTTCGGGGGGGGGGCAGACACTGTTTAAAGTTTATATTTTCTATATGAATTCCATTTCGTCCCGGGGCGGTATACACTCTTCGTGGAGAGGTTTCTGGAAGAAACTCTGGTTATCTTCCTTTTAAACGTAAGATTTTTTTAAAGTATAAGAAAGACCTATCAAGAGGTAGCTAAGTGGGGGAAACGTTTATGTTTGCCTACAGTATAGCATTAGGGCCTACTATAATTTATTTTGAATAGCCCAGTGTGACATATTTGTAATAAGATTCCACTACAAATCATATCACTAGTAGGCCGATATAATCTTTTATTATAACTATACCTACTATTGCCTACTCTAGACCGTACCAGACTATAATGTCACTATAGGCTCATTATTAATTAAAGACTAATTATAATGTTATCATATTCGGCCTATTGCAAAAACATTAGGTCTTTCTCCTCCTAGGTTAAATCTGATAATTTTGGCAAACGAATTAATGTAATCAGTGTTTCTTCCAGACTTTTTTCTCCGGGGGGGGGGGGGCACTTGAAATTTTCGGGGGGGGGCGGTAGACTTTCTTCGGGGGGGGGGGGGCGGACACTGTTAAAAGTATATATTTTCTATATAAGTTATATAAATTTCCCCGAAGAGATGCCTGGAAGAAACTCTGAATGTAATTATTAGATTTCTGTCTTATTTGCTTTTTTTAATGGGCAAGGGGTAATATAACTAGATCTAGTACAAAGATGTACAACTTGTACTTGTACCATGCTATTATTATTTCGGCAAATAGAGTATTCTAGTGGTTTATAAAAAACAGTGAGTTTGTTTCAAGATGAAAAGGAAACAGATATTTTTTTAGTTTACATTTTTACTCGACTTATGAATGGTGACAACTTATTCGAAAACAGACACTCATAAAATTTTAAAAATATCATATTTTCAATAATTAAGAGGTAAACACACTGCAGATTCCCATAAACTTACACACTGTCACACTACTTGACTACTAATTTAACGATCTAGATTCTAGAGTAGATCTAGAATCTAGATCTAGAACTAGATCTCGAGGAGCTCGAGTTCGAGTCTGGCAATCTTCATTCAGTAGTCTAAAAAAATGACTTGACTTTTGACTAATAATGACTATTGACTCAGTATTGAGTCAGTTGTCTCATATTGACAATATTGAGTAGTAATAGTACAGTAGAACTTCTAGATTCTAGGCTACACACCTACATTCTAGTAGTAGATCTAGTAGTAGTACTAAAGTAGTACTAGACTTAACTAGACTCTAGACTATAGTAGTAGTAGTTAAGATCTAGATCTAGTTAGTAACTATACTACTAACTAGTGCAGGGGTCGGCAACCTTTTGATACGCAAGAGCCAAAAATTACAATTTACAAACTTTCCCAGTTTTTAAAGAGCCACAACATTTTTAGTTCAATATTCGGTATTTGATTAGGATTAGTAAATAAAGTTGATTTGTTATTTAAAATAAATAGCTTTAGGACCTAAATAAGAAATAATATTTATTCATATAAAAACATAGACATGTTTTGCCAGAATAGTAAAATTAGTAATCAAATAATATTATTCTAGAACTATCTCAATTTACTTTAGAAGCTGTTAATTTTTTTTTTCGTTACGGATATCACCGTCTCAGGAGGTGTCTCCCATTAGCCAGCCAGGCCTCAACACGGCAAACGCCGACTAACTGGCTTGGATATCGGTTTGAATAACTTGCATCGTTCGCTTCTATCCTTTGGTTCTCACCAGGCTTATCTTCCATCCCACTGAACTCAGGGTAAAGTCGTACCCCATCGTCCAGTACAAATGAATTTATATAACTATTAATATTTGTGCAAGGAGCTGGAGAGCCGCATCTGGACATCAAAAGAGCCGCATACGGCTCGCGAGCCGCAGGTTGCCGACCCCTGAACTAGTGGATTCTAATTGATGTTGAATCTATACTTTATTTTTTACTATACTATTGTTACTTACTGTACAGTACTAGAAAAAACTAAAAACTAAAAAAAGCTAGGTAATTGGTAGTCCCAAGCCTGAGTAGAAGTAGAGTACTAGATCTAGTTACACATTAGGGCTACTAAATTAAACATAAATGTATAGGCCTACCTTTATGCATTCTGTTGTGACTTTTCTTGTGAATTTTCTACTGCATGTTAATAATTGATCTACATTTTTTAAAATTCAGTGTAAGGCCTATCTGCTTGTAAAATGGTTCATTGTCAGGATAGCATGCTATGGCTGGCTATACGACCTGCAACTAGATAGTGTCCACTTATAAATTTTGATGAACCCAGAATGAATGAGTTTAATGACACTCATTCCGTGACAACCACCACATTATTTTAGTTACACTACACAAGTTTGTTTTAATTGTTGTTTCCTAATACAGTTTGTTTCAATGTTTATATATTTTTATATAGGGCCTAATCATTTTTTAAGATATTGGATTTAAAAAGCTAGAAAGAACAAACACTTATTTCATTCAATACATAAAAGGTTAAAGAAGAAAGAATGCAGCTATGATCTTTAAATTGAGCATTACATTACTCTCTCCACCAAATGTAATTTTTCTTCTAAAAAAAATTTTTTAAATTAGCAACCACAGGACAGAAAGTCAACTTTTAAAATTATCTGGCAAAAACATAATATCAAGATTAAGTTAAATTAGCAAAATTATTATAGTAATGGTCACTTCCAACTTTTGTTTGAAAGTTTACCTTTGGCCACTACAGACCTTTTTTTTTTAAAGTTTACCTTTGGTCACTATAAAATAGTTTGTCTGAAGGCTTTGGTCAGCACAGAACTCTTTGAGTATGGATTCAGCAGAACTAGGTGCGAGTAAATCAGTGGACAGCTCCACAGGCTGGGTTCATGATTCTGAAATCTCTTGCTGGGATGCTTCGGTAATTGTACCTTTGTCTGGCTGTTGTATCTAATTTTATGTGTTTTGTCTGGTTGTTTTATCAATTTTGCTGTTCTTGATCTTGGGTATAATTGACCAGTAATATGTATAAGGTAATACCTTATTGACAATATAAAATCAGCATTTGATAATTCAACTCAAAGTTTCACAAATATATATATGTATGTATATATATATATGTATATGTGTGTGTGTGTGTGTGTATGTGTAGAGAGTTATTTAAGTAGTTATTTACTTATTCATACACATAATCATATGTTTCCGTATTTGTATTTTAAAATGACCTCCCTTGTTGCAGATGGCTGGCGGAGAATCTAAAACAGACCAGGGTTCTCATAGATCTAAAGCACGTCTTGACTCAAGTGTTGGAGGGGCTACTCTCGGAGAGGAGATTATGTCAAAGCTCTCTAGAATTAATGGCGCCATCAATAAAATGTCTAAGGAACAAATGCAAACTAAACTTGCAGAGATTCATCTGAGCACAAGGTGTACCATTTTTTATTATTTTTATAGATTGCATAATGTAATGCACAGCAATATAACTTACTCATTCAGATTTATCTTGCTCATTTAGATTAAGGGTCATCCATTTACTCCATTTATAACATCCACACGGGGGGGGGGGGGGGGGGGAATCAAATTTAATAGACATGTGTGGACTGTGGATGTCCATATGTTGAACTGAACATCAAAATACTTACATTTAAAAAAAACAAGACCTAGGACATGATAGATCGTGCAACCAAATCATGGTAGGCCTACATCATTTAAATAATGGCACGTGGTGTGTAGGGCTCATAAGGAAAGGGGGGAGAGGTGGTTTTTTTTATGAAAACGTGTAGCGAGAAGTGTCCGTATGGTTCAGTAAAAGTTACGTGACGTCACGTTGATTAGCCGAAATTTACCCCAACGCATATAGTCATTAATAGATTAGTCTACATTTAACTTGCTCATTTAGATTAGTCTACATTTAACTTGCTCAATCAGATTTATCCACAAGTAAACTTAAAATTTGACATCCCAAAGTGGTAGTGGAAGTATTAATATATTTTTTAATCCAGCGGTGTTAAAGATGTTTTGAAGAAGCGGTTGAAAAACTACTACAAACGGCAGAAGCTATCTCAGCTAAACAAACCCCTACTAGAGGAGGAAAAAATGAAATACGACTACTTGGTGGTGATAGACTTTGAGGCAACTTGTAGTGAAACCAATGAAAACTTTGTTCATGAGATCATTGAATTTCCTGCTGTTTTAATTGATACAAAAAACAACGCTGTGGTATGTTTTAATTTTTAACCCTATCAGTCCTAGATTTTAAAGCACAAGAACATTAGTATTTAATGTGTGTAGTTATATTAATAGTATAAATATAGTGTATATATAACTATTGAGTTATTTATCATATATTGAATGGCCTTCAACCTTTGTTTCTGCTAATGCTACTTTTTGCTTCATCAGTGTAATGTGTTTCAAAGGTTTTGCAAGCCTAATGTTAACCCCATTTTGACTGACTTCTGCACATCTTTAACTGGCATCTCACAAGTGAAAACATTTTATATTTTTTACTTGTTAAGGGAAATAACCCAGACTGATAATAATTTTTCCTCATTTAAAAAATTTTCAACTGTATAAAAATATACCTTGTCACAGTATATTTGAAAAATTTGATGATTCATTAAGTGTGTTGTCAACTTACAGCAACAAGTAGACAAGGCCAAAGATTTTACCCAGGTGTTTGCGGAGTTTGAGGAGTGGATGGCTATACACAAGCTGGGCACAGAGCACGAGTTTGCTATTCTCACTGATGGGTAGGCTACATACATTGGTCCCTAGCCAAGTCAACTAAACTTTTCTTATGGTCCCTAGCTACTACATACATTGGTCCCTAGCCAAGTAAACTAAACTTTTCATATGGCTACATACATGGGTCCCTAGCCAAGTCAACTAAACTTTTCTTATGGTCCCTAGCTACTACATACATTGGTCCCTAGCCAAGTCAACTAAACTTTTCATATGGCTACATACATGGGTCCCTAGCCAAGTCAACTAAACTTTTCATATGGCTACATACATTGGTCCCTAGCCAAGTAAACTAAACTTTTCATATGGCTACATACATGGGTCCCTAGCCAAGTCAACTAAACTTTTCTTATGGTCCCTAGCTACTACATACATTGGTCCCTAGCCAAGTAAACTAAACTTTTCATATGGCTACATACATGGGTCCCTAGCCAAGTCAACTAAACTTTTCTTATGGTCCCTAGCTACTACATACATTGGTCCCTAGCCAAGTAAACTAAACTTTTCATATGGCTACATACATGGGTCCCTAGCCAAGTCAACTAAACTTTTCTTATGGTCCCTAGCTACTACATACATTGGTCCCTAGCCAAGTAAACTAAACTTTTCATATGGCTACATACATGGGTCCCTAGCCAAGTCAACTAAACTTTTCTTATGGTCCCTAGCTACTACATACATTGGTCCCTAGCCAAGTCAACTAAACTTTTCATATGGCTACATACATGGGTCCCTAGCCAAGTCAACTAAACTTTTCTTATGGTCCCTAGCTACTACATACATTGGTCCCTAGCCAAGTCAACTAAACTTTTCATATGGCTACATACATGGGTCCCTAGCCAAGTCAACTAAACTTTTCTTATGGTCCCTAGCTACTACATACATTGGTCCCTAGCCAAGTCAACTAAACTTTTCATATGGCTACATACATGGGTCCCTAGCCAAGTCAACTAAACTTTTCATATGGCTACATACATTGGTCCCCAGCCAAGTCAACTAAACTTTTCTTATGGCCCCTAGCTAAGTCAACTTGTCCTATGTCTACATGCGTTGGACTCTAGCTAATTAATATACTAATTTCCAAACATCTTATAACTATGACTTTTCATCAACAAATTCCTTTTTCCTTCAGCCCATGGGACATGGCCAGATTTTTAAAAACTCAAACTGAGCTAAGTGGCATTCCATTTCCTCGCTGGGCCAAACAATGGATCAACCTGCGCAAGGCCTACACAGCTTTCTACGCCTGTGGCCGCGTCAACCTTCATCAGATGTTGGAGGAACTGGGCATGAAGTTTCAAGGCCGGCCTCACTGCGGACTGGACGATGCTCGGAACATCGCAGCCATCGCCCTGCGCCTCTTGCAAGACGGCTGCATCATGAGGATTAATGAACACTACAGGGAGGGGGTGATCAGCCCTCAAAAATCCAACAGCTCGTCGCGGGGCAACCGGTCAGCTGGTTCCCACAGATCCCCCCCTAAATCCAGAATGACACAGAAACACGTGCAGAAGGACCAGGGCAGAGAGCCTTACAACGTCCATCAGGAGGGGGAGAACTTGAGTGACTTGATGGAGTACCTGAAGCTACAGAAGTCCTAGCTACAGCCACTGAGTTCTGGTTCCTGAATAATGCTAAACAGACGCGGGCAGGCCCTTATGCAAAGGATTTAACATCCTTTGAGAAGATTTTAAACAGTTGTAATTAGTTTTTATATTATACCAACACAGTTTGTAATGGTGGTTGGGGAAGGGGGGTGTGACAAATCTAAGGATGTTCTGGGGTTTATTTTCATAGAATTTTGAAGAAATAAATAGATTTTTATTTAACTGTATGATAGGTGACTACATGAATATCTCTTAGAATCATTGCTTGTGTCTCTTCTCACATCAAGACATGAATTAGATCTTGCTGGCTAATGTTAATAGCTCTCTTAATACCAACATCCAACACATTGTTTTCATCTTCTTATGTTGGATACAAAGATACAACTCAACAAATTTCATGACATCATTCAAACATACAATTGATATGAAAGACATTCAACTCAACAAATTTGATCACACCTTTAAATACGCCCACCAAAAGGGCAAACAGCCAACATCCAATGAAGTGAGACAGGCCTGTTTGCTGATTACAGGAAAATTTGAGACAAGTCTGGATGGATTTTGGATTTGATCAAATTTTTCAAGGGAAGCAATTTAAGATTTTCTCAGGTTCAAACTTCATGAGTAGGACTAGTCTTGTGAATAATGGTAATCTTTGAGTCACCAGTTTCCAATGGTGATCTTTGAGTCACCAGTTTCCAATGGTGATCTTTGAGTCACCACTTCTCTAATGGTGATCTTTGAGTCACCAGTTTCCAATGGTGATCTTTGAGTCACCAGTTGTCTGATGGTGATCTTTGAGTCACCAGTTGTCTAATGGTGATCTTTGAGTCACCAGTTGTCTAATGGTGATCTTTGAGTCACCAGTTGTCTAATGGTGATCTTTGAGTCACCAGTTGTCTAATGGTGATCTTTGAGTCACCAGTTCTCCAATGGTGATCTTTGAGTCACCAGTTCTCCAATGGTGATCTTTGAGTCACCAGTTCTCCAATGGTGATCTTTGAGTCACCAGTTGTCTGATGGTGATCTTTTAGTCACTAGTTCTCCAATGGTGATCTTTGAGTCACCAAATTCTTATGGTGATATTTGAATCACCAGTTGTCTAAAGGCCATCAAACAATGAAGTCCCCAGTTGTTTAGTGAAAGTGATAAAATTGTTTTAATCCTCAGGGTTACATGAAATGTTTCACTTTTTTCTCCATCATTAAAGTAGCTTATAATTACACTTTAATTATTTTTTTTACAAAGAAGTGGTGTGAGAGATCAATATTATTTCAATACCAAGTAATTATTATGTCTGTTTTAACAATAAATTTTGTTTACAATTTTATACATTTGTGTTTGTGAGCAAGAAATGTGTTTATAACAATAAATCTTTGATCACAGCAGGTTAAAGTGAACAGGATAGTGTGTGTGTCGTCGTCCCCACACATATATGTATATATAAATATATATATATATATATATACATATATATATATATACATAATATATATATATATACATATATATATATATACATACATATATATATATATATATATATATATATATATATATATATATATATATATATATATATACTAGCCGGCCAGGCCCTGCACTGGCATCTCTGAAAAACGTATCTGTAAAGGACCATAACTTGTGTGTTTAGTAATTAGCATTTACCCGGCATTGCCCACCCTAACCGCAATCAACCAAAACACACAAAAAACGCAAACATAACACAAAACAAACACAAACGAAAACACAAAAACAAACGCAAAGAAAAACCCAACCACAAACACAAAGAAAACACTAACGCAAACAAATCCAAACACAAACCCAACCACACCAAAAAAAAACAACGCAAACATAATACAAACGAAAACAAAAGCAAAAAAAAAAGCAAACGAAAACAAACCCAAACACAAAGAAAACACAAACGCAAAGATAGACTCAAAGTGTCCGCAGTCTAGCCCGGGGCGCCAAATCGCACCATGACTTAATCAATCCCCCCTAATTATGAAATTTTTTTCCTAACACCAAAACAAAGTAATAAACAGTAAATTCTTTCTCCCCCCGATTTAATGGTTTTTAAAGGAAAGTAACTGTGTTTTCCAAATAAAGTCAAAATGCAAATACATTTCAGACACAATTTTAGAAATTTTATAAACGTTGATACACTTTTTTTTAATTTTATGTAATGTTCATAATTGAAAATTATCATTCTAAGTATATAAAATGAAAATTGTTTTTAAAGACTTTAAATAGTAATTTTTTAACTCATAAATTTAGACCATGAATACTTTAATAATCTAACACTTGAATCGTTTTTCGTTTATTTTTCTTATATTCCTTTGTAATCCACGACAAATATTTTACAAACATACATACATACAGAATTGAACTTTATATATTAGATGTATATAGATATATATATATATATGTATAAAAGTGTGCGTGTTTGAGTTGAGATGGTAGGTTACATCAGCTGCCAATTAGTTAGTCCAGTTTTTATGGTATTTTTTTGGACTATTTTTAACGTGATATATTATGTAGATAGATACAGTAGCCTTCATTTTTGTAACCTAAACATAATCATACTGGTTATATAGACTGTAAGAAGCTTTTGACTTAGACAGGAGCATGTAGGGTTAGAAAAGCCAACTCCTGCACAGTTCATGTTGAAACCCTTTGGATTATCCTAGATCAGGCCTGTAACGTACTTTCCATTGTACGAGCTTTTGACAGATTTTGAAAAGCACTTGATAGTATAGACTTAGACAGAGCAGTAGTAGGGAAACGTGTAACGCTCTACTGAGGTGCAGAATTTTTTATTTAATTTATCCAATAACTGTACCACCACTTAAAATGCTAAGTGATACACAATGGCAAACTATCAGAAACATAATAGTAAAAGCTGGAGTTGACATGGGTATTTAGGTGACTGGTTGTTGACATGGGTATTTGGGTGACTGGTTGAGTGAGTAATGAACAAACGACAGGAAACAAACCAACTGAAATCTAACGGACACAAGCACTTGGATCGGGCAAGTGTGCTCTACCTTCTCGCACATAGTCATGAACAAAGACAACAAAATTTCAAAAACTGCTGGCTGAAGAAGCGATAAAAACCATCTCGTGATACAGACCAAGAAGTTCACATTAAAATCAGCAACCATAAAATGTTTTTAACTTTCTAAACCAGTATAGAATTCAATAACATCGCCAAGAAAACTAAATCATGATGTAATGTGAAGTCTGTTTTAATAAAAACAGGGTTACAGGCAGCGGAAAACGAAACAAGAGAATGGAAAAGAAAATACACTCAAACCCATTTAATAACAATTAACACGACTAGGTATGTGTTGGTGTAGAGTTTTAAAAATCCTGAAGGAAATCGTTTGAAAGAGATGGAGGAGGCTGGATTGTCAGGGGCTAATCAAGTTAGTTGACAAAGTGTTGACTAGGCCTACGCTTTCTTTGTTGAAAAGAATAAAAAGAAAAAATTCAGAAGAGGGTGGTTCGTAAAATGTGCAAGCTAATTTGGTCCATTTTTCTTAACTTTGTGCTTAATTCAATACTTTAGTTTAATACTAGCTTTTTTATTTATTTTTTCTTGGGGTGTAAAACTACTTTTCTTTAAAATAGTCTTCTTGTGTAAATATAAGTCTGACGCTAAACGCCATATAAACAACTGTTGTAAATACTGCGCCACTGCCCAATGATTGCGTGCCTCCTACTGAGGGCCTGCCAAATTGGCATTTGTTCCATCCTGTCCCTACCTATCCCGGCCTGCCAAATTGGCATTTGTTCCATCCTGTCCGTGCCTATCCCGGACCACGTCAACAAAATTCTTTACAACCCCAATCTGGTTATTAGTGACGTCAGAAATCAAAGTCAAGCGTATCGAATTCTCGTTCCTTATCCCGCGGCATAACTGCGCTTGAGAAGATAGGCGTGACGTCAAGGTGTGTCCCCACAGTCACCTGTGTTTAGGGTCTCTGGGGAACTAAAAATAGAACTGTTGGGATAGGAATTTGAGACCTACCCTGTCTCAGCCTACAAAATAGGAGAGGTGATGAATATTTGACTGATTAAAACAATGGTGATCTAATACCTAAACTTAGAGGTGTGGTCGATACCTTTACGCTTTATTCAACTTTAAATATAGCTTTTATTAAAACAATTATAAATATTTCGATCTGCTTTTTAATAAACATTTTAAAATATCTTTTAAGCAAATGTAATACATCTGTAAATAAAACTTTTAAATGCGATGTTTGATGCAACTTGAAATCCAACTTTAAATCAACGACATTTATTAACGAGTGACTTCAGACTTCATGTTGGTCAGCTGATAATAACGTCAGCTAGCTGCCAGATTGAGTGTCAGTGTCACTACACTCGTGTCATTGCCAAGAAATGGATTGCTCTGCTGAAGCAGAGATCCCCCCCCCATCAACACAGCTATCAACACATCATACAGCCAACACACAGCTATCAACCCATCATACAGCCCATACAGCTATCAACCCATCATACAGCCCATACAGCTATCAACCCATCATACAGCCAACACACAGCTATCAACCCATCATACAGCCAACATACAGCTATCAACCCATCATACAGCCCATACAGCTATCAACCCATCATACAGCCAACACAGAGCTATCAACCCATCATACAGCCAACATACAGCTATCAACCCATCATACAGCCAACACACAGCTATCAACACATCATACAGCCAACATACAGCTATCAACCCATCACACAGCCCATACAGCTATCAACCCATCATACAGCCAACACACAGCTATCAACCCATCATACAGCCAACACACAGCTATCAACACATCATACAGCCAACACACAGCCAACACACAGCTATCAACACATAATACACCCCATACAGCCAACACACAGCTATCAACCCATCATACAGCCAACACACAGCTATCAACCCGTCATACCCCCCCCCCAATCAACACACAGCTATCAACCCGTCATACCCCCCCCCCCAATCAACACACAGCTATCAACCCGTCATACCCCCCCCCCCAATCAACACACAGCTATCAACCCGTCATACCCCCCCCAATCAACACACAGCTATCAACCCGTCATACCCCCCCCCCCCAATCAACACACAGCTATCAACCCGTCATACAGCCAACACACAGCTATCAACCCATCATACAGCCAACATACAGCTATCAACCCATCATACAGCCAACACACAGCTATCAACCCATCATACAGCCAACATACAGCTATCAACCCATCATACAGCCCATACAGCCAACACACAGCTATCAACCCATCATACACTCCATACAGCCAACATACAGCTATCAACCCATCATACAGCCCATACAGCCAACACACAGCTATCAACCCATCATACAGCCAACACACAGCTATCAACCCATCATACACTCCATACAGCCAACACACAGCTATCAACCCATCATACAGCCAACATACAGCTATCAACCTATAATACAGCCAACACACAGCTATCAACCCATCATACAGCCAACATACAGCTATCAACACATCATACAGCCAACATACAGCTATCAACCCATCATACAGCCAACACACAGCTATCAACCCATCATACAGCCAACACACAGCTATCAACACATCATACAGCCAACACACAGCCAACATACAGCTATCAACACATAATACACCCCATACAGCCAACACACAGCTATCAACCCATCATACAGCCAACACACAGCTATCAACCCATCATACAGCCAACACACAGCTATCAACCCATCATACAGCCAACACATAGCTATCAACCCATCATACAACCCATACAGCCAACACACAGCTATCAACCCATCATACAGCCAACACACAGCTATCAACCCATCATACAGCCAACACACAGCTATCAACCCATCATACAGCCCATACAGCCAACACACAGCTATCAACCCAACATACAGCCCATACAGCCAACATACAGCTATCAACCCATCATACAGCCAGCACACAGCTATCAACCCATCATACAGCCAACATACAGCTATCAACCCATCATACAGCCAACACACAGCTATCAACACATCATACAGCCAACACACAGCTATCAACCCATCATACAGCCCATACAGCCAACATACAGCTATCAACCCATCATACAGCCAACACACAGCTATCAACCCATCATACAACCCATACAGCCAACATACAGCTATCAACCCATCATACAGCCAACACACAGCTATCAACCCATCATACAGCCAACACACAGCTATCAACCCATCATACAGCCAACATACAGCCAACACACAGCTATCAACACATCATACACCCCATACAGCCAACACACAGCTATCAACCCATCATACAGCCAACACACAGCTATCAACCTATCATACAGCCCATACAGCCAACACACAGCTATCAACCTATCATACAGCCCATACAGCCAACACACAGCTATCAACCTATCATACAGCCCATACAGCCAACACACAGCTATCAACCTATCATACAGCCCATACAGCCAACACACAGCTATCAACCCATCATACAGCCAACACACAGCTATCAACCCATCATACAGCCAACATACAGCTATCAACCCATCATACAGCCAACACACAGCTATCAACCCATCATACAGCCAACATACAGCCAACACACAGCTATAAACCCATCATACAGCCAACACACAGCTATCAACCCATCATACAGCCCATACAGCCAACATACAGCTATCAACCCATCATACAGTCAACATACAGCTATCAACCCATCATACACCCCATACAGCCAACACACAGCTATCAACCCATCATACAGCCAACATACAGCTATCAACCCATCATACAGCCAACACACAGCTATCAACACATCATACAGCCAACACACAGCTATCAACCTATCATACACTCCATACAGCCAACATACAGCTATCAACCCATCATACAGCTAACACACAGCTATCAACACATCATACAGCCAACGAAAGGGCTATCAACCCATCATACAGCCCATACAGCCAACACACAGCTATCAACCCATCATACAGCCAACATACAGCTATCAACCCATCATACAGCCAACATACAGCTATCAACCCATCATACAGCCAACATACAGCTATCAACCCATCATACACTCCATACAGCCAACATACAGCTATCAACCCATCATACAGCCAACACACAGCTATCAACCCATCATACAGTCAACACACAGCTATCAACCCATCATACAGCCCATACAGCCAACACACAGCTATCAACCCATCATACAGCCAACATACAGCTATCAACCCATCATACAGCCCATACAGCCAACATACAGCTATCAACCCATCATACAGCCCATACAGCCAACATACAGCTATCAACCCATCATACAGCCCATACAGCCAACACACAGCTATCAACCCATTATACAGCCAACACACAGCTATCAACCCATCATACAGCCAACATACAGCTATCAACCCATCATACAGCCAACACACAGCTATCAACACATCATACAACCAACACACAGCTATCAACATAACATACAGCCAACACACAGCTATCAACCCATCATACAGCCAACACACAACTATCAACACATCATACAGCCAACACACAGCTATCAACCCATCATACAGCCAACACACAGCTATCAACCCATCATACAGCCAACACACAGCTATCAACCCATCATACAGCCCATACAGCCAACACACAGCTATCAACCCATCATACACTCCATACAGCCAACACACAGCTATCAACCCATCATACAGCCAACACACAGCTATCAACCCATCATACACTCCATACAGCCAACACACAGCTATCAACACATCATACAGCCCATACAGCCAACACACAGCTATCAACCCATCATACAGCCAACACACAGCTATCAACCCATCATACAGCCAACACACAGCTATCAACCCATCATACACCCCATACAGCCAACACACAGCTATCAACCCATCATACAGCCAACATACAGCTATCAACCCATCATACAGCCAACATACAGCTATCAACACATCATTCAGCCAACACACAGCTATCAACCCATCATACAGCCAACACACAGCTATCAACCCATCATACAGCCAACACACAGCTATCAACCCATCATACAGCCAACACACAGCTATCAACCCATCATACAGCCAACACACAGCTATCAACCCATCATACACCCCATACAGCCAACACACAGCTATCAACCCATCATACAGCCAACATACAGCTATCAACCCATCATACAGCCAACATACAGCTATCAACACATCATACAGCCAACACACAGCTATCAACCCATCATACAGCCAACACACAGCTATCAACCCATCATACAGCCAACATAGAGCTATCAACCCATCATACAGCCCATACAGCCAACATACAGCTATCAACCCATCATACAGCCAACACACAGCTATCAACCCATCATACAGCCAACATAGAGCTATCAACCCATCATACAGCCAACATACAGCTATCAACCCGTCATACAGCCAACATACAGCTATCAACCCATCATACACACCCACCCACCCCACACCATCAACACACAGCTATCAACCCATCATACAGCCCATACAGCCAACATACAGCTAACAACCCATATGTCGACATACTCCTTATTTACAAGGGCCAAATTAACTGCTTACACCAACCTTCCATTTGTCTTTGTGAGCCCCCATTGTACATGCTCTATGTATAGAAAATCTTGTCTATAGCATAATACCAGATAACAGTTAGCTGGGTCAGTGACGTCAGCTTTCTTGTTATCTTGTGACTATTTAAAAGTTTGAACTAAACCTAAATATAACATCGGGAATTCCCAAATCCAACAAAAACATTTTTACGTAATCTGGTACGACTAAAGTGGCGACTCAAAACTTCTTCAAAAGGTCCAAAGGTAATATAAGAGGGCTGTTGACTCCACCCACTTCCGGTTATATCCGAGCATTCCTCTCATACCAATAATAATCTCCAAGCTATACTAGAGAGCTGGGAAATTCAAACTTTAAAAGGTGTGATAAAAACGTCCAACTCGTCAGACTGGGAGTGAGTAAAGTATTGTGTAAAGAGAGAGTAACTAAGTAAGGGCGGCTGGGCATAGTGCTCACCACAATATCCATTCAAATTCCGAGGTCACAGAAACAGGTGAACTCTACTTCACTTACCCCATGGACAGTCAGGTTATCAAAGGGCACTTTGAACATTGTCATTGTTTTGTAGTCGAGAGAATGTCGGGTATAGGTATACATCCAAACACGTGGAATATATACGACGCTTGATGTGGTAAATGATCTAGCGCACGACCACATGACCTAAAGGTTGGGAGTTCAAATCCTTGTTTGGGTTTCTGTTTGCGAGAAAAATCTAAGACGTCCGTAATGTGGAACAAACATCTTGTGATGGCATAAACAAAATTTAACATCTTGTGATGGCATAAACAAAATTTAACATCTTGTGATGACATAAACAAAATTTAACATCTTGTGATGACATAAACAAAATTTAACATCTTGTGATGACATAAACAAAATTTAACATCTTGTGATGACATAAACAAAATTTAACATCTTATGATGACATAAACAAAATTTTCCAACGGAACTCTTGCAGCAGAAGGTTCCATGGAGTTAAACGTCCACGAACCAGTGTCTTGGATTAATTAATGAACCGGTTATATTCAATTAATGGCAGTAGAATTCGGCAAACATAATTTTATTACAGAGACAGAAATTCTTCCGGACTCCCTCTCTCGGGTGAGGGTTCCCAGAAAGAACCGCAACGAAAAAAAGCGCAACGGAAAAAAGCGCAAAACAAAAAGCGCAACGGAAAAAAAGCGCAAACGGAAAAAAGCGCAAAGAGAAAAAGCGCAAACGGAAAAAAGCGCAAAGAGAAAAAAGCGCAAACAGAAAAAAGCGCAAACAGAAAAAAGCGCACACAGAAAAAAGCGCAAAGAGAAAAAAGCGCAAACGGAAAAAAGCGCAAACAGAAAAAAGCGCAAACGGAAAAAAGAGCAAAAAGAAAAAAGCGCACACAGAAAAAAGCGCAAACGGAAAAAAGCGCAAACGGAAAAAAGCGCAAAAAGAAAAAAGCGCACACAGAAAAAGCGCAAACGGAAAAAAGCGCAAACTGAAAAAAGCGCAAATAGAAAAAACAACGAAAAATGTGCAAAAGAGAAATTTAGCACAAAGACCTATATGGACTAGCTGACACATTTATACATTACTGTTAGGGCTGCTGTGAGAGTGTCGTGTTTGATTACGTGATCTACTACCATTTGAAAGCATACCACTACCATGTGCATTTCCATTACCACGATACAGGCGATAATCGCTTAACACAATGCCTATTATTTTCTTGGTCAATAATTATTCAACTACTATTCTCGTATAAATAAACATCAAAATATCATTGATATCGACATTACATGAAGTATCTCTCAATTATGTATTTAATATTATCATGACGCACCTACCTACGCACCTTCCCACCTACCCATTTACCCACCTACCCACTTACCCACCTACCCACTTACCCACCTACCCGCCTACCCACCTACCCACCTAAAAAGTATCGACGAAGTTCGTTAGTTTCGTAAATTGCACTAGACATATTTTTTTAAATGAAAATTCATTGACATCATTGACATATTATGTTACATATATGTTATATTTTGCGACAACCTTAATTAGTGCGTTGGGCTAGTGTGAACACTCACTTCGAACTAACTCAATTACATGCTATTTATTTCTTTTAACTTTTGTCTTTAAGAAGTACCTGATGATTTTTTTTCTGATGCCTTAAACCTTAGTCTATATATAAACAATTGTACATTTACATTGCCCCTCCCCTCTATTGTTTAGTTACACTTTTTTACAACCCCCATTATATATGTCAACATCTATTCAAAACTAACACTTTTTACAACCCCCACTACAAGACTTAGTGTCAACATCTATTCACAATTGTAACACTACTAGTCGTTGGTATCCGTTACATGTGAATTATAGGTCATTATATTTTTAATGGTATACATTGTTTAGAAGAATATTTTATAAAATAGTTATTGGTCAAAACGCAATGTACTTTACTACAGAATTAACGATATTAGTGACAAAGCAAAGAGATAACTAAATAGCTAAAAGTCCGACACATTTAAAATAACATAGGCTACTAATACCTATTAGAAAAAATAAAACCAAATTATATACATAATTAGTCAACATAACACCATATTAAATGTACACATTGATTAAAAGACTTAAATGACTCCGTTAAAAACCCGGCTTTTCAATGGTATTTATGTTGTTTTTTAAAGTAATTTGTATCAGTTTTGGCCGAGGAAATTGTATAAATTTCACAAATTACGTCTCGATAAGTAAATCTATAGATCTAAATCAAATTTTAATGAAATAGTCATTTCTTCGTATTCTAAAATTGGAAGATGACGCCATTGGTTTTGTGTACTTTCCGTACTTCAAACATATGACATGTAACGTCTTCGGTTTCGGCGTTCTTGCCCCAAATATAAACACTTTTCCGGTTGCATAATCAAAACTGTTTTTCAACATCCGAATATGCCTTTATTTTGTATTTTTCTTCTTTAAATAAAATTGTGTTTATACATTTAAAACATCTAACATATTATTTTCAAAAAAATTCCGTATCAAGTTCTCCATAAATCGCTGAAGATTCTGATGTGATGGTTTGCGAAAATATTTTGCGGAAAGAGAGAGAGAGAAGTGCTCACATGGGCTTTTATATAATCGGATCTTACAACCCCCACTATATGACATCTATTCACAACTCACAAATAGCAACCAATAAGGTGACGATTGTTGAAAGACTTGTTTAGATTCTCGGTCACCCGTATAAATAGGTACGATAACCGAATTTGCAATGCTATTTAAGGCAAGTAGGTCGTAAAATCCCCGCATCGCTTTAAAACAAAACAGAAATAGAACAAAGGATTCCCAAATATTTAGATATTTAAAAAGCCTACGTAAATTTCTTAAACCCCGTATTTTTTAAATTTATGACTAAACCACCCACAACTATAAATAGAGCAAGGGTTCCCAAAATTGTGGGCCTCGACCCCCAAAGGATTTCTAAGGGAGCGGGGGGGGGGGGGGGGGTCGCCTACTAGTACAGTAATTATTTTTTTAACTCGGCTTTCCTAACTGGACTAACCATGGAGTAGAGAAGCCACAACGTATATTGGGCAGAGGTTCTACTAAGTCTATGCAAACTTTAAAACTCTAACGTCACTTAACAAGAGAAAGCATCCATTAGACACTAACACGGATTTGGAATATTTCGTCGGCATGAAACTTGGCAGATGGCGGGAATTTGATCGAACATCAGACACAACAGCTTTAGTGAAAGTCGCAGAGCGCCAAAAACAAAAACCTGGAACAGTTTGTGAAAACTCTTCAAACCCTGCTTGATGAAGATGGTGAAATTAATTGTTGGGGATTCCAGTAAAGATAAAACAAATATCTGTCAAATTATACCATTCAGTTGGGTGGTTCAGGAATTCCGTATACTTTAAGGAGCAGATTTAAGAAGAAATCATGGTATTATCATTGTTTTCTTTTGAGGTTGTAAGCTCATATTCTCGGGTTGTCGTGAAATATATTTATTTAGATGACATCATAGAGTAGTTTCGATTTTCTAGTGGACTTAAAAAGGATTTTAAAAAATTAAATATTTTGGAGATAATAAATACGTTTTTTTTTTTTTTTAGATTCTGTGAATAAAGTATAAAAACATCCGGGGCTTTGTATGGACGGTACACCATCATGGGCCCCCAGAAAAACTATTTAAAACATGCTAACACTGGATTATCTTTCGGTCTCCTTTAAAATTGTTCCGACTCCAGTGGGCCCTACTTCATTCGCTTATAAAACTTACAACGGCTCTGCATCTTTTTCTCGCCCTCTGTTGAAAGACGTGTATGTAGCCACGGATCCTATAGGAGAGGTTTCTCTTTTCCACACAGCAGTACGCTGGTTGTCAAAAAACAAGTTGTGAACCTTGTTTTTTAATAGAGATGAAATCAAATTGTTCCTAAGTACCATTCACACTTAAATTTTATGATGATTGTCTCTTGTGTTTTAGACCATTTGTTTAAAAAAAAAACTTATGGTGAATGACAGAAAGTTACTGTTTAAAAAAAATTCACCCGCGTATTTTGAAGCAGGTTGCTGACGTGATACATACATTATTGTTATTAATTAATTAGTAAACATATTTTTTTATTCTAAAAATCATTGTATGTCTTTTTTCAATTGTATTGGGTCGCGGGTAACTTGGCCATCATAAAACGGTATAGCCACTATAGCCACTTGAAACAGTAGGGTAGGCCCCTAACCTCTATAAATACAGCGACAATTCTGATTGGCTAGAAGGTTTATTAAAAGCCCCGCGAGCTAGTCAAGTGTAGAACGAGGCAAACACCAAACACTAGTCAGCTAGGTGATCAACTTCTACACTAGTTCAGTTGTTCGAATCGTGCGCAAACACTGCTGGTTCATACTGTTATTCAACTATAGACATTGCTACTGTTATACAACTATAGCCATTGCTACTGTTATACAGCTATAGACATTGGTATTTTTATACAACTCTAGACATTGGGACTTTTATACAACTACTAAAATTTTACTGTCGTACATCTGTTGAGATCGTTACTGTTACACAACTTTGTCAGCTGTTGCCTAAGTTAAAATATTTTTTGAAGCCATGCGGCTCTTACTTCACTTCATTTCATTGGTAAGTTTTTTTTTTATTTATCTTGTAAATATTTAATTATACGGATGTTTACTCGCTATTTTTAAAAAAATGTAATCACTGATTATATTTAGTTGGTTTACAGCTGTATTACAACTGTGCTTGACATGCTGCTAACGAGTCCTGTGTGGTACAACAGCTGTTACAGCACGGCAATATTCAATATTAGTTTAGCTCCAGTGTAAACATACAAACATAGGTGTACATGGTATGAGATACAGGGGCGGGTTCAAGGGCAGGCTGCACCCCCCCCCCCTTTCCATTTTAGGACCCCAGTAATTTCACTATCAAACAATAGCAAACATTCTCATATAATCAGCAAATATTAGCATATCGTCAGCATACATTAGCATTTAATCAGCATACGTTAGCAAACATTGGCATAACATCAACATATCCATTATTGGTTTGTGTTCATTCATTTAATCTCAGAGAATTTAGCGACTGCCGCAATAATCTGACTGGAATATATTTTGTAATGGGGGGGGGGGGGGGAGATTTATAGATCGCTTAAATTCGGAGGACCTTTTTGAAAACTTTGAAGGGAAATTTTCGTGAAATGTTCAGATAGGGAAAAAAATTTAAGTTTATCCTGCCGTTTGTTTGGTGGTGTTGTGTTTTGGTGCTAATTGCTAAGGTTGTGCTGGGTAGGTGTTGTATTGGTGCTTGGTTGTTCTGGGTTGGTGTTGTATTAGCAAGGTCTGGGACTGACACTAATATAATGAATTTCTCCTTTCAGACGCTGCTATGTGCCAGCTCACACCAACAGTCTACCATTAGACCTGGTGAGTACATGCACGTCCTTGACGTCACCTGTTGCTGTTGTCTTGTGGGTTAAATTTCTTACCGCCTATTGTTGCTGTTGTCTTGTGAAGTTAAAAATGTTGTCTTGTGATGTTAAAACTTTTTGTCGCCTATTGTTACGTTGTCTTGTTATTTAAAAACTTCTTGTCGCCTATTGTTACGTTGTCTTGTGATGTTTAGCTAACTTTGGTGCTGTTGAAAACACCCTCGTGTCCTTTATAAAACAGGTGATAAACTTTTGAACCATAAAATCTGCTTGTGTGTAGCATGTGTTGTGTGTAGCATGTGTTGTGTGTAGTCAGTGTTGTGTGTAGTCAGTGTTGTGTGTAGTCTGTGTTGTGTGTAGCCTGTGTTGTGTGTAGCCTGTGTTTTGTGTAGCCTATTGTGTGTAGTCTGTGTTGTGTGTAGCCTGTGTTGTGTGTAGCCTGTGTTTTGTGTAGCCTATTGTGTGTAGCGTGTCCCACGTAGCACGTAGCCTGTCAGGCAATGAATATTGTCAGGCACATGTGTAGCTGTTTGATGTGACAAGAAACAAGAGTTGTGTGTAGCCTGTGTTGTGTGTAGCCTGTTGCGTGTAGCCTGTCACCTGTAGCGTGTAGCCTGTCAGGCAATGAATATAGTCAGGCTGTTTTATGTGACAAGAAACAAGAGTTGTGTGTAAAGGGCGTGGAGTGTGACGTAATCGGTGGATGGGGGAGGGTGGGGGTAAAAGTTTAAAAATCCTCTCCCACCACTAGACTGGGACGAAAGTTTTCATTAAAATGTTTAAATAAGCGAGCCCGTGCTACATGTCTCAGGCTAGACAAACTGTGTGTGTGTGGGGGGGGGGGGGGAGGGGTGAACACGTGACACCATACAACACCATGTGACAGGACTCCTGTGTGAAAGTTGTGTCAGCCAGCCATAGCTGTAGATATAATACACAGTGTTTCTTCCAGACTTTTTAACTCGGGGGGGGGGGGGGGGGCACTTTATATTTGGGGGGGGGGGGGGCGGTGAACAATTCCCGGTGGGGGGGGGGGGGGGGGCGGACGCTGGTAAAAATATGTTTTCTGTATAAATTCCTTTATGTTGGGGGGGGGGCGTAGACTTTCTTCGGGGGAAGATGCCTGGAAGAAACGGATAGTATAACTGTTTTGAAAATTGAGTTAATATTGACATAAATTTAAATGCGGTACGTACATCTGTAGTGTGTACATTTGTTCTTTGTACACATTGAAATTTTAAAATCCTCTACACAATAAAACGTTCAACATTTCCTGAAACCTGTATTACGTGTGTGGAACTACCCACTGTATCCTATAGCTTTGTGTGCCGTTTGTCCACATATGTTTGTTCAATTATTGCGAAGTTGTGTTAACATCTCGTGCCCCCCCCCCTCCCCAGAATGGCAGGGGAAGGCGGTGGACATCTTCTTCATGCTGGACGCCTCCTCCAGTGTGTGGGTGATAGACTTCTACTCACAGCGCCAGTTCGTAGCTGACCTCATCTCTGGTATGGACGTCAGCCCCACGGGCCCTGTCCGTGTGGGGGTGGGGGTGTACGTGGAGGGGCTGGAGATAGTGGTGCCAGTAAACAACAGCTTCACCAAACAGAAGGTGATAGATCTGACGCTCCAGGCGCCCTACACCATGGGAGACTCGTACATTTCCAGGTCAGTCAAATTTGTTTCGTCATTTGTTATCAAATTAACATGGTTTTATACAGTTTTATACACGAAGAATCGAAGTTTTAAAATGTGTAGATCTGACTCCAGAGAGAAGACACGAATGTATTTATAGAATAACATTTGGCTTTTGTGGGATTAATGCCATTAATACAAAAGAGATCACTTACTTGGTTATTTACTGGAGCGTGAAAGTGGTTTTGTTATGAGTGGTCAATAGACTAGAGAAGTGACCTTTCGTGCGGTCAGGCCAAGTGACCTTCCCTTAGGTCAGGCCAAGTGACCTCTCCTTAGGTCAGTGTATGACCTCTGTTTCTCTCACCTGTCTCCACAGAGCCATGAAAGGTCTGCGAGAAAAAGGTTTACCTCTGGCCATCAGACGACCAAACGTACCTGCCATAGGTGTGCTCATCACTGACGGATCATCCAGGTAAGTTGTGTTTGATTACAGGTGTTTTGTGTGCGTGTGTGGGGGGGGGGGGGGTGAGCTCCGTCCAGGTGAGGTCATAAGGTGCAGACTTGGTGCAGTCTTCAGGTGACGCACTAAAGTGCAGACTAGGTCTTGTCCTAGATTGACGCACATAATGAAGTAACTTACCCGTGTGATAAACTAAAATTATCGTGACATTAATAATTAATTTTTTCTCGCTCTCTAATTAGGTCAGTCCCGTAATTATTTATACACCCACTATAATTAAATATACACCTTCTGTAATTAACTTTCCACATATTACTATAATTATTTATACACCCAATCTGGCTATTTAATCTTGCTGCTATGGCTTATGGCCATGTCAAGTAAACTTAACCCAAACCATTCCTATATCAGGAGCAGGTAACCCTCGTAAAGTTCATCTCCGGCAGACGTTAAGGTGTGTCATGTTACAGATCGACACCTCAGTACCCCACCCCCACCCCACCCGGATATAAAATATTTCCGTCATACAGAGGCCTACCACGGGTCACCCTCTCGAAACTTGAAAGCCAAATTCAAACGACGCAGTGTGCGGACGTCCTGCCCACTTGAGATCCCCGGATGTGATTTGGTGTTAATCACGGGCACGCGCAAGCCTGTGGGGGCTTGATTGGCGCGTGCTGGATGTCCGCTTTGTAGGGAGGACGTGAGCAGTGGACCATGTAGGGTCACGTGACTCACATCCTTGTTGGTAGCTTGCCTTAAATGACGTCCCACCCCTACCCCATCTCACCAGGATGGATATCTCTTGGTGATTCGATACCTCCAATTATCTTCGTTTGTCCAGGATCGATATTTCTTGGTGATTCGATACCTCCAACTATCTTCATGTTTGTCCAGGATCGATATCTCTTGGTGATTCGATACCTCCAACTATCTTCATGTTTGTCCAGGATCGATATCTCTTGGTGATTCGATACCTCCAGCTATCTTCATGTTTGTCCATGATGGGTATCTCTTGGTGATTCGATACCCCCTACTATCGTCATGTTTGTCCAGGATCGATATCTCTTGGTGATTCGATACCTCCAGCTATCGCCATGTTTGAAGTGAGGTCTATATTTAGCTGTCCACAAGTCAGCCTGATGATGTTTAGAAGCTTCAAGTTGTATCTGTCTCTTGCAGATGTGTAGATACCATCAGCTGATGTTAGATAATATTTAAGTGGCTTCTGGTTGTAAGAGGCGGGGGGAGTTAGCTAGTGTGTGGTGCGTCCTAAACGTCCCGAATTCAAACATTGGGACAGCAACCCATCTAGGAGAGATAACTCTAAAATCAAGCAACTGCTGCCTTGCAGATTTTTCGTGAAAGGACATAGGCTACGGAAGCAAATCCAGAAACAAAATTAGACCCGTTTTGTGCATACCTTGATAGACACTATACTTAATTGTGTTAAAGGAAATCCCTTCCAATATTACAGTTTTGAACGAAGACAAAGGAAGTGTCCCACCTGCCATGCTTGTCAGATGTCACATGTCAACTTTTCTCTTGCCCCCCCCCCCCAGACTGCGCCAGCTGACCGTGTCAAATGTCACATGTCAAATGACACCTTTTCTCTTGTCTCCACCCCCCCCCCCAGACAGCGCTAGCTGACAGTGTCAGATGTCAAATGTCACATGCCACATGTCATATGTCACCTTTTCTCTTGTCCCCAGACAGCGCCAGTTGACCGTGTCAAATGTCACATGTCACATGTCATATTTTCCCTTGTCCCCAGACAGCTTCAGTTGACCGTGTCACATGTCAAATGTCACATGTCAAATGTCACATGTCATATGTCACCTTTTCTCTTGTCCACCCAGGCAGCGCCAGTTGACCGCCGACTACACCAACCTCTGCCAGAAGGAGGGCATCTATATCGCCACCATCGGGGTGGGCGCCTACGCTGACCAGCGGGAGCTCAAGGACATGGCCAGCGATCCCAAGGCCGACTACTTCTACTACGTCGATGCCTTCAAGGATTTGGCCAGCATTAAGGACAAAGTCTCGGCCAACTTGGCCAAAGGTAGGCATGGCCAAATCTCTAGTCTATACAGACGGGGCCAAATCTCTATTCTATACAGACGTGGCCAAATATCTAGTCTATACGTATCTTAGCGCATCTCTGTAACCCCCCTCCCCTCCCACTTTATTTTGAAATGATGTTTCGATTTTTTAATATTTCAATTATCCAACTGTTATTTCATCAACCCTATTTAACATTGACGTCACAATGGTCTTGTTTTATTTTACAGCCGAACCACTTCTATCCGACAGTTCAAGTAAGTAAATGTTTCCATATTACTTATTTTCCATTATCAATACATGTAACACATACACATACACACACGTGCACATAGGTACACACACATACACAAGATTGATATTTTTGTCATCACTTCATCCTTTTCATTCGATGCCCCTGCTACAAAATCTAGCTGTACTCTACTTCCCCTGCTAAAGTCTAGCTGCACTCTACTTCCCCTGCTAAAGTCTAGCTGCACTCTACTTCCCCTGCTAAAGTCTAGCTGTACTCTACTCCCCCTGCTACAAAGTCTAGCTGCACTCTACTTCCCCTGCTACAAGGTCTAGCTGTACTCTACTCCCCCTGCTACAAAGTCTAGCTGTACTTTACTTCTGCCTGCTACAAGGTCTAGCTGTACTCTACTTCCCCTGCTACAAAGTCTAGCTGTACTCTACTTCCCCTGCTACAAAGTCTAGCTGTACTCTACTCCCCCTGCTACAAAGTCTAGCTGTCCTCTACTCCCCCTGCTACAAAGTCTAGCTATCCTCTACTCCCCCTGCTACAAAGTCTAGCTGCCCTCTACTCCCCCTGCTACAAAGTCTATATGCCCTCTACTTCCCCTGCTACAATGCTGTTCTCTACCCCACAGAATGCGGCAACACCAATGACACTGACACCGTATTCGTGTATGACAAAACCAGTCTTGGCGACGAGGGGATGAAAAACGTCCGCCATTTTTTGAAAGAGTTTATCAATGACCTGAGCATGAACTCGGGCAAAGCTCGGGTGGGGATCGTGTCCAAAACTTGTCACCAGGGGGACATCAAGCTTTCACAGGTAGGTTGGTTACTCTTTTGTGGGGCGGGGGGGGGGGGGGGGGACTTTCAGTGTTGGATACACTTTTGGTGTGTGGGGGGGGGGGACTTTCAATATTTGGTGTGGGGGGGGGGGGGGGGACTTTCAATGTTACCAACACTTTTGGTGTGGGGTCTGTGGTCACCAACTAACGATATTTAGTCACTTTTTTTTGTTGGGGGGGGGGGGGGGGATATAAGAATCGATGCCAAAGTGTACCTCGTCCTTGCACCAACAAATTTCTGTCAATACATGTGTTTGTAATGAAGACGAAACCTAAATTTAAAAATTTTTTCACCTTGAATAGAACACCACCAAACATACTAAAATTCAACACTGTTAGGTCTATGTTTATTCTCGTGTCACGAGTGACCATATTGATGAATGCTAGTTTCTGTCTACCAGTACCTTAAAAGTGAACAGTTGATCCAAGGTTTGGAGGACGACAGCGGCCCAGGTATAACTGACCTGGTCAAGCAGGCCATGAGGTATTCCTATAAGGAGGAGTTTGGTGGGCGGAGCTACGCCCTAAAGAGGGTCGTCGTCATAATGACAAAAAACATAACAGCGAGGGCCGACATTATCATGGAGCTGCTCAAGGCCAAGTTTCTCAAATACCAGGTACTGAAACTTGTCATTTTTATATCGTTGGTCAAATACCCGGTACTGAAACTTGTCATTTTTATCGTTGGTCAAATACTTAGTATCGAAAACTTGTCACTTTTGTTATATCCTCGGTTTTAGTTTACTGTTTGTGTTGGCCTTGACCTGTGACCTTCCATCCCCAGGTTTTTATCATCTATATTGGAACGGACTACGACAAAGAGTTTTTGAACAAACTTGCTACTAGTTTGGATCACGTGTTGTACACGTCATCAAGCAGTGGCCTTGCTGAACTGCTCACACCGTTTAAAAACATTTTCTGCACAGGTAACTTCCGGTTTCGTTTTGTTACCAATAAAAGACGCTAGAGATTTGAAAGTGTTTGTTTGAAAATGTTTAAATAATTAGACTAATTACATTCAAGTTGAGCATCAAAACACTAAGTATTGCTTAGATATTTTTTTCAACATTTTAATTTGTTGTTGTTTTGTTTAAGGAATCTAAAACTCTAAATGGAGAAAACAAAATGGCGTGCTAAGAAAACCATTTGCTACCAGCATCTTTACCAGGATAAAAATAGTTACAGACATGATCAAGCACGAGTTATGGCACCTGACTATCTATTGAGAACTACTTCAGCAGACGGCGCATCTAGATGTTGATACAGGCAGGCGATTGTCAGTGTCTTACGTGGTTTAGTCACATTTTAGCGCCTGAGTGTTAGTTCACTGAAAATATATTTATATTTGTAGATTTTGTATTATTGGTTTTATTTATATTATGGTTAATATTTATTTAAATCTTTTTGTTGTTTGCAAACTGTCGTAACATTCCAGCCTAATGACAATCACCAATAAATTGACAGTCACCAAATTCCAACATTCCATTTCTAGCTCACACCTTAGCTTAGACTGTAAAAAAAATATGGGCAGACGACTTTATTAGATTCTAAAGTTTTCTAAACTTGCTTCGAGGATCCGAATGACGTCAGTATGCCTGGTTTATTAATTCATTTGTCCTCAACCACAAATTTTATTGTTCCAAACTTAGCATTAGTCAGAACAAACTTGACGGTGGGGACCTTGCAAAGAATTCACATCAGTGAGGCTATTTCAAACACTAGATGAAATAAAACAAGGATAGCCTCTAACTAAACCAATGATTCTTAGAATAGTCAACTTAATTAAGTATGTCCCCTAACTCTAAATAAAAGAATGATTGTTAAAATAGTCCCGTTAAGTTTAGCCAAGGATAGCCCCTATTTAAACAAATAATTGTTCCAATAGTCCCCAGATGAATTAAGGATAGCCCATATTTGAACAAATAATTGTTCTAAGAGTCTCCAGATGAATTAAGGATAGCCCCTAAACGAATAGACCCCATTCACTGTGTGTGACTCAGATTTCTTGGAACCTGGCCCAGTCATAATTAATGTCCAGTCATTTGTCACTTCTCTTGTGTGACGTAAAATCCGTGTTGTCGCAATCTGTTAGGGTAGGGGGGGTGTAAGATGTAAATAACTAGTGCACACAATTAATTATTGCTGACTCATGATGTACCACAAAATGTTGCCTTCAAATGTTATGTTTTATTTTGAGTTTTTAAATGATGTAGATCTAAATTGTAAATATTTTTTGGAGATTTTTTCCGTGATATGTTATGTAAATAAAATTACCACATTTTTTTGCATGTAACTTAGTCTTTAACAAGACAAAAATAAATAGAATCTTAATATTTTCTGTGATATATTTCTTGTATCCCTACTAAAGGTTCAGTCAAACAAGACCCCCATCTACATACAGTGGTACCTCGACATTCGAATTTAATTATTTCCGTAACTTTGCTCCTGTGTCCATCTGCTAGTATCTCAGAGCTATTTTCCCCATTGAAACTAATTTAAAAGCCACTAATTCGCTCCAGCCTTCCTAATGGCATGCATTCCTATTTGTTGTTCGTTCCATGTTTTTTTTTCAAAGGAAAATAAATGTATATGTAATATGTTTTATAAAAACAATAAAAGAGGATGTAAAGAAATAAAGTGGTTTTGTTAAGTGCATTTACTTTGAAACTCGCCGGGCTTGAGATGGTGGAGTAGTGGTAGAGGAGATAGGATGGTGGGGGGGGGTGGTTTACTTTGTTCGCTTACTCTCTACAATAGTCTACACTGTCAATGCTAAACCCTTTCGGTCCCTTATTTACTCGTTATACACTTAATGCTACCATTAAATTAATGATTAATCCCTAATTGTAATGGACCTTAACTCAAATTCACTGAACTTATTTGTTTATGTAAATTTCCGTCACTGCATCACTCTTCAGTGGTCCCTGCCTTTATTGTTAATTTTTTGTCACTTTCAGCTTCCTTTCGGGGAAAAAAGTATGTCCAAGGTTGCTCCTATTTCAAATTTTTCTTTTCTTTCAGAGCAAAATATCGCTCGTTGAATTAAAATGACATTTTAAAATGTTTTCCCATATTAAAATAAATGATAAGTTTCATTTCCGTGACTTGTAAGCAAAGGCGTAGCGACGGGGGGGGGGCGCCAGGGGGTACATATGTCCCCGGGCGCCGACCCTACGGGCGTCAAAATAAGCTCATTTTAGCTGCTATTTTGAATTATTTAAAAAAATATATGGGAATGGGGGCGCCAAATTAAAAGTTTGTCCCCGGGCGTCGGGAGGGGTCGCTACGCCTCTGCTGGTATTGCTTACACTAAAAAAGAGCACGAAACTGATGACATCATCTTCCAAGTTTAGAATAAAAAGAAATGAACTATTTCATTCAAATGTGATTTAGAGCTATGTACGCTATGAAATGTATACAATACGATTTTCTCGGCCTAAACTTAAAAAAATTATTTTATCCATTTGGATTCTAGATCGAAAGATTCTAGATCTAGATATTCTAGATCATCTAGATCTAGAGATTCTAGATCATCTAGATCTAGAGATTCTAGATCTAGATGATCTAGATCTACGGAAAAACTAGACTTTGATGTAGACCCTACCTAGATCTAGAATCTATTCAAATAATACATTTCTATACTAAAGTATTTCAGGCCTTAATTACTTTATTGAAATCTTTGTTTATCAATGCAATTTGCTAATCTCTATAATATATAAAGCTAAGTTGTCGGGTGCCCGATAGGGCACTTCCCGGCGCCGCAGGCACTTCAAATTTGGCAGGATCTTGCCTTGGGGCGACAGAACACGGGGGCCGGTTGGCCGAAAAGTCTACGATGAGGGGGCCAAAACTGACCTCGACTGACCGGCGCCTTATATGGGCGAATTAATCAAGCATTCAAATTCTCAATGTTTTCGAAAGTCTAAGCGAAGCTGGGCAGCATGCCTAGTATATATATATATATATATATATATATATATATATATATATATATATATATATATATATATATATATGGGAAGTTTCGTTGTAGAAGGTACTGAAACAGGCCTGTTTAATTTAACAAACTTTCAAAACTAAAGTTGGAAAACTTAAGTTGTAGAGAAAACTGAAGTTGAACAGAAAACTGAAGTTGTACAGAAAACTGAAGTTATAGAGAAAACTGAAGTTGTAGAGAAAACTGAAGTTGTAGAGAAAACTGAAGTTGTACAGAAAACTTTAGTTGAACAGAAAACTTTAGTTGAACAGAAAACTGAAGTTGGAAAACTGAAGTTGAACAAAAAACTGAAGTTGAACAAAAGTTGAACAAAACAAATGTAACTGCTGCCATGATGGTGAACTGACTTGACCCACATAAGAACCCTTTAGCTTTCAAGTCGCGTTATGTTTTCCGCCAGCAGTTTAAAAGCCACTCTTGAAATCCTTTCGCCTAGTGGGTTTTTCCACTCAGAGCAGCTACTCCTACTGATAGGGTCACTTATCTTCTTTGTTGTTGTTGTTTTTAATAGATACCGTAGAAAAAATAATGTCCTAAAAGTAGACATTGGAGGGTTTTTGTTTGTTTGTGTGCGTGTGCGTGTGCTTTAACACGGTATAGTCGCTATCAATGGGGTATGGGGCACTTGAAATTTTCTGAGAGTGTGGGCGGATTAAATTTTCCGTGAGGGGGGGGGACACTGGTAAAAGTATATATTTTCTATATAAATTCCATTTCGTTCGGGGGGTGCGGTAGACGTTTTTCGTAGCCCTCCCCCAGATGAGATGACTGGTTGCTATCAAAAGCCGAAATGATATCCGCCGTTTGAATTTAGAAAACTGACTGTTGATTATTGGTGCCATGTGAGTCAGGGGTAAACAAACTAAAGAGCGCCTCCAATAGGTTTACAATTTTTTAATGCAAAATTAAATATCCAGGTCTAGCGGACGGCGTGGTCTAGTGGTAGGGCACTAGACTGCTAACCTCAAAGTTTCGAATCCGGGTTCCATCAGTAGAACGTCCCTGAGTCCACCCAGCTCTGATGGGTACCTAATTCAAGTTAGGGAAACAAAGGCAGCTGGGCACAGTGCTGATCACGTTATCTCCTTGTAGAGGAACTCTGCTTCATCTTCATATGTCTAGGTTTTTAATTTCTTAAATAATAATAAATAATAAAGTTACAGGTCCAAATTCTAGGCTCATTTTTATAACGCTTTGTCTCAAAGTGTAAAATTCATTGGCAATAAATTGGCTATCCACTCTTTACCCCAAGTTTTCACTTTTTGTCCACTTGACGCTACCTACCTAATTTTTAAAAAACTATATTACACTACAAGAAAAAATAAAAATATTTAAATATAATACCGTACTGACTATAGATATTTTTAATTAAAGTATGTTTTTTTTTTTTTACAAAACAATATTAAAAAGAAGAGGCTAAATTTGTTAAAATTCTTAGATGCTATTTATTTTTCGTTAAAAATTACAAGAAGATGAATAGTCTTCTTATGTTTTTTTTAACCAAAAACAGCATCTTCTTCTAATTTGTAACGAAAAATAGCATGCTGTTCTAATTTGTAACAAATTTAGCATCTTTTTGCCAATTTCTAACCACATCAGAGTTTCGCCCATGCATCTCTTATAATCTATATAATTTATATAGAAAATATATACTTTTAACAGTGTCCACCCCCCCCCCCAGTCCACCCCCCCCCCCCCCCCGAAGAAAGTCTACCCCCCCCCCAAAAAATTTCAAGTGCCCCCCCCCCCCCCCGGAGGAAAAAGTCTGGAAGAAACACTGATTACATTAATTCGTTTGCCAAAATTATCAGAATTAACCTAGGAGGAGAGAAGAAACACTGAACCAAATAACCTTTAAATCTGGAAGCTAGAAGATGTTTTTCGTAAAACAAAATATCAAAATGCGATTGGCTAAAAACTACTCATCTTCTACCTCAACAGTGTAGGCCTAGTGACGCATGAACTCTGCACTAATTGTATCCTGTTGTCTGATTGGTCAATTAAAATGTCACAGGCCTCCGTGATTACGCGACCACAACATTGTCAACAATAAACAAAGTGAGATGTATACAGCGTCAGTCTATTGAGCAGACGATTACCAGTTTTACAAAAGCGCTCCTTTTTTACAAACGAAATAAAAATAACAATAGTAATAATAATAATAATAATACACTAAATCAATTTGAAAGAACATACTAATTGCAGTAAATTTTGATAGAGGAACAGGATACGAACTGCTGTATAAATCCAGAGGACACATTTTATATTTTTAAAATATTCGAGTAGAAGGGGTACTAGAGAGCCAGATTCAAGTATGATAAAATTCACGTGCATGCTGTTCTCTTTGGTGAGTACATTTTTGTCTTCATGTGTGAGTATGTGCATGCGTGTTGGTATGAGTGGCTGTGTATGTGTGTGCGCGTGTGCGTATTTGTGTGCGTGTGTGTGTATGTGTATGTGCGTTTTTATTTTATTCTTACTAAGTGCGTGTACGCGAAGAGTTTTATAAAGCATTGGGCTTTGCGGGTGAGTGTAATTTTGTATTTGAATATGTGTGTCTATGTATTTTAATGTGTCAGTGTGTCTTTCTATTTGAATACGTGTGTGTTTGTATTAAAAAGTGTGAATGTGTGTGTGTTTGTATTTGAATGTGTGTGTGCATGCTTGCGTGTGAAAATTTGTCTTTACCGACTCAAACCAACGCCCCCCCCCTCAATTTTTGTCATTATTTTTGCAAACCATGATATTATTATTTTGTATGCGTAAAAATAAACCCGCGTTATTAGTATCCAACCCATAAAGCTACACTTTTTGCTACTTGATTCATTTCATAGCTGAACTTTAACTATGGTTTCTGTATAAAATATGGCTGTTTGTATTATTTTATAGTAAAGTCTATTTTAGTAAATTTTACATCTGTCCTTAAAATATTGTCGTACGTTTTGCTTGTAAAGTTGTTGTTTTTTTTTCATTTCTTCTAATTCATTGCCTGAACACGTGTATGATTGTAGAACTAGGACTAGATTCACTTTTCCGTGTTTGTCTCTTAGGTAAGTCTAGTCTATAGTAATGTATGAGTTGTCTTCTCATAAGAAGGTTACCTCCCCTGTCAGGTTGTCAGACCTGTGAGATCAACATTTAAAGATTGCCCCCCAACCCCCCCCCCCCCCACACACACACACACTCATTCCCCCCTTTCACCCCCCCCCCCCCAACCCCCCCCCCCTTCCACACACACACACACACTCTCTCTCCCCCCCCCCCCCCCCCGTCAAGTTGTCACCCGATGTTAGCCCCACCCTCCTGTTTAAAAAACTTTCTTATTCGCAGACGACAGTTGTGGTGTTGGGCCAACAGCGAACCCCACCCGTCTCTTCCCGTTCAGGTAGGCCCACGTCATTTATTTGATTAAAACCACACATACAGGAAATGGCTGCTTTCTTTAGTCAATCGGTTCCTCCTTTTTTATTAACAATACTGGTGATAATGGTAATACTGACTATACTCAGTGGAGTAGCGAGGTCGGGTGTTACCCGGTGCGGCACTTAATGGTGTCACCCCCCCCCCAGAGGCGTAGCGACCCTTCCCGGGGACAAACTTTCAATTTTCGATTTGCACCCCCTCTCAAACTTTCGATTTGCACCCCACCCCCTTTGATTTGCACGTCTTAAAAGACTATTTAACACTCGATTTAACCACTTAATTAAGTGGAATTATCATTTTTCTCTATATATTTTGCTATTTTTTGCCTTGGTGTCACCCCCTAAATGGTGTCACCCGGTGCGGTCCGCACCCCCCCCCTCCTCGCTACGCCTCTGACTATACTACCAATACTGGTGATAATGGTAATACTGACAATACTACCAATACTACCAATACTGACAATACCCTCATAATGATCAATACCACTTCGTCCCTATTGTTATGAGGCTAATTTTTTACCTAAGTATCTAGTCTATCGAATGAAATCACCAGTTCCCACAATTCCAAATGTTGCTAAAGATTGGGTTTAAGATTTTGACGATCATCTGATTGACATAAAGATTGGGTTTAAAAATGTAAAAAAAATATAATAACTCGGGTGTATTTTTTACGAACGAATAAAAAGGACAATTTTAAGACAACTTTAAGTGGTAACTAGGGGAGACAAATAGATGAAAGGGGAAGCTATCAAGGAAGGGTTTAGAAACAACTCATGGCTTATACAATGAGGACAAAATTTTGCCGAGTAACCAAAATAGGGGAGACGAATAGACTAAAGGGGAAGCTATCAAGGAAGGGTTTAGAAACAACTTATGGCTTATACAATGAGGACAAAATTTTGCCGAGTAACCAAAATAGGGGAGACGAATAGACTAAAGGGGAAGCTATCAAGGAAGGGTTTAGAAACAACTTATGGCTTATACAATGAGGACAAAATTTTGCGGACTCCCCTTCTCGTCCCCAAATATTTTATCCCACACTTGGCACCTATCGAAGTAGATCAACACTACCTTTTTACCTCACTACCTTTTACCTCACAACCTTTTACTTAACTACCTTTTACCTAACTACCTTTTACCTAACTACCTTGTACCTCACTACCTTTTACCTCACTGTATTCTAAACGCACTCCGAGGCGTAGCGAAGGGGGGGGGGGGGGGCGGCGGGGGGTGCGGACCGCACCGGGTGACACCATTTAGGGGTGACACCAAGGCAAAAAATAGCAATATATATATAGAAAAACTTGAGGGGGGGTGCAAATCGAAAGTTTGAGGGGGGGGGGGGTACAAATCGAAAGTTTGAGGGGGGGGTTGCAAATCGAAAATTTGAAAGTTTGTCCCCGGGAAGGGTCGCTTCGCCTCTGGGGGGTGACACCGTCACATGACGTCACACACCCTCAACAGATTCATCTTTCTCATTCCTCGAAACGATTTCTGTTGAGTGTGACAAATTACAGAGGAAACACATCAACAACAAATTCCTTTTGCTCATACGTCTTAAAGATTGTGTTTTTTGTTGTTGTTTTTTTTTTTTTTTTTGTTTCTCTGTTGTTGTTTTGTTTTTTTTTTTTTTTTTTTTTGTAGCTTCTTTTGTTGTTGTCGTTTTCATTTGGTCTATCGAATGATTGAAATCAAATCGGAGAGGAAACAAACATCCTCCAACATCGCGAGACTTCCCTGTGGTAGGGGAGATAACACAACAAATTCCACACACTCATCCGGGTTGTCTTATCAAAGAAAACAGCCGCACACTTCACTTAGCAGGACCGGTCACCAAACAACGGATGACTAATGCCTGCTCTAGATATATCCCACAGTTCAAAAACTAAGATCATCTTTGAATTATTTATAACTTTCTTTAATGTTTTAAGACCACTTATGATTTAGGAGTTTGTTAATTGGGTTTTCTAAGTATCGACGCATTTAGTTGGAGATTAGCCTCTGTATGATTGGCTACTTGGAGTTACTCTTTTATCTTTAGTCAAATTATTGGACTTAAGACATTTATTTGTACGCTTTGATCAGCAATGTATGGCATTCATATGGGCCAACCATATATGGCCATCTTTCACATGTTCTTCATACCTTGTAAATTTGGCCAACAATGTGTGGCCAACTTTCAGATGGTCATTACGCCGTGTAAATTTGGCCAACAATGTATGGCCAACTTTCAGATGTTCTTTACGCTGTGTAAATGTGGCCAACAATGTTTGGCAATCCGTTGTGAGACCACTACAATGTAGGCGGGTAGGAGTGGGAGGGGGGGGGGGGGGGTATTAATAAATAAACCCTCCAGTTTTTGTTCAGTTTTATTTAGCAGTCTTGTCACATTGAGTCATGACATAAAGTGTCACAATGATTGGCACTCACTGGCACACTGACCCAAGTGTCACATAAGTGTCACATTAACAAGAAAATTACATCACAGAAATCTTATGTTCTCAAGTGCGGGTCAGATCAAATTATATCATGCGCACTGACACATGAGTCAGATGACTCGACACGGATACATGAGTCACGTGACTCCAGCGAGAACGTGTGTAGCACGTGATCTTCTTCAAGTGTGTACCACGTGGGTCACAACTGTTAAAGGTCACAGCTGTAGTGTACAGAGGTCATTTAGCGGAGGCTGTAAGGGGGGGGGGGGGTTGCCCCAGTCTATACTCATATCTTCCTGCTCACAAAGTCTAGGTGGGGGGGGGGGGGGTAATCCGTCCGCCGCAGGCTATAATATCCCCTGCTCCCATAGTCTAGATGGGGGGTGTCTACCCCAGGCTATAATATCACCTGATCCCTGCTCCCATAGTCTAGATGGGGGGTGTCCACCACAGTCTATATCACCTGCTCCCATAGTTTAGATGGGGGGTGTCCACCCCAGTCTATATCACCTGCTCCCATAGTTTAGATGGGGGGTGTCCACCCCAGTCTATATCACCTGCTCCCATAGTTTAGATTGGGGTTGTCCACCCCAGGCTATAATATCACCTGCTCCCATAGTCTAGATGGGGGGTGTCCACCCCAGGCTATAATATCACCTGCTCCCATAGTCTAGATGGGGGGTGTCCACCCCAGGCTATACTCATGCCCCTCCTCCATTCCTCTGCCTCCAGCATGGGACAGCAAGCAAGCAGACGTGTACTTCCTGCTGGACGCCACGTCCAGCGTGTGGGTCCAGGACTACCTACGTCAGCGACAGTTTGTGGCGGATCTCATCTCCGAGCTGGACCTCACACAGACGCGGGTGGGGGTGGGGGTGTACTCCAACACCCACCAGGTGTGGGTCCCACTCAACGCCAGCCTCAGCAAGACCAGCATCATCAACAAGACTTTAGACGCCCCCTACCTGACGGGAGACTCCCATTTAGCCAGGTACGTCACACGAAACAGTCGCCTAAACAAGTTTATACTGACCACTGTGTAACTAGTCTCGCTAAGGGTCAACCATGACCCCTGTCTTACAGTGGGGCTATGGGTCAACATGTTTTTATTCTCTCAACAGTGCTCTAAAAGACCTGCGAGAAATTTTATCCTCGGCCAACAGACGACCACAAGTACCAGCCATTGGTGTCATATTCGCTGACGGCGACACAAGGTATCTAATCCACATCTTTAGCAACAAACCACATCTTTAGCAACAAACCACATCTTTAGCTAACAAACCACATCTTTAGCAACAAACCACATCTTTAGCAACAAACCACATCTTTAGCTAACAAACCACATCTTTAGCAACAAACCACATCTTTAGCAACAAACCACATCTTTAGCAGCAAACCACATCTTTAGCAACAAACCACATCTTTAGCACCAAACCACATCTTTTGCAACAAACCACATCTTTTGCAACAAACCACATCTTTAGCAACAAACCACATCTTTAGCTAACAAACCACATCTTTAGCAACAAACCACATCTTTAGCAACAAACCACATCTTTAGCTAACAAACCACATCTTTAGCAACAAACCACATCTTTAGCAACAAACCACATCTTAAGCTAACAAACCACATCTTTAGCAACAAACCACATCTTTAGCAACAAACCACATCTTTAGCTAACAAACCACATCTTTAGCAACAAACCACATCTTTAGCAACAAACCACATCTTTAGCAACAAACCACATCTTTAGCTAACAAACCACATCTTTAGCAACAAACCACATCTTTAGCAACAAACCACATCTTTTGCAACAAACCACATCTTTAGCAACAAACCCACATCTTTAGCAACAAACCACATCTTTAGCAACTAACCACATCTTTAGCAGGAAACCACATCTTTAGCAATTAACCACTTCTTTAGCAGGAAACCACATCTTTAGCAAATAACCACATATTTAGCAGCAAACCACATCTTTAGCAGGAAACCCACATCTTTAGCAACAAACCACATCTTTAGCAACAAACCACATCTTTAGCAACAAACCACATCTTTAGCAACAAACCACATCTTTAGCAGCAAACCACATCTTTAGCAACAAACCACATGTTTAGAAACAAACCACATGTTTAGAAACAAACCACAACTTTAGCAGCAAACCACATCTTTAGCAACACACCACATCTTTAGCAAGAAACCACATCTTTAGCAACGAATAAATACAGTTACACTGATCGACATTGAAGGTCCCAACATTTTTATCCAAATATTAGTGGCACAAAATGTACAATGATCTCCGGTGTTTATGATACAAAACCGGCCATCCATACACCACGCCTATAATGAAATAACTAAACAGAAAATGTAACAAGGTCAAAGTTTCTTCCAGGCATCTCTTAGTGAAGGGAGGATAGGACCACCCCCCCCCACCCCCGAACGAAATGGAATTTATATAGAAAATATATACTTGTAAAAGTGTCTCTCCCCCCCCCCCCCCCCCCCCCCGAGAAAATATTTGATCTTGTTACTTAGAGATATGACACTCTCTGACGAAAACTGAATGTTCCCCAGCAATAGGTTCTACCTGGCCTCTGAATACGCCGAGCTGGCCAAGATGGAGGGGATCTTCATGTTCTGTGTGGGGGTCGGGGACGAGGAGAGGTACCGGCAGTTCCAGAGCTACGCGAGTGACCCCAAGTCAGATTTTCTATTTAGTGTGCCAGATTTTTACGCTCTGAAGAACATCAAAAATAAATTTTTGACCAATTTCGCCAAAGGTGTGCAATAATTTTACGAAACTATTTTTTGTATATTTATTTTTTATTCCAACCTCCATATTTGGTGGCAATGCATTAATATCGAGATGGAGATTAGAGTTATGAAAATGTATCTAAAGACCACTGTATGTACAACTATTTTTTTTAGATAATAAAAGGGGAAATAACTAGGTGCTAGTCATCTGCCAGGTTGGCTTTTTTTATGCCAAGTCTTCTAGTTGAGCTGGACACCAAATAATTGGCCTACTAGAGCCATTTTTTTTTTTGCTAATTGTTTATACTACTGATAAGGTTTTAAGTAATTATTGTATGGGGTGAGTTGTCAACCTATAATCATGGCAAGTTCTAAAGAAATGATATAAAACTTAATGACTATTATACGTGATAATTAAATTAATTTTTAAAATAGACTTCTATATTAAAACTAATAATATTAAAAAAATGTGTAGTGCATATACAAGCTATTTTAAAGTTAAAGTGTTAAAGTTATAAAACCAAATATATTTTTAAATCTATTTTCAGTTGAATATCTGCCGATTGGAGAAGAAAGTAAGTAAAAAGATAAACGTTTGTGTTTAAGTTTAACTAATTAACAAATGATAATAAATAGATTTGCCTGATGAGTTATCGGTAATGGGATATCATCACATTAAAATTAAGAAGTTAATAGGGGACACCAGGTCAACTAGAAGTCCTAACCTTAACGTCTTCTTCAGAGTGTGTTGGCAAGTTTCTAGACACTGTCTTTGTCTATGACAAGTCAGCGATGGGTGACAAGGGGTCTAAAGAGGTCAAATTATTTCTCAAAGAATTTATTGCTGGCGTCAGCGTCAACTCGGGCAAGGTCAGGGTCGGTGTCGTCTCCAAAACATGCCAGAAGGGTGACATCACGCTAGTACAGGTGAGTGGTGACATCACGCTAGTACAGGTGGGTGGTGACATCAGGCTAGTACAGGTGAGTGGTGACATCACGCTAGTACAGGTGAGTGGTGACATCACGCTAGTACAGGTGGGTGGTGACATCAGGCTAGTACAGGTGAGTGGTGACATCACGCTAGTACAGGTGAGTGGTGACATCACACTAGTACAGGTGAGTGGTGACATCAGGCTAGTACAGGTGAGTGGTGACATCAGGCTAGTACAGGTGAGTGGTGACATCAGGCTAGTACAGGTGAGTGGTGACATCAGGCTAGTACAGGTGAGTGGTGACATCACGCTAGTACAGGTGAGTGGTGACATCACGCTAGTACAGGTGAGTGGTGACATCACGCTAGTACAGGTGAGTGGTGACATCAGGCTAGTACAGGTGAGTGGTGACATCAGGCTAGTACAGGTGAGTGGTGACATCACGCTAGTACAGGTGAGTGGTGACATCAGGCTAGTACAGGTGAGTGGTGACATCAGGCTAGTACAGGTGAGTGGTGACATCACGCTAGTACAGGTGAGTGGTGACATCACGCTAGTACAGGTGAGTGGTGACATCACGCTAGTACAGGTGAGTGGTGACATCAGGCTAGTACAGGTGAGTGGTGACATCAGGCTAGTACAGGTGAGTGGTGACATCACGCTAGTACAGGTGAGTGGTGACATCACGCTAGTACAGGTGAGTGGTGACATCACGCTAGTACAGGTGAGTGGTGACATCACGCTAGTACAGGTGAGTGGTGACATCACGCTAGTACAGGTGAGTGGTGACATCACGCTAGTACAGGTGAGTGGTGACATCACGCTAGTACAGGTGAGTGGTGACATCACGCTAGTACAGGTGAGTGGTGACATCAGGCTAGTACAGGTGAGTGGTGACATCAGGCTAGTACAGGTGAGTGGTGACATCAGGCTAGTACAGGTGAGTGGTGACATCACGCTAGTACAGGTGAGTGGTGACATCACGCTAGTACAGGTGAGTGGTGACATCAGGCTAGTACAGGTGAGTGGTGACATCACGCTAGTACAGGTGAGTGGTGACATCAGGCTAGTACAGGTGAGTGGTGACATCAGGCTAGTACAGGTGAGTGGTGACATCAGGCTAGTACAGGTGAGTGGTGACATCAGGCTAGTACAGGTGAGTGGTGACATCACGCTAGTACAGGTGAGTGGTGACATCAGGCTAGTACAGGTGAGTGGTGACATCAGGCTAGTACAGGTGAGTGGTGACATCAGGCTAGTACAGGTGAGTGGTGACATCACGCTAGTACAGGTGAGTGGTGACATCAGGCTAGTACAGGTGAGTGGTGACATCAGGCTAGTACAGGTGAGTGGTGACATCAGGCTAGTACAGGTGAGTGGTGACATCACGCTAGTACAGGTGAGTGGTGACATCAGGCTAGTACAGGTGAGTGGTGACATCAGGCTAGTACAGGTGAGTGGTGACATCACGCTAGTACAGGTGAGTGGTGACATCAGGCTAGTACAGGTGAGTGGTGACATCAGGCTAGTACAGGTGAGTGGTGACATCAGGCTAGTACAGGTGAGTGGTGACATCAGGCTAGTACAGGTGGGTGGTGACATCACGCTAGTACAGGTGAGTGGTGACATCACGCTAGTACAGGTGAGTGGTGACGTCACGCTAGTACAGGTGGGTGGTGACATCAGGCTAGTACAGGTGGGTGGTGACATCAGGCTAGTACAGGTGAGTGGTGACATCAGGCTAGTACAGGTGAGTGGTGACATCAAGTAGCAGCATGTGTTCACGTCTCTGTCCACTAAACTAATTTCTCTGTGTACACCTGCCCCATAACGTCTCTGTCCACTTAACTAATTTCTCTGTGTACACCTGCCCCATAACGTCTCTGTCCACTAAACTAATTTCTCTGTGTACGCCTGCCCCACAGAACCTGCAACGAGAGACTTTGGCCAAAAGCCTTGAACTAGACAACAGCCCAGACCTAACTGACCTGGTAACACAAGCCCTCGAATCTTCATTCAGATTTGACAATGGAGGTCGCAGCTATGCTGAGAAACGTCTTGTCATCTTTGTGCATGGGCATATCAACAATTTAAACAAAATTTATCCACGTCTAGCTAGGACAAAGTACATTCAGGATGAGGTAAGTACATCTATGCCCTGGTATTATTTTGCTTCGTTTTGTCTGGAGCCATTTTGTAACCACTTTATCAGTAATATGAAGGCAGGACAGTATTTTTGTTTAATCCCCTTCGCCCTATATGGCATATAACAAGATGACAATTCAGTTAGAGGGACAACACATTTAATTTTCAACACTAAATCAATTAAAGTAAAATTAAGAACGAAGAAGATTAATCCCTTGCCATATTAATTGACAAGACACTATCTCTAATTAATTTAGTAGATACAATTAAGTGATAAAAATCTTTATAATTTTGAAAAAGAGAGATGTTTGTTAAACCAATCATCAGCACCATGGTGATAAATGTTGTCTGTGTTCATTTGACTCATTAAAAAGTTTGTAGATAGATACTACAAATACTTAAACTACTGCTTGCCTAATTGATTAAAACAGTTTAGTGCTACAAATTTAGTGAAATCAATACCAGAATGAGTGAAATCAATATCAATACCAGGTAAAGCAAAAACTTAAAATGACTATCATCTGTTTTGGTCAGGTCTACAAAATCTACATAATCAGGGTGGGAACAGAGTCAGACAAATCTTATAAAGAGCTCCTTGAGTCAATGGCCACCAGCAAAAACCATGTGTTTTATGTAGATGCAAGCAAAAACACAACAAGCAATGCAAGGCTATTCCTCAGTGACATTTTCTGCAAAGGTAAGATTTGAAGACAACTTTCTAAATAAAATTTAACTTGCTTGTGATTCTTAGTTCTCTAGGTATTGGTAAGATATTTTATAGCAAAGTTTATATGAACTTATCAAATAACTTGGGGTTTTTTTAATCACATTATAATCCCAACACATTCAGTTTAAATATTTTTTATCCTACAGATATTTGACATTTGGACACAAGCAATTCTGAAGCCAAGAATCATTTGATGTAGAATGTAATCTCAATGGATGCTAAATTTAAAAAAAAAAACATGTTTACAAACAAATCTTCAACTACAACACTAGCTTTCAATGTGTAATTCTATGACACATAATTAATGTATCTATGGACACCTTGTCAATTAGAGCAGTTTTGCTTTGTCTACTTAGTCTAGACTAATTGTCCTAATCTAGCACATAAGTTGGAAAAAAATAAATCCGATCATAGACTACTGTAAATATTGTGTTTTGTTCAGCCATTTTATCAAGTTATGTTTCACAAAATGTTGCATTGAGGTGTGTAAAGTTGTAACACTGCTGTTAAAACATGGTGCATATTGGTGGGTACATAGATTAGGAATGGAATAAAGATGTTACTACTGGCAATAACGTGGGATTGTGTGGTCAAATCATAGTGCATATGACAGCCTGAATGTATTGAGTTCCAATATAAGTATGCAAATGTAAACTCCCATTAATGAGATGGCTGATCTTCATAGATCAGACCACATCCCTTCATATGACTGGTCACTGAACTCCACTTGTCCAACAGACCATCAGGTTTAAATGAATCAATTAAGACAATATGGAAGACAAATCACTTCATCCCATAGTATGCTTCACTCAAAAACTGGAAGCAGATTGTGAGATACAGATTCTGACAAAAAAATTACTTTGATGTCTTAACATACAATAAGTAAAAGTCTTTGAAAAATAAAATGCGTGGGTCACTAGATTACCTATTGAATGCATTAATAGAGCAAGTTCAGTAACCCACTCATCTTTTTTAGTTGTGGGTATTAATATAATTTAGTAATCATTTATTCTCTTGATTTTAAAGCAATGTTATCTGTGTTGATGAACATGCTTAGTTTGAAACTTATCTGCCAATTAGGTGGTTAAAATTTTGTTGACAATGAAAGCTTTGATCCACAACAACAAAAACAAGACAGTCAAAAAGAGGAAGAGTTAAAAGAATGGGGAAAAATAAAACAAAAGGTGTAAATGAATTTTTTTATTTCTTGACATTTACTTAAGTGGAATAAACCTAGATGAGTGTGTGGCACCAATACCAGGTCTGCCGTGCTTGACGGGCTTGTATGTAATGGAAAACTCGCCCAAGTAATGTCCAACCATTTCAGGCTGAAAAATAATTCAATGAATAAATAATGGTCATTTAAAAAAAAAATACTGTATACAATTCCACTCTCATATAAAATCATAAGCTAAATTAAAAATATATAATTAATACCTTAATTTCAACTTGGTTGAATGTTTTTCCATTGTACACACCAACGATTGAACCAATCATCTCAGGAACAATGATCATATCACGCAGATGGGTTTTAACAACCTAAAATGTGAAAATATTGGAAAAATGTTATGATTATGAATTTTTACGCATTTTAGGAGGCAACATATGTTAACTCCAAAATAAGTGATTTCTTAATTGTCTATTGGGACTAACGTTTGCATTCTTGACTTCCCAAAGATAATTTAAAGGTCAAACTAATGCTGGCCTAATTTTTAGCATATGGTGACCTATACAAGATTATTGAATTCTTTCTGTAATGGGTGCCGGGTAGTCTTAAAATGCATACGTCAACACACAACCATATACTTGACAAACAAAGGCAATTTCAGATTGTAGGATCATCAAATACTCAGTAACACGGACCTATAATTTCATCACATCTTGCCCAGCTAAAAGCTACTAAAATGAAAATGAATGCAAAAAATTCAAACCTCTGGCTTTTCCAAATGTCCAGCTTCTTTTTTAGCTTTTCTCAGCCTCTTAATGAGAGCAAGTGGTTTACGCTTAAGTCCACGACTGAGACGGCGGCGCTGTCTGCAGTTGAACAAATCCGACAGCTGTTCTCTGAATTGAAAATTTAAAAGAGAAAACGGTGGTCACCATAATCATAAAAAATAAGCTATTGCATATTTTAAAATGCTTTTAATCCTGAAATAAATAATATCGTACAGCATAAAGAGCATTTGAATAGGAAAAAAGCCAAACATGCAAGAAAAAAGCCACGAGAATACATTGCAAAAACTCACATTGACATATCAAGGAGCTGATCAAGGTCCACACCTCTGTAAGTAAACTTACGGAAGGTCCTCTTTTTCTTCTTTTCTGCCAAATCATCATCTGCCTAGATTTGAGGAAAAAGAAAAAGTTGGATAATATTTTGTAATATTGACCAAAGCATTAGTATCACATATCTGAAGATACTTTCCTTTGAAAGTTTTATATGATTATACAATATTATAGCCTGAGCAATTAGTATTAAAAATAATTATGTTAAGGGGTAGGCCTAATAAAAGAAATACAAATTTATGGTTTTATCTCTGGACGACTGCAGTAGAGATCAGTTTTAATTTTTAATAGGGTAAGCAGGGAACTAAGCAATGTGTTTTATTAAACCTTAGGCACCCAACAAAACACCCAATAGAACAACAGATTATTTTTGAGGTAAAGCTGTTTCTTGTTCAGCTGAGGATTCATCTTATGTAATTCATGATCCACTTGGTCCAGCAGGGAGATAAAACAGGAATTATCCCAATGCTCTTTCCTCCAAATTTTTTAACTCCATAAATCAACTTTTTCTAAGCTAATCTTTAATGAAATTTGCAAGCATTGGCCTTTAGTAAGAAGAGTTTATTTTGGTGATTTCTTTTAGAGCAGTGATTGGTGGTGCCAAATCTAAATGGCAGACATTTGTCAGACTTTACTATGCTATAAAGTAGGCATTTTGGTAAATTTTGCCTAATTATCTCAGAATGATAAAACACACATAATATTGAAGGCCATAAACTGCCATTTAATAAACCACTAAATTTATCACTGTAGGCCCAGTAGTTTTTTTTTTTTATGAATTTTTAAAGTTGTATGTTAAACAGCTTATATTTTATTGTAAAGTTGCAAAATATTTGGTGTCCTTCTTTGAGTTCATATAGCGTTGTTATTTTTTAACATGTAATGATAAAACTTTGCATATTGATACTAGAGAGTACAGGCAACAGGAATATGCAATTGAAATAAAGAACAGTAAAGGTAAAACCAAAAATAATTAAGACTAATTAAGGGTCATGGCGTTTTTATATAGAGAGCAACGTTAGTCTATTGTCAAACTGCACAACTCTGTTGTTAATAAAGATATATTGATAAAACTTTGCATATTGGTGCTAGGGAGTACAGGCAACAGGAATATGCAAGTGAAATACAGCTTAATTAAAAGGAAAACAACTAATAATTAACTTAATAAAGCCCAATTAAGGAGTGCGGTGCCGTTCTACTATGATTGCCACAAGTCACTTTTCATACTGAATATCTATGTTGCTATTGATGATACAAAGATAAAACTTAGCACATAGATGCTTAAGGATGTTGGGAATAGAAATTTACAAGTCAAAAAAAATGCTAGGAGAAAAAGACAATCACATATAATAAAGTCTAATTAATGGGGGTGGCACTGAAATCTTGTATCAATAATACCTGTGTATTATACTCATACTGGAATATGATATGGTTAGGATTATGTTGAAGTATCTAAATATTAGTAGCATTAGTTATAGGCTACTTTTAATAAGTAGCCAAGGATGGTTAATCAATAGACAGCCTACAGAAACTAGATGAGATGTGTCGCAACCGAAGGATAGACAGCTGCCTTATTTGCTGATCTGAACCTACTGTTTAAAAAAAATTACTGTTGCTTAGTTTAAGTTATAAAATTAAGTCACATTGTTCAAAGTGTTACTGTTTCTGTTTTCTTTTTTACTTTAAAAAAAATGTATCTATTACTGTTGCTTTAGATCACATTATTAAAGTGAAGTGTTAATGTTTCTATTTTATATTTGACTTCATTTATTTTACTTTCCATGCCTCTATAGATCTAGTAGTATATTTTAGCTATTATTAAATTTTAAAGATAATATAGATCTAATCTGAGAAATGACCAATTTAATCTTTGTAATTATTTTCTTAATCAGTTTTTCCTGAAACGGGGTAACTAAAGTTTAGACATCATCCATAAGTAATTTTACAACATAATTATATATTTAAGCTTGATGCAATAAATATTAGTTCTATTAGATTCTTATAAGCAATTACTCATTAAAATACATAGATCTAAATCTATTCTATAGGGGCCTAATATTTATAAGGGCCTATTTATTACTATTTAAAATTTTAATTAGGCCTATTATTATTACCCAATTGAAAATGACTAATATGGAAGATTATTAATGAATGGGACTATTAATTCCATTGCTTTAAATTTTATTTAATCCATAAAAAACATTCTATAAGCTAAAATCTTGCCAATTCAATGAATAGTGTTAAACAGTAATATCAAATGTGCGATTTTTTATATTTCATGCATAATAAATATTAATATGGCATGGTCTATGGACCGTCATTATTAAAATTGCGTAGATCCCCTTCACTTCACGCAAGAAGCCATATCTGGTTACAAAGAGCTAAAAAGCCCCATAAAACCAACATTTCCACCCATGAAAATAGTTTGGCATTACTTATTTACTAGATCTAGTTTCCTGAACTTATCTCTTTTTTAAATGCCGAAATTTGGTTCTATCGATAATAGGTAACCTCGCGGCCCCTATTGCCCTGTTAAAAAATTGTGTCAGCGGGACCCCCCCAAGATTTACCAATGCTTTTTAAGCATGTTCCAATGTAAAGAACTCTATGAAACTGTTATTTTTGTTCTTGAGAATGGTTAGGATGCTCATTACAACTAATGTCTAGCTTATTATACTTTACTTTCTTGCTAAAATTAATACTAATTGAAAGAGGTCGGTTACTGCGTTTAATGAGACGTGCTCGCTAAGATACCTCGATAAAATTGGGATCGATATGTTAAAATGTAACTAATAGTTTTCCATACAAACATAGAATATAAAAACAGCCCACTTTGACGTATCGAATACACTAATTTATCGATTCTCTCATGATAACTAAGCACTTGAATGGAAAATGGCCGAAATTACAAAAGTTGGCTTGAAAAATTTCGGATGTGGCCAGATTAAACAAAATGGCGGACATCGAAATGCCTACTATAAAGAGTATTTATCTTTCTCTAAATCAATATCATAATAGTGTGATTGTTAGATAGCAAAATCTACATGAATACATCAATGTTGTAGCTTACATGGTTGATTAGGGAAAAGACAGTATCATCATCCATCTTTACATTCAAGAATCTCAGAACAACTAATTTCCTACTACACACTAGGTGTAGAAATAACTGTTCATTGGGCATATAGGCCCTACTATTAAATAAACCATGGGAAGTATGTGGCAAAAGGGCCCTGCCAATGTGTAAAATGCAGACTAGTGGTAGCTGGTACATTAAGTGTGTACACAGCACGCACTTGCTCCAACAGCTAAAAAGTAGAAGACAAGATAAAAACCAGGTAATTGTAGAGCTATGCACATCTTTTTCTGGCTAGACTCAGCCTTAAAAATTTAATGATTCAAGCTGCATTGTAGCAGCTATGCACATCTTCCGGCTAGAATCTGCAGACAGAGCTTTCTAGAGCAAACCTGACTATGCTGTTCATCAAAATCTTTTTGCAATACAATAGGTCATCAGTTCAGTTAGGCCTACAACTAGAATCTAGATCTCGAATAATAACTTGTCTGTTGTACACAGTGCCAGTATCACTTGTCTGACTTAGTTTCATTTATACAACTGGTTCTAGATTCTAGATCTAGACCTGACAGTGATGAATCTTCTAAGTAAACTAAATCTGTCAACATGTCAATTTCACTGAGTTATCTAGATCTAGACTAGACTCTATATCTACAAGGAACCTAGAACATAAAACATTCTGCATTCAATCAGATGTGCAGACACACAAAAAAACTGTTGTTTTATTACTAGTCTTCTTGGTGTCAGTTATAAGTTAAATGTAAAACAAAACACTTCAGGATAAGATATTACATTTTTGGAATAAATATAATTTAATATACAACAATTGCAACAGAAATTTTCATAAAATAGCAAAGATGAGGATATATTATAAAGGATTAAGAATGATTTTACTCGCTTACCATTTTCAGTGTTTCTCGACGGTGAAACAATATCAAAAAAGGAAGTTATTGACCGGATACACAATTCTTGTAATTTCTCAAAAGTAGAAATTTCTATCGCAAACTTTAGAGGAACAAATTTGAAAAAAAACGATAAAATGCATCAAATGTTGATAAATTTGTTTAAAATTATGCTTATAAATAAACTCTCTGTAAATGTATTGATTTTCTTCCTAAATTATTCTAGCTCTAAAATATTTTTTTTTACTTCTGAAACAAATTAATGAGTGAGAATAAAACAGTGTTTCTTTCAGATATTTTTCTTCGGAAGGTCACTTGGAATTTCGTCGAATCGTTCGGATAGGGGAGGGGTGGACGTGAGGTACCCACCTCCCCCCCCCCCCCGGAAGAGATGCCTGGGGGGGAAAAAACGTTATACCAATCGTAAAGGAAAATCATGACTAAACGCGTTGGAAAAATAATAATTTGCATGGACTGATAATAAGAAAAATGTAACTTAAGAGACGTTCTAGATCAAACTAAAAGAACTGTGGGGGGGGGGGGGGGGGGATTTGTTCAAATTATAATTACTTATATTCTTATATCCAGAGGCGTAGCGAGGGGGGGGGACATATGTCCCCGGGCTCCGACCTTAGGGGGGCGCAAAATTGAAAGTTTGAGGGGGGTGCAAATGAAAAGTTCGGGGGGTGCAAATCGAAAGTTTGAGGGGGGGTTGCAAATGAAAAGTTCGAGGGGGGTGCAAATCGAAAGTTTGTCCCCGGGCGCCGGGAAGGGTCGCTACGCCTCTGCGTATATCAAATGTAGATCTATAACTTAATATTTCTATAAGCGTGAAAAATTTTTTTTAATTTAAACCTTACACCAGACTGTGGTAGATGAAGTAGACTACGTATGTGACACCCTTCTCTTTGCCAAGCCGTTTATCTTGCCTCAAATTTAGTCAAGTACCTATTAAATTTAAAGCTGGTCTCTTTCCACAAATTTGGTCAAGTACCTATTATAGCTAGGTCTTTGTCCATAAATTTAGTCAATAACCTATTACTAATGTATAAATCATTAGAGTTGGTCTCTTCCACAAATTTAATCAAGTAGGCCTGATATTAGAGCTAGTCGACACTAGCTTGTGATCTGAACTCGAGTGTCATTTTTGTTTAAAGTGAGCAATTTTTTTTTTGTTTTGTCGGCATGTGACCTCTGGGATTCAGGGTAGTTCGTGTCTGTGGTCGTGTCATTCAGACCCAAGGCTGCTGTGGACACGGACGGAGCCGTTGTCTATGATGTAATAGATTGAGATAATTGTATTGGTATTATATTTATATTGTTATCTTGAGTGATGTCCCTTACATGTTGTTATCTATATATAGTTGTCTCTGGCCACTTCCTTTCTCTCTTTGCATCATGGCTGTCTGTAAATAAAAGGCTGTTAACACCAATGTGGCTCCTCGTCAATCTACCTCATTTTGGCGACGAAGGATAAACATATACTAGAAAGAGCACCTACTTACGCAAAAAAGAGGTTTGCTAGAGCTTATTAGCTAATTATTTCTAGAATAATGGCGCTGTATGGCCAAATAAAAGAATTTGATGCGAATGATGAAATCATTCAGGATTACCTAGAGAGGTTAAGCTTTTACCTAGAAGCTAACAACGTGACGATAGAAGCCAAAAAGAGAGCTATTTTGTTAACAGTCATAGGGCCTCAACAATTTAGGCTACTAAAAGACTTATGCGCACCAGCTAGTCTAACTACCAAGAGCTTTAACGAGCTGAGCAAATTGCTAACAGACCACCATGCGCCTGTACCATCAAAGTTTCTATGTCGAGCTAAATTTGACAGTAGGACTCGTCAACCAAACGAGTCAATATCAGAATATGTTGCTGCTTTACGTCATTTAAGTAAATTTTGTGAATTCGGCGATACACTGTCTGACAGATTATGTGAAAAGTTTGTGACAGGTGTAAACAGCCCTGATATTCAAAGAAAGTTGCTGCTCGAGTCAGATCTAACATTAGAAAAAGCAATACAACTTGCAATGTCATTCCAGCAGTCATCTGATGCAGCGAGATCTTTAGCACCTTCAGAGATCCATGCAGTAAACAGCAGGTTAGTCAATAAACACCAACCCCATCAGAGCATTCCAACTTATGCTAAACAGCCTGCTCGTTCAAATCCTAGATCTAAATCTAGTAATAATTATCAAAAATGTCATCGATGCAAAGGTCCCCATGCATCTCATCGGTGCAAGTTCAAGTCAGCAACTTGTTATAAGTGCGGTAAGCAAGGTCACATTGCTAAGGCCTGCTTTGCAAAGTCTTCGTCTGTTGCTAAATCTAGCCAGTCAAGACAGTACCGCAACCAAAGGCAGCACTATGTTAACTCTCACCAAGACTACCTAACCCAACCAATGAACCACTCTACCTGTGAAAATGCTCAAACTGAATCGCAGCCGGATTTCAACCTGTTCTCTGTGAAAACAATAAGTCATGCTCCCATCAATGTACCAGTTTATATCAACGGTAAGAGCATCAGCTTCCAACTTGACACTGGAGCATCTCTAACAGTCATAACAAAGAAAGATTTTGACGCTGTCACAGGAGGATCAGTGCCTCTACAGCCATGTCACAAGTGTCTAACAACATACACTGGTGACAATGTTCCGGTAATAGGAGAGTGTATGGTTCATGTAAGTTATAATGGTCAAAGTGTTAAACTTCCTCTTCTTGTGGTTGAAGGAAATGGACCGCCATTACTAGGTAGGAACTGGTTAAGTGATCTTAAGTTAAATTGGGAGAGTATTTGTTCATTGAAGAATGTAAAAGAATCTAGTCTTACTTCACTAGATAAAGTTATATCTGAAAATAAATGTGTTTTTGGTAACTCTGGATTACTAAATGATAGAACAGTGAAGTTAAGCATTAAAGACACAAATCCAAGATACTGCAAAGCTAGAGTTCCACCTTATGCAATGAGGAATAAAATTGAAAATGAGCTAAGTAGATTGGAATCTAATGGCATTATAAAAAAGTTAGACTATTCCGATTGGGCGTCGCCCATTGTGCCAGTGTTAAAGAAGGATGGTTCTATAAGAATTTGTGGAGATTATAAAACTACACTGAATAAGCAAATAGAGCTAAATAGGTACCCTATACCTAACATTGAGGAAATCTCTTTGAATTTGGCAGGAGGAGACAAATTCACTGAATTAGACTTTAGTCATGCTTACACTCAACTAGAACTGCATCCAGATTCAAAAGTCTATATGACAATAAACACACATAAAGGACTCTACCAATATGAAAGACTATGTTTTGGCATATCATCTAGCCCTGGAATTTTCCAAGCTGTCATGGACAGTATTTTTAAGGATATTCCAAATGTTTGTGTGTACTTTGACAATGTGTACATAACTGGTAAGAATGACACTGAACATCTTAAAACACTAGATAAAGTATTGAAAATTGTTGGTGAAAAAGGTTTAAAGATAAACAAAGATAAATGTCAATTCATGCTGACAGAAATTAGTTTTCTTGGTTATATATTGAGCAAACAAGGCATCAGACCTCAACCTGAGAAAACAAAAGCCATTAAAGAAGCACCCAAACCTGAAAATACCCAACAACTAAGAGCTTTTTTGGGCTTAATAAATTACTATGCAAAGTTCATAGGAAATCTGTCTGGTAAACTATCACCACTGTACAAGCTGCTACAGAAAAATGCAACTTGGCACTGGGGTAAACAACAAGATACTGCTTTTAATACAGCAAAAGAGGCTTTGTCTGCTGACACCTTACTAACTCACTATGACCCAGGGAAAAGACTTATATTAACATGTGATGCTTCACCAGATGGTGTAGGAGCAGTCTTGTCCCACATGGATGAGAAGGGTGACAGACCCATTGCATTTGCCAGTAGATCTTTGAACCAGGCTGAGAAAAATTATTCTCAGTTAGATAAGGAAGGCTTAGGCATCATTTTTGGTGTTAAGAAATTTCATAAGTTTCTGTTTGGTAGGAAGTTCACCATCTTTACAGATCATAAACCATTGCTAGGTTTATTTGGAGAAAACAAAACCCTACCTGAGCATGCCTCACCAAGAATTCAAAGATGGGCTATCACACTAACTGCATACAATTATGAATTGAAATGCAAACCTGGATCTGAGAATAGTGCAGATAGTCTTAGTAGATTACCTTTAAAAAAAAACCAAAGCCTGAGCTATGTACCAGAAGATGTATTTGTTCTCTTCACTATCATGGATAACTCCAATATAAATGTGAATGATATTAAAAGAGAAACACAAAAAGATGAGTGCTTAATAAAAGTATATGAGCACTGTAAGAATGGTTGGCCTGAAGAGTCTGTGAATGATGACTTAAGGCCATATTAAATAAGAAATAAAAACCTTTGTGAAGATAATATAAAAGATGGAGAAGATGCAGTCCATTATCAGTCAGAGCTACCTAAACAAAGTATTTGTAACTTAATAAATGATTATGGTGATATGGCAATTTCAAATGTTTTAAAGAAAATACATTAGTAAGAAGGAATGTGATCATCAAACAACTTTGCTAACATCATTAGCACTTACAGAAACTAAAAGGGTAACATCAAAGGTAAATACCAAACAGAAGAAGCTAAATGTGACAATGAAAGAGTAAACAGGTTATTAGCCAAATACCGCACAACTCCTCATATAACAACAGATGTTGCACCATGTGAATTGCTATGTGGTAGGAAAATTAAAACTCATCTTGACCTACTACATCCAACTGTTCAAAGGTCTGTTTCCCAACATCAACATACACAAAAAGTAAATCATGACAAATCATCCATTGAAAGAGAATTTGGTATTAATGAGAATGTGTATCTAAGAAACTATGGGAGAAAGGAAAAATGGATACCAGGTCAAATTGTTCAATGTACAGGACCTGTGTCTTATAAAGTAAAAACAAATGATGGACTTATTGTCCGTAGACATGCAGACCAGTTAAAAATAACTTGTGCAGATAATAAGTGTGAATCGGTCAATCCCACCAAATCTGATCAGTTCACACCAACTCAGTTTGTTCCACAACCAAGTTCTGTTGATATGAGTGAACCAAGTTGTCTGGAGTCAGAAAATGTAAATTCTGGAGTTAATGATTTAAATCCTAGACCTCCTGAGATAGAGAATCCAGATGGTCAGAATATTGAGTCACCAAATCAAAGGCCACTGAGAAGGTCAAGCAGGACAATCAAAGTCCCAAATAAGTTAGACCTATGATTTTAAAGGTCAAGAGGACTTTGACATTATTGTTTTGTATCTTGATTATGTTGTGGCATATTGTGCATTGTTTGTAAGGATGTAATCTACCATAGTGTTCATGTTACAATATAATTGGTGATTTTAGGATACTATCAATTGTTCTATTGAGAGATGTGTTATTGTGTTCTAAGGGTAAAGGGATGTAATAGATTGAGATAATTGTATTGGTATTATATTTATATTGTTATCTTGAGTGATGTCCCTTACATGTTGTTATCTATATATAGTTGTCTCTGGCCACTTCCTTTCTCTCTTTGCATCATGGCTGTCTGTAAATAAAAGGCTGTTAACACCAATGTGGCTCCTCGTCAATCTATAACATATGATAAGTTGATCATGTAGACCTAATGAAGGGTTACTGCTTTTTTTACAGTCTTTCTACGTTTCTACTGTCTACATAGCCGGTTGGCTTGGATGTTAATGTCAATAAATCCAGTATTTGACAACAGCGTCGTTCCATTGTGTGCTATCTCTCAGGGTCAGCCCTTTTAAACACAACACCCCAGTGGGTAGTAAGCATCCACATTGAGGCAGTGTTATATATATATAATGATGGAAAAAAATTGACCCCCCCCCAATGAGACGATCCTGGCTACGCCACTGCCCAAGAGCCCTGCGACGCAACTTCTGAAAAACAAAGCACACGTCTAAAAATACCCAGTTGATAAAGATTTGATGAATCTATCTATCTATCTATCTATCTATCTATCTATCTATCTATATATATATATATATATAAAGCAATGTATGTGTGTGTGTGTGTGTTTGTCCTTTATGCATTACTACACCTCTCATCACATCGCCTTGAAACTTTGGGAAGTTGTTGAGAATATTCCTGGGGAGGTTTCTGCGAAAAAAAATATTTCAAATTCGCAAGGGCGGCGCCACGGGAGGGTGCAATTTTTCTCTATATACGGTATATGAAAATAGTAAACGTGAATTGTAGTGACACTGTTCACACGATCGCCATGACACTTTAGGAAGTTGTTGAAAATATTCCTGGGGAGGTTTCTGCGAAAAAAAAATATTTCAAATTCGCAGGGGTGGCGCCCCGATAGGGCGCGATTTGTTTTTTTCTATTTACGGTATATAAAACTAAAAGTCGATTTTGGTTTGGCATCGTTCATCCAATAGCCATGAGACTTTGGGGAGTTCATTATACCACTCTAGGGAAGGGATCTGTAAAAATAATTTTTAATTTCGCAAGGGCGGCGCCACGGGAGGGTCCGATTTTTCTCTATTTACGGTATATAAAAATAATAAAAGTGAATTGCAATGACACCGTTTATCCGATAGGCATGAAACTTTGGGGATTTCATAATAAAACTCTAGGGAAGGGTTCTGTAAAAAATCATTTTTAATTTCGCAAGGGCGGCGCCACTGGAGGCTGCGATTTTTCTCTATATACGGTTTATAAAATTTCGGTTTCACACCGTTCATCCGTGTACCATGAAACTTTGGGGAGATGATTAGATCACTCAATGGTAGGGTTTGCAAAAAAAATATTGTTTAATATTGCAAGGGCGGCGTCCCCGGGGTGGGGGGTGGGAGCGATTTTTTTTCTCTATACACGGTTTATAAAAAATAAAACTCGGATGCGGTTCATCCGAGTACCATGAAACTTTAGGGAGTAGATGAGAATACTCCCGAGAATATTTCTGCGAAAAAGAAAACTAAAGTTTCTTATGGGCGGCGCCATATAGGGTACAACTTTCGTCAATACACGGTTTGGCGCCCAGAGTTTTAGAGCGACTATGTTGGCACTTGGCATCCGTTAATCGAGCGTCCTGTATAGCGAGTAAGGAGTACTACTATATTCAGCGGTAAAACTACAACAGGCTTATAAAAATAACTTTGTAACGCGAGGAAATCCTTCTGTACAGTTTCGTCACCTTGCGAAAGATGAAAAAATAACTGTTTGAATATGAGGAGCCTACTGTAGAGTTTCGTCACTTTGCGAATGATGTAATAAGCATCTATTATTAGACAATCCAGGCCGAAATTGAGACCGAGCATCTAATAATAGACCATTAGTAACGCTAGCATATTGCATCAGTCACACTGATATTTAAAACACGTCAAATAATTTTTTTACGTGTTAAAGAAAAAAATCCTGATCATTTGTGTCACATTAGCGAATGACGAAATCTGCATCATTATTAACAGGATGCTATTTGGCCGATGGCGCCTGTTAGTTTTAAGGAGCCAGGGGTAGTACGCCGCGCCTATGCGGTAGTGTAATCGGGGGGAGGGTGGGGGCCCTGAGAGCGCCCCTCTACGTTCTGACACAGAGGCGGTCACCGAAGTGTGTTCTACCATATTATTTCGGTGAGTGATTAATGTACACTCAATGTTTTCATGCGGTAGTGTAGGTAAACCCGTGTCCCGATATTTATGATAGAAGCGCAGGCATTGTTTTTTTTTTAAATAACTCACTTTTAGAAAAAACGGCCACGCGTCTAAGAACATATGATTGGTAACGCGTTGGTGAAATCCTTCTAATACATTTCGTCAAACTTTCTTCTATCCCCGCGGCAACGCGCGGGGGACGGGTACGCTAGAACCTCATAAAAATCTGCGTCAGTTTGGTGTGTTGGACTATATTTGGAGAGTGTGCTTCTCCTAAGAAAACTGTATAAGGCAGCCGGCGTGTTGGAAAACATTTTTGTTTTTCGTGTACCAGGTGGATAATAAACACTAGATCTATGTGTCCACGAGAACTCGTGTAAATTAAAAAATAAATTTTGAACGGCGCTTGTTTTCCATATTAATCCATATATATATATATATATATATATATATATATATATATATATATATATATATATATATATATATGCCCATATATCAGTGCCTTAGCGAGGTCGGGTGTCACCCGGTGCGGCACTTAATGGTGTCACCCCCAGAGGCGTAGCGACCCTTTCAATTTTCGATTTGCACCCCCCCCCCCCCCAATCGAACTAATTCAGTGGAATTATTTTTCTCTAGATCTATATATTTTGCTATTTTTTTGCCTTGGTGTCACCCCCTAAATAAATGGTGTCACCCGGTGGGGTCCGCACCCCCCTCTGATATATATATAGATATATATATATGCATAGGTAAGGTCCCAAAAAATATCTGTTGGTATGTTTTTTCTAGTTCCGCCGCTCAGCGTAACATCCAATTACGGTAAGCCCAAGGCAACTATCAATTGTTCAACCCCACCCCCTTTTTAAAATAAGTTCTACATAATTCATGCTGACCAAAAGTACCTAACCCCACTCCCACTAGGTGCTTTTTGTTATGTTGCTGTCACACAAGCGATGTAGAAAACTGTTCAGTCTGTAAGGCCAAGTGGCAATCTATTTTCATACCTTTGTATAAATGGCTCAATCTTTTTCTACCTCTTGACGGTCACCGCCAGAGGAGGCCGTCCCTAAAGAGGGTGTCTCTGACCGCCAAAAAAAATCACTTTGGTGTCACCCCATCCCCTACATATACTATTTAATTATGAAATGGATTTTTTAAATTTGGTGTCACCCCTTAAAAGTTAAATAGTGGCTCCAGGTGCTGACCGCAACCCACGACGCTCCTGCTCCACCATTCGACAGCGATGTTTCAATTTGTGCTCTCATTCAGATTAGCCCCGCCACTAATGCAGAGGTGTAGGCGTGAAAAGTTAAGCACCGCCACTTTTTTTATACATACACGCAACCTTGAGGGTTAGGTACAGCAACAGAATTTTTCATGCAAATTAATAATGGCATGTTCAAATCTCCCTCTTTCTTCAATAAAAAGTACAAGTTTCATATTTATTTATAATATGGATGGCAGGGCCTATCATCTGGTCTTCAAGATTTAGTTAGGCCTACAAAATAACACGTTTAAACTTAAAGTAACTCAAATGGTTTGTTTAACACAGATTGCTTGCCCCAGTTTATAAAAATAAAATTACAAAGCCATCTGCTCTAAATGTCGATCCCTTAACCTCACATTAATCAGTCTTTTTTCTTTCATCTTAAGAACATACCATTCAGCAAATATAGAGCTAACACCCAATATATTATTACACAGCACTTAAAATTAACAATAAATAGCCAAAACTCCTATATCCACTTTATCCTGACCAGTGGTGGCACACAAGGGACAGGCCACAAACACAAAGTAATTGCACAAATAAAGCGGATATTTCATACAAATTATGAATGGCAGTTAAGTAAGGTTTGAAATTTTTATATTGTCTACTTCCAAATAGCCATGACCTAAAAAATGTGGTATACACTTCCGTACTACTGCTTAGTACCAAACATAAAAAACTAAATAAAACATATAAATCAAAGGAACTTTTAATGTGCCTGACAAATAGACATTTATTTCTTAGCAGGCTTTTTGGCAGCAGCTGGCTTTCCTCCTTTCTTGGCCAATCGCTTAGCTTTCCTAGCAGCAGATTTACCTTTAGGCAATGGCTCCAACGGCTTGGTAATCTGAAATTTGGCAGTTTATTCAAAATCAAGTTCATCAAAACAATAGAGGATAAAAAAATAAAAAGCAAATTAAAAAAAAAATAGGCATCAGGAGGTAAGAATCATCACTATTTGTCTGTAACACGGACCTGAATATCATCATGTTGCCATAAAAAGATTTTTAAAATTCAAACTTACGCCTCTCTTCTTGTTTAGAAGTTCCTCCTTAGCCCTCTTACGCAGTGTTTCAATGTGCTTAGCTTGTTTCTTTGCATGTTTTTCATAAGGATTAAGTCTGACCATAACTCTGTAGTTCTTAAGAGGATTTTTCTTAAGCACTCTTCTCTTGACCTCCCTCCTGCATAATAAGATTTAATATAAAAATGGACAAAAAAAGTTTTAAATAAAGAAAATGTTAAAATTTAAAAGAAAACTTACTTGGGTGCCCTGACAACAGACTGAATTTCATCACTCTTCAAAAGACGAGCCAGATCAAATGATGCCATCTTGTGCATGGGCAAGCTGTTGTAAAAAAAAAAAAAAAAATGTCAGAAACTAAGCACATTATGTTCTTAGGGTTTAATTAAGCTAATTAGTCATCAACTAGACATACTTGTATCCCTTCTTTTCTTTAGATTCTTTGCGCCAAGTACCATAAATGTCATCCAGACGCTTGAATGCCGATTCAGTCCAAATGCAAAATCTGCCCACATGACCACCAGGAGCAATCTTCAGCAAATTGAGTCTGTCAACACTGATAAGAGTAATACCTGCGAAGTAAAAAACATATAATTAAAATGCTCTCAAAAGTAGTATGAATGTATATTAATAAGCACGGCAAAGTCAGGAGGTTAAAATCGTCATTTAATGTCTGTAACACGGACCTAATATCATCATACTCTGCCAATGTATTGCTAAAAGTGAGCAATGCTAATACATACCAGGAATATTTCTGAAAGCACGAGTAATGCCATTGTCCTTGTTATAAATTACAAGAGGACCCCTTCTTTGGATACGACGACGGTTCCTCATCTTACCTCTTCCAGCACGGAAGCGCTTGCTGTTGTATACCTTTAATCATACAAGTTTTTTTTTATATAAAAAGTGGAATGAAACTAATTGAACATAACAGTTCACATATAATTTTTATTAAAATAGTTTGAAACCAAACATACCTTTTCAATATCAGACCAAGCCTTTAGTTTCTTAAGAACAAGAACAGCCTCTTTCGTTTTTTTAATTTCCTCAATTTTATCACTAACAACAAGTGGAACCTCAGGGATTTCCTCAATGCGATGACCTAATAAAATAATGAAAATTAAGCTCACCCACACAAAAATTAACAAGCCAACTCTGTCAATAGAACCAATAGAACACAACCTAATTTACATTTAAGTTAGGAACTGACCTTTGGACATGACTAATGCTGGGACGCCAGTTGCTGCAATAGCTGAAGTAATAGCATAACGGCGCTGGTTGACATTTATCTTCCTGTGCCAACGTCTCCAGGTTCTGGTTGGAGCAAACATGCGACCACCACGGCACATGTTTCCAAAAGCACCCTGACCTGATCTGTGAGTACCACCACCACGCACACGAGGAATACGAGCAACAGCACGACCTGTGCCCCAAGACTCAGCCGAAGTCTGGTGACCTGTTAAAAAAATAATACAAATAATCGGAGTTTGATTTTTCAGATTTTGATACTGATGCCAGAGGTTTTCAAAACAACACCCACGATGACAAGATTCACTTAGAATTAAATTCTAGCTTGAACTATGTCATTCTAAAACAGTTAGATTTTTGTGAATAAGCAGATCTTGTAAAATTACAAACCTGCTTTCATTGAAACAGCATATGGTTGTCTAGTGTTTTTCAGCATTTGAAAGTGAACTGTGTTAACAATATCTGGTCTAATTGGTGCTTTAAACACAGCAGGGAGAGTAATGTTGGTACCAGTAGCCTCTCCCTTTTCACTATGAACGGTTATAAGTGGCCTTGCTGCCTGTAATAGGAAAAATTAATCAGTAGCTTGCAAATAATTTGTGCCCAGATCTCTAGCTAGATCTAGAGTAAAGTTCCACGCGCGGTCACACAAAGCGGAAAATTCCAAATTCCCGATTTTCATCGGGCACTATTTTATAACCATTTCACACAGAAACAAACCCAAAGTACTATATTATTCCTCTGCCTTTCTACTCTTAATATGTATCAATCATTTTATATTCCTACGTATTGAATTTGAGATATTCATGTTTTAATGACGTGCTACTTGCGATATTTTTTCCCCTCTTTTTTTTTCCCTGCGGCCATCTGAACCGGCTGCGTAACGATCGTGTTTTATACGTTTTAATCATAGTTTAATAAATAAAATTAATATTTTACACTTTTAAACGTGTTGTTGATTGTATTATTAATTAATAGATTTCAAAACCAAATTAAAAACATGTTAATTAAATTAATTAACGACATTAAAAGTTGACCCAGAGATGACTTAAGGGACGCAACTATAATAATCATAACAAAGGGACGTAACAACCACTGACAAGACATAACGTAACATTTGCTTAGATATGCTTGTATGTAGAGACACAAACTAGATTTAGAAGAAGTAGATGCTTGAAATAATTTAGAATAGCAGAAAAAAATAGAAATTATACAGATTCTAGGCTTAGCTTGAAATGTAGAGCATCTAGAACTAGGCTAGTCTAGCTCAAGTCGGTTACGCAGCGCGGTGAAACCACCCAAATCGACACCCAAGCTGCGGCCACCCCTATTCACCTATCAGGTTGCTTTATTAGCCTTATCTATCGTATGTATAGTGTCCCGCACATATTGTAGAAGCTATTTATAGTTAACCTAGTTATAAAAAGCTTTGATAGGTTGGTTTATTCATCTCATCGGGGACCTAGTGTTTTTCATACGGGGAACTAGAATCGCCTACGACGTCATACCTCGAAACTTTAAAATTTAAAAACTCGACTTCCAGAAGGAGAAAAACAAAAGAATTTGACCTGGATATATTTAGAAATGGACAGGTTTACAGCAGATATCGGTAGTTTCGTATAAAACATCAAAACAAATATTGTACGAAGCGATAAACAGGCGATGGCCGCACCGGTGTTTTAACCGCGCGTGGAACTTTACTCTAGATTAGAATATCAATATAACTGGCAAAAGCCAAAAGAAGGTGTACTATGTAGTAGTGTACCCACTTAAAATTTGTAACTTGACAGTTTGGTGGCTTTATTACATGTAAGACATGGATAGTACGACATAGGCCTATATATTTGATTGAATTAGATCTAATATCAAGGTTGTACCGGTATTTAATCCGTAAGCGGCAAAACCTACGGTTTCCACACCGAAGTGAGTAACCGGCGACCGCCATGGCCGACAACACGTGAAAGTTGAAAAAAAAAGATAGACTATATCTAGAAAACATTGTCGACAGGGCAGGCAAATTAAAACACAGCAATGCTGGAGGTTACATTTTACATATGGATTAAAGTTATAACATATAGATCTAACTAGTCTAGTTAATAACGAGTTTTTTTACCATTTTTAGGGTGTTCGTCACACGGCTTGCCACCACGTTGATTATCACGGAAAAGAAGGATTGTGGGATTCTTTGGGAGCTTATCGGCGTATCGATATCAAAATACTTTCAAGTTGGCAGTTTATTCTAGCAATTCCTTATAAATATATTTTAAAGAATACATTTTATACATTTTAGCAAAGTATTTATCCCAAAATTTTAACAAATATAGTTATCAACTTAATAAAAGGTATTTTAAACTTATATTTTTTTATTACTTAAAAGTAAGACAAAGTAGTCGATTATAGCTAAATAGTTCCTGCTAATATCAATCCGCCCAGTTAACTTCCCCATTTGAGGGAAAAACAGGCGCTTGGCCCTAGATTGATAATGATATATTTATTAGTTCTTATTTCCTCTTCCAACTTCCATCCAGCTGAAACCAATAATGTTTTGTAGATAAATAATCCTTAATAACATTAAATTAAAAAGACTATAAACTACATTTAAAATTAATAAAGCGTGTACTTTCACGTTGGCGTAGCTAACTGTAAACATTGTGTCAGTAGCGTACGCAGAGAGGGTGGGTGAGTAGGGAAAACGGGCGTCCCCCCTGTGGCTATTTTCTAAATAACATAGTAGCGCCTTTTTTTCCGGGTCGGTAGATCTATGTAAATCACGTCCTTATAATCACGTCCAAAAACAAGACACCATAGCAGTAGCGTATGTAAGTTTGCAACAAGTATTGTAATTTGAAATTCTAAAAATAAAAGCATCACGATGCTATGCCAAAAAAAAAAAACCCAATCTAACAGAAACATTACAGATCAGACTGGGGGGGGGGGGCCCTTACCACAAGGTTTTTGCAAGCACATGGCAAATCCAGATAAGGCACAATATATATATATATATATATATATATATATATATATATATATATATATATATATATATATATATATATATATATATAAATTACGGTCAAAGCCCGAAGTCGGTCAATGCGCGGATTGGCCGGCCAATGCCTCCATTTTTTAGCGCAATTTCCATACTGGCAATTGCGTTTAATAAGGCGTCATTTCTGGATGGATGGATGGATGGATGTGTGTCCGCAGCTTTAAGTCGTATCTCCTCCTCAACGAAGCAATATCGAGGACATAGTTCCAAAGCAAATATGTTAAGCAAGTTCCGAGGATGAACATAGGCCAAAAAAATTCCCGGAATTCCTTCCTGGATTTCCCGGAAAAGCCAAAAAACCTCGAACAAATGCAGTTTTTTGTCCATATCTCGGCAACCAGACCACTTAGCGACTTGAAACATTTACCAATCGATTCCTGCCATAATTTAGACCAATATTGCCGAAGAAAGTTTTCAAAATTATCCTTTCGTTCGGTCACAAAAAATTAATTAAGAACACTTAAACTGAGCATCGTGTAGGCCTAGGATGATATTTACTACTTTTTTAAACTGAGCATCTTGTAGGCCTACTCGTTAAAATAAAACTATTTCCGTTGATATAGGTTAATATAGTTGTCTTTTTTTTTTACTTATTAATTCAAACGTTATTCTTGTACCCTATTAATTTATATATAATTTATATGAGAGTGATAGGGAGTACAATTACAAGGTTTTGTTTCGCTAGGCCTAATCATTTTTTCACATTTAAAAAAAAATTAATTAAGGAAATTGCGCTTAAATTGTCACTAGACTTTTTATTAACTTGTTTTGTTATGTTTTGTGCTATATTTTGTGTTCAGTTACTTCTGTAATTTGTGAAAACAGATGAAAAGGACAGTGGCTTTAGTGTTTATTAAGCATACCCGGTGCTGCCCGGCTTTGGGCTTAATCATAAATTTCCAATTAAATGTCTATAGGCAAATATTGACTTTTGAGAATATATATATATATATATATATATATATATATATATATATATATATATATATATATATATATATATATATATATATATATATATATATATATATATATATATATATATATATATATATATATATATATAACACCAACCTTTAACCTAATTAACTTAACCACAATAAACTATCTTCACAGTGTTTCTTTCAGACTTTTTTCTCCAGGGCGGGGACGGGGGGGGGGGGGCGGGGACGGACGGACATCTGAAACTTTCGGGGTACTCACAATGAAACCGCACCCAGAATAATGAAAACGCGATCACGATTTAGTCTAGATAGAACATTGGCCAGGACATCCCGGCCAGTGCGCGCATTGGCCGGCCAATGTACGAAATATTTATCCGCGGGCTGGCCTCGGTGGACCGGCCAAAGTCTGAAATAGCTCTTGATTTCGGCCTTTGGCTAGGGACAAAGTCCGAATTAGAAGATCATGAGCAGATTTTGGTTTTTTTTATACCGTAAGGATCATAAAAATTAAGTCTTTGTTGATTATTATTTGGAATTACATTGTTATTTTTAAACTTGCAGCTATTTGTTGTGCACTAGGTTGTGCAATTACAGTAAATGTAGCCTTGGCCGCCGGTCAGTGATTGTAAAGATGCGATTGTTCGTTGTGATTTTCCTCAGTGCCAACGGGTGACAATGAGAGCAGTTTTTCGAGAATAATTGAAAACTAACTTCTAGCTTGTAGTTGTTTAAATACACCATGTTCCGTTCCTAGCTTGTAGAAAGCGCCCTCGACGCTCATGACAACTTCAATGACGCTTCGGAGATCACCGCGACCTCTGCCAACATCTGGAATACGGAATACGAATACGGATGCGACAAGTATCTCCCACTTCAGCTTGTTTAACTTTTGTTAGCACCTTAGTATGGCGATTGTTTGATTCCTTGATGAAAATTACGGTTTTTCATAAGACTCTCAGCCCAATGAGCTGATTTATCTGTTTGCATCCATGTCATCATCATGTTTTGAACATCTTAGTTGGCACGTTCTACTGAACTAGTTTAAGTTCAGGCGACATGTTCTTTAATTCAGAAACAGCTTGATTCACAAATTCTTTTCCATTTAGGTTCGGATTATTTATTTTGGCAGCCATCTGGTATTTCTGTCTCTTGATCTGACGGTCCTTTTGGTCCATGTCGCATTGCATATAGAATGCTATACAAACAAGAGCCAAACAATCCGTTACTCACAATGAAACCGCACCCAGAATAATGAAAACGCGATCACAACTTAGTCTAGATAGAACATTGGCAAGTACGTCCCGGCCAGTGCGCGCATTGGCCAGCCAATGTACGAAATACACTCTAAGTGCTAAGTTCTTCGGGCTTTGGCCAAGAGAGCCGGCCAATGCGCATATATATATATATATATATATATATATATATATATATATATATATATATATATATATATATATATATATATATATATATATATATATATATATATATATATATATATATATATATATATATATACAGTGGCGTAGCGAGGTCGGGTGTCACCCGGTGCGGCACTTAATGGTGTCACCCCCCCCCCCTAGAGGCGTTGCGACCCTTCCCGGGGACAAACTTCCAAGTTTTCGATTTGCACCCCCCCCCTCAAACTTTCGATTTGCACCCCCCTCAAGTTTTTCTCTATATATTTTGCTATTTTTTGCCTTGGTGTCACCCCCCTAAATGGTGTCACCCGGTGCGGTCCGCACCCCCCGCCCCCCTTCGCTACGCCCCTGTATATATATATATATATATATATATATATATATATATATATATATATATATATATATATTGGGGGCAGAATTTTTTTTTTGCGGGGTGGCCCTTTTTTTTCTAGTTCCGCCACTGGTCAGATCTAGACTGTTTATACTATAAACACTGATGACAGAATTACATACCATCAAATGATCATTGACGAGGTTGATTTTTTACAGAAGATATATTGTCAGAGCAGTTTTCAACACGTACTTTATAGATCTAATATATTTAAGGCTTAAAGGGTCATCCACAAATGACGAAAGGCTTTTTGGACGGCTATTATTTTCCCCTCCTATTCTTAAAATACCGTCACAAAACGTCATACATCCCCTTCTCCCCACCACCCAAATAAAGTCACAGTTTTCTAAAATACTTACTGAGATCAGTCAACATTGAGTATTATATCAATCAATTTCTATTATAGTTTACAATAAGAACAGTCCTTAAAAACACGCTCAGCTTTAAGTTTACCTCACCAGAGCCTGACTTGTAAATTTGTAAAAATCTGGCTATAATCGGAAAGTCAACAAATCAGGGGAGTTACAGGATCTAAGAAGTTGAAAGTAGCTAACGTCGACAAGCTATGTAGATCTACTAGATTTATGTAAAATCGAATTAATATATAAGAGAATGATGTACAACAGGTCAAATTATTACTACCCCAAAACACTAGATTTAGGCCCCTTTATTTGACATAACTTTATTAAACGGGTATAATGGAAGATCCAGTTTTGCATGTCATGGTTATTGGGTTTCATCACAAGAAAGGATGCCAGGTAAATAAAAAAATCACAATTAGTTGAATTATTAGGCTTAGCCCCAAATAAAAATAAAAATACTTTTAATTGAATAATTGTTTTGCGTATTACTTAGTAAGTTAGTATTGTAGACTTCTAATGAACTTAAATAATAAATATAGCTCTACTACTGTTAATGTGGGGTGTATGTGTTGCATTGAGAAATAAGACTTGACAACTACTTGACAAGATAATACTAATAATTTATTTATAGTAATAGATAATATTAATAGATAACTACATAAATAACTAGGGCCTACCAATTTTATTTGATTCAATGGTGTAACTCACCAACTCACTGACACTCACACTGACTCTCATTGATTCTAGAACTCATCCATAATGACAGGAGTAGACCTAAACAAATCTATATTATTATTATGACCACTGTGATGGGGGGGGGGAATTGTATTCGTGATATATCCATTTGGGATCTAGCCTATATGTATATGATGACTACTTCTAATACTACAACTTTAGGCCCTAAACATGACATGTGATGAGGACAGGAACACTCTTATTTTCAGACACTAAATGATATCAACAAGTTCGATTATAAAATATAAATAATTTATTATTAACTACTAATACTAAACAAACTAGAACTACACCACAAAATATACAACACATCCTTTTCTTACAATGGCTAACCCCCAACTGTTTTCACTACTGCATGCTACGTCATCGCTAACATTGTTGCATCATGCTCATGTCACACTCAGGCTACAAATATTTCATTTAACACGCGCACATACTCTCAAATCAAATCATCTACCATCAAGTTTACACCGTCCTTAGTAATCTCTACCATCTATCTACGCTATGACAACCACTACCAGATATTTGACTTGTTCCATAAATGGGAGGTTGTGTTATTAGCAAAAAGCAAAAGTTTAGGATAAGTGTTAACATTTATTCCTACAGGTAGAATTTTCATATCCACCACTCATAGAAGGCAATTCAGTGGAGAGTCATGAGATACCAGAAGAATGGAAACATATTCCTTCATTAGCACTTCCTGATGGAGCACACAACTTTGTTAAAGGTGAAAACAAATTGTAGCTTTGATTAACAAATAAATGTTGAGCTTCTAAGTTAGTTAAATGTTTTATGATACCAAGGCTTTAATTTAAGAATGTTAGTTTTATTTTTATATATTCTATTTTTTTATGAGTAAATGAAGCCAACGTCATTGATTATTAAACATTTTTTGCTTTTATCACAACCAGTGGTCATTACAAATTTACTTTGTGCTTTTGTTTTAGACACCGTTTACTTTGTTCTACCTGGTAGAAGTGACACGCCTCACACTATTTATGGAGTTTCTTGTTACAGACAAATGGATGCCAAAGTAAATTAAAATGTTTTTCTTAAAGTCATACTAAGTATGCTGTGTGCTTTGTACTAGCCCAGTTTAATTCAACTCACTAATATAACTGTTTCCTTCAAACAAAATTGACCACTACTTAAAGCCCATATTCACATGTGACAAGCCCTACTCTTAATGTTAAGCAGTCTAATGTTAGATAATTTTGCAAGCTGACTAAAGATTTAAATTTCTGAGGTACATTCTCTATTCTAAGATTGAAGGATTCTAATTTAACCCTTAGGATTTGATCAATAAAACTGCTGATGTGACCAGGAGCACAGTACAGAAGAGTGTTTGTGTGCTGAGCAGGCTGGTAGGTTCCAAGCTTTTTTCACAGCTCATCTTTTCTTCTTTGGTACTGTCAATATCAACGTTGGTTTATTTTAATCAATTTTTTTATTTGGCAGCCTTTATTTGGTCTTATCCAAGCAAAGCTTGAATTGATAACACATGCATATTTTGATGAGCGAGACTTCAGTCAAGTAGCGTTATTGGAACAAACGTACAAAAACCTCAACGCTTCACTCACACAGAGTCTTCTGGAGGGGACTCAGGTTTTCTTAGGTATGTACTGTGGAACTAAAAAAGTTATTTTCACATTTGATTTTTCCATTTTGGATATAGCAATATGTTTCATTATTAAAATTATGAAAAGCAGTTCTGTGTGATAATATTATTTAACAAACTACACTAGTTAAATAAGTATAATGTTTTTCTTTTAGTCTGTACTCCCATTTTGATAATAGTTGAGAAATTTCTGCCATACTGGCCTTAGATATTCTGTTAAATTACTTTTTAGGAGGGACAGCCATTCTTAATTTTCCCCAACTATTCTCTGAATAGAAGACATGTGATTTAGGAAATTTCTTGGTAACAAGCAGCTGCACTTTAGATTAGCTAAGCACTTAATCAGTCAACATCACTGGGATTATAAAGTGACTTGGGGTCGGCGTGGTCGAGTCGGTAAAGCTCATGGTTGCTAAACCGAAAATTCTCGAGTTCGAACCCTCGGGCAGATGAGGCTCGTTAGTTGGGGACAGCCACTCATCTAGGAGAGACAACTCCAAAATTAACCAACTGCTGCCTTGTAGTTTGTTCTTGGTTGGACAAAGGCTATGGAAGCAAATCCAAAAAGAAAAGCAGGCTGAAATCGGAGTCAATGGCCTCAACGGCGCATAACCAGTTGACACGTAACGCTTAATTGTGTTGGAGGCGTGGTCGAGTCGGCAAAAAGCTCTTGTTGATAAATTCAAACAAAATCTCGAGTTCAAACCCACTGGCAGATAAATCTCGATCCCCTTCAACACTAATAATTAAGAACGAAGAAGAAGAAGAAGATAAAGTGACTTGAGTTTTTTTTTAATGTATTGCAAGTGGGTATCAGGCTTGATTAAGAAGACAGTAACTTAAATAAGCCCAGTTTGCTTTGTTGTAAGACAGTTTCTTCATTACTTTAAAATACACAAATTTCTTTATACAATCTACACCAGGTTTGATAACAAAGGCTTATTAACTTAATTTTTTTAATCTAGGTCTTTCAGCTCGTGAATTGGTCACATTGTACAAACACAAAGTTATTATCCTCTTTAAACTTCTAATGTTGGAGCGCAGGGTAAGAACATTCAAATGTATAATTTTGGAAACTTAGATATTAAAGACAAGGCAAGTATGCACGTATGACTTTTTAAATGAAAATTTATGAGTAGATCTAAATGGAGCTTGTAGCTCAGACATATGTTGTATATGGTGCATTTTGTCACAGGTTCTGTTCTTTGGGTCACCAGTGGAATCTTTATGTCAAACTATACTTTGTTACTTATCATTATTTCCAGGTTAGTCCAGTTAATTTTTTTGTTTAGCATTGTATTATATGCTTCATTGTATTTTGAACCTTTTAATCCCTAATTTAAGCAAAATGGTAAAACAAAAGCAATTGTCATTAACTACTGAAGTTTGTAAGCAGGAAGCTTATTGATAAATAATGTTTACCTTGCAGTTTGTTAGCTATAGGGATTTAATAACAAATTAAAGAAACTTTTTCTTGTATTTACCAAGGTATGCTAGAGAGTGGACTTGCGCAAGCTTGTAACCAGTGGAGTGTGAAGAAATTGTCTCCTGACTTAGCGCTAGTTGACATAAACTCTGACCTTGATGAAAGTGAACAGTTTTTAGAGGTGCGATATGATTGCTCTACATCTGATAGCTCACTGACAGACGTCCTGGGGCACATGCATAACTCTGGGATTAACCTAGGCGCCAGTGGTGACACCAAGTACACAGGACTTGATATCAATGATGATGAGATAGAACCTGAGGCTCCAGAATCTCCTTCCATTCCTCGAGATGTCTTAAACTTTGATTCAACCAAACTTGCCAACAAAGAGAAGCCAAGTTCTAAAAGTGAGCTCAAGCTCTCACATTCCCACACAGATTCTCAGGGGCCTCGCTCTAAACACCTACTGGATTCTGATAAACTGACTGTACACGCTTTTAGTAAGACTAGAAGACAGTTTTCTTTGGACGATTCAAAGCTCAGCTCAGACAGAGATACCCTCCATGAGAGCCCACTGGCTAATTTAGAGCAAATCACTCATTTAGAAAATGTTCAAAGTGGAGTCTCTAGTGTGGAGATCAATAAAAAGAACACTCGACTGGACAATAACAGCAATGCGCTGCATAATGAAAAAGTGCGTAGGAACAGTTTGACCCTCCACAGTACAAAAACTAGGATGGACAATGATGAGTTGATTGAGGACTTGGATTCTCCAGAGAGTATTAGTAAAATTGATAAAGAGGATTGCTTTTCATGGGAACAAGACAGACTGCAGCTGACCATTGACCATGACATTATGAAGCCTGAGCCGTCCACAGCCTCGTCCTCCATGAGCGCAAGCAGAGACTCCATCGCCGCAAGTGAGAGTGGGAAGGAATCAATATCTGATGACACAGCCAGTGCTTCCTCTCATGAGCAGAAAGAAAGGGCCAAAATAGTTATAGAGAACAAGAAGAAAGAAGCTGAAGAGTCACCTGCTACAAAACAAAAGAAATCTAAAGCTCTAAAAAACAAGCTTTCAGCTGCATTCAGTAAGAAAGGGAAACCTAAGAAAACAGATGATACACACGTTTTAAAACATGATGGGACTGTGGTCCTTCAACAAGATCAGTTTGGCTATCCTCTATCCATCTTTACTAAGGTTTGTTCTTATATTTTTAAACATTTAAAAACATCTTTCTCACTTATTTTAAGAGCTCATTTTGTTAAATTTAATTTCTAGCATTTCTTGACTTATAAGTCCTAGAGTTATTTATTTCTTAGATGTTTATCATGCTAATTTTAATGTCACATAATGTCTGCATGTCCTGGTCCCTTTTCTTCTAGGGCGCTGTGTGTCACCCCTATGTGAGCCTGCAGTACCATGATATCCTAACTGATGTCAACATTCGCAGCTTTGTGCTTGGGGCTACCAACATACTTTTCAAACAGCGGCGTCAACTTATTGATGTTTTTGTTGAGGTAAGGAGTTTTAGTTTACATGAAGACCAAAATCATTTAACATACAAAGAACATACTTAAAATGTCCGACTGTCATACAGATTCATGATGGAAAGGTTGATATCAGAGACAAGGACCTGCAGCGTAAACTTAGTCTGACCACAGCTGATCTCAGATTTGCTGACTATCTGGTCAAGACAGTGACCGATGAGAGGCCTGGTTTGTTTCTGGATGGCACAGGTACAGGAATGTTGTAGTTGACTGACATATTTATAGAATTTTAGTTGTACTTAACATGGCAGTGTTTTTGCTAACCTTCTGTTTGTTTGTTTAGAATGGGAAGGCAGTGACGAGTGGATCAGAGCTCAGTTTAAACACTATCTCAACTCACTCCTCTCTACTGTTGACTCGGATGGTAAGAGATGCATCACAATTCTTTTTTAGATAATAGATGTGACAGATACATAAATTTTTTTTTAGATAAACAGTTTTTAGGTAAATACAATTGTTTCAGATAAACATTTCTAAATATTATAATTAAATAGAAAATAGTTCATTTCGTACTTGTGAATTGTATTAAATATAAAAACCTTTGAATTAATAAAAATAGATTGTAATATTGCTATAATGTAAGTAGTATGAAGTTACGACTTCTTTAGTAAATATCTTACCTGTTTCAGATGTTAAACTGCTTGATGACTTTGGTACATCATTTATCGACACTTGGAAAACTACTCATAATTATAGGTACTGGATGGAGAATGATCATTCTGCAGTTAGAGACATACCACCAGGGTCAGTACTCTGTGTTTTGTCGAGACTAGATAAAATTTGTCCTGTAAATGCTGGTCTGTTTTGTATGAGCTTTGTTCAAAGATGTGGTAAAAGTTGTTTTGATCGGAGTCTATTTCTGTTTTAGGCATCCATTCCAGGGTAACTTAAGCATGGCAGATGTACGAGTAAGATTTAACCAGTAAGTCTTTTTTTTAAATACCTACTTTATCATTTTTAGTTTCTACTGTTGCAATAGTAGCTTAGTACAGTGGCAGTCACACAATTAAGTGCTTAAATTCCAATGATTTATAAAATCTACATTTAAAAAATTAGCACTCTACAAAACACTGAACGTGGACGAAAAATCAACGCTGCAGTTGTCCAGACAGGGAAATATGTTGTACAAACTGGCAAGGCTGTTGGTAAGTTAGTTATATTTGATGTTTAATGTGGTGGTGACACCTAAAGAAATATTAATTAGCCATCATTTGATGTCCCACATTTTGTACCAGCATAAATTTGTTTACAATAAAAACTTGTAGGCGGAGCTTTAACGTCTGCGAAATCAGCGGTGTCAGGATGGTTCAGCAGTTGGAGGCACAGTGACAAGGAACAGGAGACAGTCAAAGAAGAGACCAGTGATCCCAAGATGGCCAGTGATAACTCCAGTCAGTGATGACTCCAGTCAGTGATGACTCCAGTCAGTGATGACTCCATTCAGTGATGACTCCAGTCAGTGATGACTCCAGTCAGTGATGACTCCAGTCAGTAACATCTCCCCCTACAGCAGTACAGTCTCTTCACAGTGGTCATGTCTAGTCAAGTAACTTACAGATATTTGATTAGCTCTTTTTATTTCTGTGGCATTACATAAAGCTCATTGGTTTGAGAAAACCCAAGATTGAAGAATAGTTTATTTGTATCAGTAAAATGCGTGTGTTCTGGTTCCTAAAGAGCTATCAATTAACCTGGCCCTTTAGTAGTACTGTTTGTAAATGAAATGACATAATGTGCAATGTGGAGTAGAATTTCATACATTTTTATAATTAGTTTAAAGATTGCATTTAATTCATTTCTTTCTAAAAAGTATATTTATTTCTTGCTTTTTTTACACTACACGTATCAATAGAGATAGGAAATCTTTTTTGCAGAATTAATAAGAAGCAAGAACAGATACATGTCAACATGACATCCTTTTTTACTTTTTGATAAAAATTGTGATAATTTATAAACCCAGGTCACTGAGCATTACATAAACTAGTTTAATGTGTTGTAAATATTATTACAAAGATCTAGTATTTACTTGTATTAATCCTTTGTGAAAATTCATGCTTTATTCATAAAAAATATCTAACCTAATTATATTTTTGAGTCTTTATTTTCTCTTGTGATATATTTCCAGATTTTTGTCCTCTAAAAATGAGAAATTTCTGCCTCTCACTCCCATTTTATTAGTAATGTTAGGTGGCTTCAATAATAGTTTTTGCCTTAATTTATACATTTTTCATTTTGCTAGTTGTCTAAAGAAATTGCTGGGCTATATTATACTTAATTTTTCCAGTTTAAAATTTTATTTTTTTCAAATCTAAGAATTTTATTTTGCAATATTCCTTTGAATTTTATCAATTGCTGTTTTTGTTGTTGTGATGCTTGCTACTTTCTCCTGTGTTGAGTTTATTTTTCATTAAATAGTTCTTCATGCATTGTACAATATTTTGTGATGATTTCTTTGTATATACTTGATGTAACTTGCAATACTATTTCTGTAACCATGTCAATTATTAAGCTTTGATTTTATTTTCTTTGTTGTAGCTCACAAAAAGGGGTGTTTTTTTTCATATTACAATGTACTTGGTGATATATAGTTAGAAAAACATTTGAGTGAAATACTAATTTATTGAATACATGGTAAAATATTGATTGCAAAAAGATTGAATAAGCAACATGGTTTTACTGATATTACTTTTTCCCAATGTCACTTTGGTTAATGATGTAGGGGCCAATCATTTTTCTATACTGAGGTGTAATTTTTAAGTGTGCTCAAATATTTATACATTTTAACTACAAAATAAACGGATGTGTTTATTTTATTTGGTGCATAATGCTCTATTTAAAAAAAAATAGAAAAAGATGAATGAATGTACGAGTGCTACAGTGTCAGTTTTCTAAGCTACTTAATGTCAACAATTCATCTACTTGTAAGTTGCCTGCATTGTTAATGTACTTAAATTACTATTTCATAATTGACAAAAAAGAAATTACTATAATTTCAAAACATTGGCCTATTTATTAGCCATCACCTAGATGGCTTATTAAAAATGTGTCACATTAAATATTTGAAACTACACCTTGCAGTTACATAAGTTATACAAATAAATGATCCGATTCTTTTTTCCTTAAGATTGCCTTGCTTTTCCTAGTGCTACTGTTGTTTCTATATCCCTGTAATGTTACAGCTGGTGTTATGTATTCTAGTGATACATAATTCTAATAAAATATTTTATTAAATCTGTTGCATTTAAAAATAGCTATTTTTATCAATATTTGCTTTTAAATCTCATTTATATTTTGTATTTTCTAAAGCTTTTTACTAATACATTATTGTTGGTTTTCAACATTCCTTCAACACTAAACATGGTCAGTTTACAAGAACTCAGCAGATTCCATAGAGTTTGTAGTTTTGCTGAATTAAATAAATTATAACATTAAAAAATGAACCACAACAACATTAAGATAATACTCAACAATAGAGTGGGATAAGTAGCTTACATAAAATGAAACTCAAGGATTATACTAAACCACTATAACAAGTTTTACCAACTTGTTACACATATCAAAATGAATTTAAAAACAAAATGGAAGTGGTGGGTATGTTTTAAACTATGAGTGTTTCTCAGTGTAACCTTGGTTACCATTTGCCCAATGTTGGCACTAAATTTAACAACAGGATAGTTAGAATTGCTTTTATGGTAAGATTTGGTTAGTTCAGTGGAATACCCACCCCACTGTTTCATAATGTTGCGAATACAAACATGAAACTCTGGCCATTAGTGAGCTGTCATATTTTAGATTGAATTAGGTTCATTTTTACATATCAACAATTCTTGAAACAAAAATTCAGTGGAGCTGTATTTTCGTGTGTGAGCTCTAAAATTGTATTATCCTTTCCTTTAGACTTTCTTCAAATGACTACAGGTAGTAATTTCCAACTCAATGTATGCTGCATGTCATATAGTCCAGTGTTGTTACAAATCTGACACTCCATTGGTCTGGGGATGGTGAGATTATTTTTTCATAGCGAGGTACATAAATTCTGACATGGGGAGATTTAGAAAAATGGGCAAATATTTATTTAGAGAAGGTTGATGTGTGTATTTTCTTTTACTACAGATTGCTGGGATTAAAATACATTGAAAAGGTTTTTTTTTATTAATAACATTGGTTTATTATTAATTCATTGTGTTTTTAAAATTATATTTGACATAAACTGTGATAATATGTATGTGGTTATAATACTTTTGCTGTTACATTTCAACTAGTGATTTTTACTTTTAAGACTGGGTTTAACTAATTCCATGACAGTAGAACACATTATATTCATTGAAATTATCAATTCAAGTCAATAATGTTTAGTGGATTATTTAATAAGCAAAGCACAAGTAAAAAATTAGATTACATAAAAAGAAATGAAAGTTTTTCATCCCTTTACACTAAAAAGAATATACCAAAACCTTATTTACATCATCCGCTGTAAAAATCAGTTTAAAAAAAGAAAGCAAATATTTATAGTTATTTCTCCACATTAGCTAGCTTTATTGTTGTAGTTAAAATATTTATTTTGACTTTATGTGCAAAGTCTCAAAAAGGTAAATAAAAGAACTGTATTTGTTACAACTACAGTGCTTTTCAACCCTCATTTACTTTGTAGTTGAAATAAATCTATTTCAAAGTTCTTTGTTTTAAAATTGTGTCAATGTAATTTTTGTTTTTTTTAGTAAGAGATCAATAAATGTTTCATGATTTTCTTGTTATCACTAAATTCATTTAATAAACATAATCAAATAAAAAAAACTGATGTAAAAATATATTCATCAAATAACATAAGGTAGCATGTATATTTTTACATCTCTCTTTGACTTAATATAAAACAAAAAAATTAAATTACTTTCTGTAAGATTTTAGATTATGACATTACAGAATAACTTTTTTGTTAATGAATTATCCTTTGGAAGATTTTATCCTAAAATAAATGGAGGTCTGATCATTGTTCTGTTAACAGCGTGCCACTGCCATGTTTTTATGTTAGGGTTATTGGAATGGCCTGATAAAGAAAGAAAACATTTTGTTAACAATAGCTTGGCCAATAGTCAATGTGATAGTTACAAAACATTTTTGTGCAAGCTAATCTACACACCAAGAAATAAATTTTAAACATATTTTTTTATAGATATTGCAGCATTTTAATAAATAAGGGCGGTTTAAAAACAGTTTTCTAAAACCTACATTTAATTTAGATGCAGCAACTAATTGTTTAAAATAGATTTATATTCAACACAATTGTTCAGTTATATTTTTTCACTGATTATTTTAAAATGCAGAAATTGGTAGAAGGCTATATATATCACAGTTAAATTTCAACTTTGTATGCATTTTAAATCAAGAGACAATAGAACAACTTGGTAAAAATTGAAACTGTTAACTGTAAATTCAGAAAAAATTATATTTGTATATACACACCTCCAGATTAACTACATCATGCCAACTGAAGTTTCAAAATCTATTGCACAAAAATAAATCATGCTTGTTAAAAATTGCTTCTTAATTATAGCAGGATAACTAATCTATATTTTGCAAATTGAAATTTAAAGTTTAATGTTTTCGATTGATAAATAACTATAAAAAAATTTTAGAAGAAAAAAAAAACATGAATTACAAATAGCCATTACAAACATATTTATAAAAATAAAAACAGCTTCTCACAATATATGAATTTTTCAATGAAATGTAAAATAAATACTTACAAATCTTCATAATGTGACAAAATAGCCAAATCCAAGTTATTTTCATTAGATGCCAGACATCTCTTAGCATAGTCATGCTCAGTTTTTTCCATGCCTGTCACGTCCAGAAAGTCCTGGATAAGACCCTCAATGATGGCATCTTTATCAGAATCTCCTAGACTATTCCAAGCATCTGAGCCAGGCTCTGGGTACTGAGGTTTAGCTGTAGCTCGTTTCAATTCTGCTTCAAACTTCTTTACTTTTGGGTCTTCTTCCTCATCAATTATAAACTCTACCCCTGTGGAATTGATTTATATTGGTAGTAATAAAAATGTATAGTCTATATATAGGAATTATTTAATTATTGTCTCTGCAGAAACTTTTGCTTGCCATTTGACATGCTATTAAATTATATAAAAAAGTCGTTGAAAAACAAAATAGTATATTTTTTGGTAGGTAGCACTATCAATACTGAAGTTAACATAGCTAAAAATGGTAAGTTTGTAACTAAAAATATAAAACAATGCAGCTTTAAAACAGCTGCCTCCATGAACCTACCTTCCGGTTTCTCTTTATACATTTTAATTGCGTCATCCACTTCTAAATTGCCTCTCAGTAAAAAATGGTCCACAACAATTTCTTTTGTTTCACCTGTCGCCTCCATGAATTTTTTCCTCATTTCCTCCAACAGTGGCTCATATTCATCATGAACCACCTCACCTCTCTTAAGGTAGGGAGAATCTATTGGCATCCTCAGGTAATTTGCCACTCCAAATTCTTCATCATCAGAAGTGTCTGAATGTTGGTTAGAAGATTTAGTTAAGTGACAGAAAGCTTAGAGTATAGGTAGAGACAGATAGCTAAACATTACAGTCAAATGAAGGCTTCAGGTACAAAACTTCACTAAAACAGAATGAAAATAGCAGAATGTACCTAGCTTGACTAGTACACAATTTAAAATTTTGTTTTAAGTATTTTTTTTTACAACCAGAATGCTAAATAACACTCTAAAACAATACTCAAACACTGACAATTCAATGTTCATTAATTTTAATCGGAAAGTTGCTTTAAATACTAACATGTATTTGCTACTAGACTTATTTCAGTGAAAGAAAAATTAACTCTTCCAAAAATGCCAAGCTGATATAAAACATTACAGATGTTATAAGAATGATTGCTTTTCAACTGTCAAATTATGATGAAATGTGAAATATAGCATACCATTTAAATCTGCAGGATCATCTAGGTCACTCTCGGATGAAACTAAAATAACAACACAACAACCAGGGTTAAATGATGTGATAAGCACACTTGAAAATGGAGATTAGTTTTTTAGGATTACTTGTTACTTTTAATGCTTTATCAATAATGCAGAATAACTTTTTGTACGAATTAAATGTTGAAAATATCAATGTAAATATTTTAAAAAATACTGGTATTAAGACATTTTCATATTGCTTCTAAATGAATGTAGAATAGATGTCAAATGTAATTAAAATGCAAGCCAGTACAAGAAGACAATAAAATCCTAGTTGATTCAATTTTAAGTGGACAGTGAAATCCTTGTTAATACAATGTTAAAGTTGATCCTAGTAAATACAATCTTAAGGGGACAGTGAAATCCTTGTTAATACAATGTTAAAGTTGATCCTAGTCAATACAATCTTAAGGGGACAGTGAAATCCTTGTTAATACAATGTTAAAGTTGATCCTAGTCAATACAATCTTAAGGGGACAGTGAAATCCTTGTTAATACAATGTTAAAGTTGATCCTAGTCAATACAATCTTAAGGGGACAGTGAAATCCTTGTTAATACAATGTTAAAGTTGATCCTAGTCAATACAATCTTAAGTGGACAGTGAAATCCTTGTTAATACAATGTTAAAGTTGATCCTAGTCAATACAATCTTAAGGGGACAGTGAAATCCTTGTTAATACAATGTTAAAGTTGATCCTAGTAAATACAATCTTAAGGGGACAGTGAAATCCTTGTTAATACAATGTTAAAGTTGATCCTAGTAAATACAATCTTAAGGGGACAGTGAAATCCTTGTTAATACAATGTTAAAGTTGATCCTAGTAAATACAATCTTAAGGGGACAGTGAAATCCTTGTTAATACAATGTTAAAGTTGATCCTAGTCAATACAATCTTAAGGGGACAGTGAAATCTTGTTAATACAATGTTAAAGTTGATCCTAGTCAATACAATCTTAAGGGGACAGTGAAATCTTGTTAATACAATGTTAAAGTTGATCCTAGTCAATACAATCTTAAGGGGACAGTTAAATCCTTGTTAATACAATGTTAAAGTTGATCCTAGTCAATACAATCTTAAGGGGACAGTGAAATCCTTGTTAATACAATGTTAAAGTTGATCCTAGTAAATACAATCTTAAGGGGACAGTGAAATCCTTGTTAATACAATGTTAAAGTTGATCCTAGTAAATACAATCTTAAGGGGACAGTGAAATCCTTGTTAATACAATGTTAAAGTTGATCCTATTCAATACAATCTTAAGGGGACAGTGAAATCCTTGTTAATACAATATTAAAGTTGATCCTAGTCAATACAATCTTAAGGGGACAGTGAAATCCTTGTTAATACAATGTTAAAGTTGATCCTATTCAATACAATCTTAAGGGGACAGTGAAATCCTTGTTAATACAATATTAAAGTTGATCCTAGTCAATACAATCTTAAGGGGACACTACTTGCCTGAAGAAGGCCGAGCTCTAGGCTGAGTATCCCCTTCCTTTGCTTGTTTAATACAAGGCTCTTTCTCTACCTGGCCTTCTGGTTCTGTCTTAGCATATGTTATAAGGTACTCGACTAATGCTCTTCTGTTCTCATATACAACAAACTCCTGATGATTGACTGGGCAGCCCTGTGAAACAGACAACAGCATTTTTTTTCATAAATCATTGATAAATTCAATTTAATGAATAAATCTTTGATAATTTAAAGAATAAAACAATAAATCCATATAAATCCACTCATATTTTGTAATAAAAACTGTGATGTGTTGAATGTGTACATACTCCAAAACAACACAAACAAACAAATAGGCAAATATAAAGGTGAAGGATCAAATATAACTTACCTGAACAGAGTCGTAAAACCTATATCCTTTATAAGGAGCTTCTTTTTCAGGCTCTCTCACCAGCTCTCTGTGTTTCACCTTTTTAGGGTATGTCTGGAGAAATGTTAAAAATTTACAATTTAATTTTAGACAAAATTACTCAGATAAGCTATCTTTTGTGAAAATAATGTTCTTAAATTATAATAAATACCTTTGAATCTCCAAGAATTACTCTCATGAGGAGTATAAATGACTCTGAACCCCCTTCTTTCTCAGCATACCTCACACATTTTTTAGGGTAGTTACTAAAATTATATTGTAAATATATTAATCCGGAGTGGTTAGACTGAAGGCTATAGATATCACTGTGTTAATGGCTCCTTCTTAATTATGCAACATTTTGCAGTTAATTATCAACACAGACATATTGAGCCCTAATTCATGGGGTTGTTCATAATCAATGCCACACTCCCAAAGTAAATCAAAATTTGTAACAATCCAATGAGGGGGAGAGCATGGGTTAAATTTGTTTTTGACAATGTTTGAGGATGGGGAGGGAGGGAAATTATAAATACGAGCCGACCCGCGGCGTATCGTACGCCGCTAGCTATTTAGTTGTTTTATTTTCTACTTTTCAGTAATTCATAATTTGTGAATTCGACAGTACCACTACTGTCACTGAAAATATTTGCTTTAAAACACTATCAGTAAGTCGTTAAGGACGATAACCCCCCCCCCCCCCTTGAAAGCAGCCTCCTCTTAGCTACCTCCCCTAAGTTTAAAATCATTTCAAACTAAATTATCTGCCCCTAATAGCCGTCACTAAACCCGGCTCTACGCTTGTAAACATTTAACGTGAACCACAGCTCACCAGACTTCCTAGAGAGGAAGAGAGGGGACTGCAAGGCGCACTTACAGCTTGTTTTCTAACGTCTCCAAGAAGAGAATTATATATATAGATTTTTTTAAAAAGTGTAACATCATTTATGGAAGACCCCCCCCCTTCCCCCCACAAACTGATTCCATTGTTAAAGTAACCTTCCAACTTCGACTTACTGTAAAAATGATATTGTTTAAAAATTAAATATATAATATAATTTAAAAGATTTAAACCTGAAATAAATTCCTTTTCCAAAGCAACCTTGTTTTGACATTCTGGAGTCCAAACCTTCTTCACAAATATAATCTTTTTTTGCAGTTGTACCATGATACAAGTACTTCTCGTTTAATTTAAAATCAGGATCTGAAATATCATTTAATGTTTTTAAATGTTCTGTATTACACTGCAAACTGTACAATCATTATTCATTATTATAATATATATTGTAAACTTTAAAAAATGCTTTTAAATAGTAAATACTATTTAGATAATAGTAATAACAGGCAAAAGAAATGATACAAAAAATGTAACTTACCAATCTTTAATCGTTGACTAAGCATCAAATCTCTTTCAGTTATGTAACGTTTGCAAAGGTGAATGTTAATAAGTTTTTCAATTTTGACTACTTTGAGTCCAGCATTTTCAAAATCAATTGTAACTTCTCTATAAACCTTATTCTTTTTATCTAGTTCCTCCAGTTGAAAATGATCTTCAGGTTCATCTTGATTTGAAGGCTCTGGTTCTGTTAAAGGCTCTGGCTCTTGATTCGTCATTCCCAACCCATCCATATCTGGCTTATTTGTAGCCATGATAAAATGTCACACAATACAAATCTGTTCAGGCTATTCTGTGTGTATCCTAATTGTTAATTATTATGCAAAGTGTGAATGGTATTCACTGCAGATAAAAAAAAATATTTAGTATAGTTAAGTATAGTCAAATAGTCTAAGTATATAATACATAAATTACTATTTACTATTATAATTATAATATGTATTATATACTTAGACTAAATAGTATAAAAATAGGGCATTATATTATTATATATATAGTATATAGGGCCTACTACTGGATATTAATTATTAATTAATTAACAAGATAGTTTAGTTAATTAATAATTAGTTAGACACTAGTGACTAGTGTGACTAGAAGATCTTGGATTCTAGTCTATTTTGTATTTAGTAAAATTTAGTTAGTAGTAGATAGCCTAGACTAAATTTTTTAGACATAAAACATACATAGAGGGCATAGGCCGGGTCTTGTCTTTCACTTTGACTCTTATAAACTAAGTAATAAACAATAAAACAATTAATACTTCATTACTTGAAATACTTGGCTATACAGTATAGTATAAACTCACTATACTAATTAGATCTAGTAATTACTAGGCCAAATTAATAATTATAGTTAGGCCTATAGTATAGTATTAGTATAGAAATACTAAAGTTAGTAATTACTAGATCTAGAATCTAGATCTAATTAATTAGTTAGGAATCTGTACTGTAGTATTTTTTTGTACTAAACTATTAAAACTACTGTTAGTATTTCCTGTATACTAATAACTGTATGTGTATAGTAATAGTATACTTACTACTTACTATACAAAATAATACTACACAGTTACTGTACCTTAGAATAGATCCAGATCTATAGTAATAAACTATAATAAAATATATCTATCTACAGTCTACGGCCTATGGATAATGTAATTATCTACGACTACTATGTGTAAGTGTAGACCAGATTCTAAAGAGTAGATCTAAGGTAAGATAGATTAGATTTTTATGTCAGATGAGAATGTCCACTTCGGTTTCACTTTCTCGGAAAAACCCGAAACGGTTTGGCTGCATTCATGGAAAATCCCGATGATAAATGTTTCACTTTATTTTACAACTTTTTAGTAGTTTTTAGTCACCACGGTGTACTGATTGACAGTTACCAACAAAACATTTTAGCTTTTGAACATAATAAACTTAATAGAAAACAAGCGTAACTACTTACTATACAATAAATCTAAAGATAAAAAAATATTAACTTGTCCTATTTCTCACTCGCGGCTTAGCGGCCCTTAGTCTAGTGTTGATGCCTTCTTTCCGGGAACTGTAGTCTAACTGAGCTGCAGAAAGAAGCAGTTATTTTCGAATTAACTTTCGAAACAAATTTAGAACATAGGCTAACGTATACAAATTTAGTTTTTAACAGAAAATTTATACAACGACAATGTCATGAATTCTGATTCTGATTAATATCATTAAACGTTAACAATTGACACTCATTTTTTGTGGACCATTTATTTAGGGCTTAACTTATTATTTAGCATATATCTGTTTATAACAGTTTTATTTTCAGGCTAACTAGTAACAAGTTCTATTTGATTATTGTCTTATTTTGCTTTTATTTTCCAAATTTATTACTGACAAAAAATCTTACAGAACAGCCTTTGTTTGGAATATGAAATATTAGATTAGGACAGAATTATGGGCCATGCAATGAATTTTCTCAAAATATCGCCTGTGACTGGCACAGTGTTTCTTTCAGACTTTTTTCCCTCCCCGGAGGGTGGGGGAAGGGGGGGGGGGGTGGAGGTGGAGAACTAAAAAAAACTTAAGAATAAAAAAAAGGGTGGGGGGGGGGGGGGGAGCGACGAATTTAAAATTAATTTTCGGGATGGCGGATGCTGAGGTAAAATAGGCTAAACGGGAGGGGGTTGTTCTTTAGGGGTCATCCATAAATGACATCATGCCTTTTAGAATGATTTTTACCCCCCCCCTCCCCTACGTCACACATCGTCACAAAAAGCCAGACCCCCCCTCTCTAAAATGATGTGATCACGCCTCAGCCTACAACCGGCTCCTCAAAATTGAAGTTGAATGTTTCTTAAAACATCGATATTACAATTTATTAAAACAGCTTAACTCTAAAACGCGAAATAACGGCAAAAACTCGTTTTCTAACAATGCTTTTTATAATGCAAAAGTGTGACGTCACACCATCTGAACTCACTCCCCTTCCCCACACAGTGCCACACACCGTCACAAAATTACGGACCTCTCTACGAGTGTGACGTCATTTATGGACGACCCCTACAAATAATTGATAGACTTTAGTTATTGAGTTATTGTTTTCGACAGTTTATTATCATAATAATCATAAAAACTTGGAACCCGAGGAATTACTCTGCTACTATTTCTATTACTATCAGTATCAGGCCAGGCCTTATTAAGTTATTAAGGTATAGATTCTAGATCTAGATCTACTGAGAAACGATTTTTAGTTATATTTTAATTAATTGCTATTGTTAATATGTGTGCGAAATCACATTTAAAGATAAAAAAACAAAATACATTCTCACTCTATATTATATTTTTTCTTTAGACTTGTTAAAAATTTTAATAAAAAGGGTGCCAAATGAACTGTGAAATATTAAGGGTAGGGTATTTTTTCGATCGATTAAAAATAACAGCAGTCATCTCTCTTTTATATAAAATCTGGATTGCAAAGGTCACACTTTTAAAAGGAAAACGAAATATCATTCTTTTTTTGGCCTGGCCTTATGCTGATTATTTTCATCTCGCTTTAGATCAAGTTTATTATTATAAATGTAGATTTATTCTAGTTAAAACAGCAATAAAAAAACACACGAACAAAAAAAAACAACTAGATAAGATAGGCCTAGATCTACAAGTCTGGCAGCTAGATCTAGATCCTAAATAAATACTAGATCTAAAAACTAAATAGTTAAAAAATAGGCCTAGTTCATTATTTTCAAATATTTTCATTAATCAATCAAGTAGTCTCACTCAACCCTAACTAACACTAGCAACTGTTACTACTGTTGTAGTGTAGTACACTCATTAGTACTTCAGTAATCAGTATGATGAGACAATATGAGTACACCATGGAATGTAGCTAAGATAAACAAGCCATACAAGGTGTACTGCTACTAGAACTAGATCTAGAATTACTTTTCTAGAGTTAGCTAGACTCACTTAGAGTAGCAGAGAGTCCAATAGGTAAAAAAAAAAGTGATTTTGAAAAATTAAAGAAGTTTCATTTATTGCTAGGATAATTACATTAATTCGTAATAGGCCTAATGATTAGTGATTACTAGTGGACTACAATAATTGATATTATCTATATATATAATTCTCCTCTTCGAGCCGTTAGAAAACAAGCTGCAAACGCTCTCCCTACCTCCCCACCCCTACATGGTTTTAGTGAGCTGTGTTCACTCTAAATGTTTACAAGCAGAGCCAACGATTTTAAACGTAGGGGGGGGGAAGGAAGGGGGGGGGGTTATGGTCCTTAACGAGCTACTTATAGTGTTTTAAAGAAATATTTTCAGTGTCAGCGTTGGTACTGTCGAATTCACAAATTATGAATTATTGAAAATTAGAAACAACTAAATAGCGGCGTATGTTATGCCGCGGGCCGGCTCGTATTTTATAATATTGCTATTACTAATACTTTGAAACCAAAGTATGATTGAAATTGATAAGGGGTATACCGTGTCACGCCGTGTGTATACGACTAGTTTTTTCCCCCCTACCAGTGTGATAGGTTTATCATCTTTCCACTTCATGGGGCAGATGAAGTAAAGTTTATCTGTTTCAATGACCTCTTCATATGAGGGTATAGTGTGGTCAGCACTATGCCCTACCACCTTAGTTTTCCTAAGATGAGTTAGGTACTCATCTGACAAACTCATGCCCAGGATCTGCACTTGAGACTTCTTGGTTAGCAGCATTAAGATCTACAATCTGACTACACAATCTTCCAGTGTTACACGCTGCTAACAGTATTATTATATTATGATATCAGTTGTAATGTAACAAAGGGTTAGCCATTAATCAAGTGATTGTAAATTTATAATGAGGAATCCATTTTCTAACAATAACTTTGTTCAGTATATTCCTAGAATCATCATGCTTTATAAACATAGACCATGTATTTATTGCTTTTTAATCTCACAGACATAAGAATGAAAGTTTCATCTCTAAAACATTTGAGAGACATGCAGTTGGGTCAGAAAAAAAGCATAGGCTGGAAGGACAGTTTATATTCATCTCTCTACTCCTCGACCATCTCTACAAAAACCACCGAATCCACCCCATTAGATGGATTAGACTGGGGAGCAGTTTTTGGCTTTGGATTTTCCACTGATGGGTAATTCACTTTTCGGATGATTATAGATACCGATGTCTGATAATAGAATCTTCTTTAAAAAAGGGGTGTTGGGTTGTTAGTAGTATTGTAACCTCAACTAATTTTATGATTAGAAATTTAGGTTAGGTGTTAGGAACAGGGTTGGGGTTAGGGTTAGGGACAAGGTTTGCATTGACATTAGCCAGCCATGTGTGTATTTATTTAACTACCAGTAACCTAACACCCCTTTTTTAAAGAAGATTCCATTATTAGACACCGGTGTAAACATTCTCCCCTCTTTTCTAGCTCTAATGATCTGAATCTAAACATCTAGTGAACTAAAGAAATATGGCAGCAAAAAATAATGCACATTTTGGTGATTAATATAGAGATAAGAAAGCACATCTTATGTCAGCAATAAAGGCCTTCATGTGAAATTGACAGAGGGAAAGAGGCCAGTTTAGTAAAAACTTGGATACCTGACATGGAGTGTGGGTTAACATGACCTTTTCCGTCATACACTTTGTGATTCAGCATCATAGTTAAAGGTCACCTCGAAAATATCATGAAAATATTAAAACTATACAGTGACACACAACTAACCTGCGCTATGTCTCTTAAGTAACTAGTTGTGTAACTGTAATTACCTGTAACTATATTTGTATTTGTCAGACCTATCCCTAAATACATCGATCTGTAACAACTTCTGATACTTAATTAACTATGTCTGTAACATTAATTAGCCATGGATGTAATTTTTGTCCCCACAGAACCTTGTTGGCTGCTGCGTGTGAGAACACGTGCATGCTGTTGTATGACCCCCACAATGAACGGCTCATCACACGCAGATTTAAAACACACACGGACTGCGTTAACTGTGTCAGGTACTTACCATTGTTAATTGCTAAGCTTATCAGAAGTAGCCCTTTGTATTGGATTGTGTGCGGTTGGGTACAGCTTTGTGTGTTTCTGTACAGCTTTGTGTGTTTCTGTACAGCTTTGTGTGTTTCTGTACAGCTTTGTGTGTTACTCTGTATAGCTATGATTTGGGCAGTTTTGTGTGTTTGCATACAGCTATGTTTGTTGGGTTCAACTATGTGTATTTGTTGGGGTATACCTGTGTGATGGGTTAACTGTGTTTGTTGGGTTCAACTATTTGTGTTTGTTTGGTTATAACTGTGTTTTTGTACACTTATTTGTGATCTAATACTATTTAAGGTCTACACTCACTCTGATAAAAATATGTTTTAGACAGTACTACTAGTTCATCTTGACACTAACACTAAGAAATATTTCACTCTGTCATCTGACAATGTAGGTTCCTGGACAACAGGACATTTGCCACATGTTCTGACGACAGTACTGTGCGGCTGTGGGATGCCAGGTTTCTCAGCCAGGAGATTGTTGTCCTCAAAGGCCACACAAGCTGGGTGAAGAACATTGAGTACTGCTCATCTGAGGGGAAGCTGATCACCTCAGGGTTTGATGGCAACATTTTCTCCTGGGACATTAACAAGTGAGTCATACAGGGTTGGATGGGGACATGTTCTCAGGGGACATTAACAAGTGAGTCATTCAGGGTTTGATGGCAACATTTTCTCCTGGGACATTAACAAGTGAGTCATTCAGGGTTGGATGGGGACATTTTCTCAGGGGACATTAAGTGAGTCATTCAGGGTTGGATGGGGACATTTTCTCAGGGGATATTGATGAGTGAGTCATTCAGGGTTGGATGGGGACATTTTCTCAGGGGACATTAAGTGAGTCATTCATGGTTGAATGGGGACATTTTCTCAGGGGACATTGACAAGTGAGTCATTCAGGGTTGGATGGGGACATTTTCTCAGGGGACATTAACAAGTGAGTCATTCATGGTTGGATGGGGACATTTTCTCAGGGGACATTAACAAGTGAGTCATTCATGGTTGGATGGGGACATTTTCTCAGGGGACATTAACAAGTGAGTCATTCATGGTTGGATGGGGACATTTTCTCAGGGGACATTAACAAGTGAGTCATTCATGGTTGGATGGGACATTTTCTCAGGGGACATTAACAAGTGAGTCATTCATGGTTGGATGGGGACATTTTCTCAGGGGACATTAACAAGTGAGTCATTCATGGTTGGATGGGGACATTTTCTCAGGGGACATTAACAAGTGAGTCATTCATGGTTGGATGGGGACATTTTCTCAGGGGACATTAACAAGTGAGTCATTCATGGTTGGATGGGGACATTTTCTCAGGGGACATTAACAAGTGAGTCATTCATGGTTGGATGGGGACATTTTCTCAGGGGACATTAACAAGTGAGTCATTCATGGTTGGATGGGGACATTTTCTCAGGGGACATTAACAAGTGAGTCATTCAGGGTTGGATGGGGACATTTTCTCAGGGGATATTGATGAGTGAGTCATTCAGGGTTGGATGGGGACATTTTCTCAGGGGACATTAAGTGAGTCATTCAGGGTTGGATGGGGACATTTTCTCAGGGGACATTAAGTGAGTCATTCAGGGTTGGATGGCAACATTTTCTCAGGGGACATTAACAAGTGAGTCATTCAGGGTTGGATGGGGACATTTTCTCAGGGGACATTGACAAGTGAGTCATTCAGGGTTGGATGGCAACATTTTCTCAGGGGACGTTAACAAGCGAGTCATTCAGGGTTGGATGGGAACACTTGCTACCAAGACTTGAGGTTAGTATTAACTGGCCTCAAAGACTGACATTTTGCTACCATCAAGTCCTAATGTTGACATTTTGTTGCTACCAAGACATAATGTTGACATTTTGCTACCAAGACATAATGTTGCTATTTTGCTAAGATCTAATATTAACATTTTGCTAAGACCCTATGTTAAAATTTTGCTAAGACCTAATGTTGACATTTTGTTACCACCAAGGCCTAATGTTGACATTTTGCTACATTCAAGACTTAATGTTTCCACTTTGCTAAGACCTAATGTTTCCACTTTGCTAAGACCTAATGTGAACATTCCCAGCTACTCAGACAAGGAGAAGCCAGAAGCACTGTTCTCCCTGTCAGGCATCATGAGAACAAAAATAACTCCAGATGAGAAGAAACTGATTGTATCCACCATCAGAGGATATTTTTTACTGATACATGACCTCAACCTCGACACTCTCAGTGAAGATCTTAAAGGGTCAGCAACTTTAACTATTTTATCAAATATTTACAAGCTTGTTACTCTAACTCTCTAAGTTCTATATTATTGTAATATATATGTTATGTTTTAAATGAGATATAAATATATTGTGTCCATTAAATAACTCAAGCAAGTTATTGTTCTAACAAACCTCTATTGTTCAGACTTGTGTCTACTTCCCCTCCCCCCTAATTGTTCTAAAAAGTTCTAGACTTGTCTACTCCCCCCCCCCCTAATTGTTCTAAAAAGTTCTAGACTTGTCTACTCCCCAGGGTTAAGACTCTCCTTCATTTGACCCACATTCTAAACACTTCTCTAAACAACCTTGAGTTGCAATGTAAAAAAATGTTCACAAGAAAGCGCAACAGGATTGAGTGTATCACAGATTTTCCTGATGCTGACAAGGCAGAATCCATCAACACTATGCAGGTATGTAGACAGTCACTCTACAGATTTTGTGGTGGTTTACTGGGAGTGTCCTTGTCTTAGGTTACCAACAAAAAATGTGTTAGGTTCTCTGGATCTATTGTTGTAAACATTAACTGACTATTTTGTGGTGGTAGTGTCCTTGTCTTAGGCTGCCAACAAAAACTTTGTTAGGTTCTCTGGACCTATTGTTGTAAACATTAACCCAACTATTTTGTGGTGGTAGTGTCCTTGTCTTAGGCTGCCAACAAAAACTTTGTTAGGTTCACTGGACCTATTGTTGTAAACATTAACCCAACTATTTTGTGGTGGTAGTGTCCTTGTCTTAGGCTGCCAACAAAAACTTTGTTAGGTTCACTGGACCTATTGTTGTAAACATTAACCCAACTATTTTGTGGTGGTAGTGTCCTTGTCTTAGGCTGCCAACAAAAACTTTGTTAGGTTCACTGGACCTATTGTTGTAAACATTAACCCAACTATTTTGTGGTGGTAGTGTCCTTGTCTTAGGCTGCCAACAAAAACTTTGTTAGGTTCACTGGATCTATTGTTGTAAACATTAACCCAACTATTTTGTGGTGGTAGTGTCCTTGTCTTAGGCTGCCAACAAAAACTTTGTTAGGTTCACTGGACCTATTGTTGTAAACATTAACCCAACTATTTTGTGGTGGTAGTGTCCTTGTCTTAGGCTGCCAACAAAAACTTTGTTAGGTCCACTGGACCTATTGTTGTAAACATTAACCCAACTATTTTGTGGTGGTAGTGTCCTTGTCTTAGGCTGCCAACAAAAACTTTGTTAGGTTCACTGGACCTATTGTTGTAAACATTAACCCAACTATTTTGTGGTGGTAGTGTCCTTGTCTTAGGCTGCCAACAAAAACTTTGTTAGGTTCACTGGACCTATTGTTGTAAACATTAACCCAACTATTTTGTGGTGGTAGTGTCCTTGTCTTAGGCTGCCAACAAAAACTTTGTTAGGTTCACTGGACCTATTGTTGTAAACATTAACCCAACTATTTTGTGGTGGTAGTGTCCTTGTCTTAGGCTGCCAACAAAAACTTTGTTAGGTTCACTGGACCTATTGTTGTAAACATTAACCCAACTATTTTTTGGTGGTAGTGTCCTTGTCTTAGGCTGCCAACAAAAACTTTGTTAGATTCACTGGACCTATTGTTGTAAACATTAACCCAACTATTTTGTGGTGGTAGTGTCCTTGTCTTAGGCTGCCAACAAAAACTTTGTTAGGTTCACTGGACCTATTGTTGTAAACATTAACCCAACTATTTTTTGGTGGTAGTGTCCTTGTCTTAGGCTGCCAACAAAAACTTTGTTAGATTCACTGGACCTATTGTTGTAAACATTAACCCAACTATTTTGTGGTGGTAGTGTCCTTGTCTTAAGCTGCCAACAAAAACTTTGTTAGGTTCACTGGACCTATTGTTGTAAACATTAACCTAACTATTTTGTGGTGGTAGTGTCCTTGTCTTAGGCTGCCAACAAAAACTTTGTTAGGTTCACTGGACCTATTGTTGTAAACATTAACCTAACTATTTTTTGTCATTCAAGGTCCACCCCCAAGGCTGGTGTATCGCCTCAAGAAACACAACTTATGATGAGAGATCAGAGGTACAGCCAAACTTTTCTTGTATAAGTTAAATTTATGAAAAGAGATCTAAAGTCTTTTTTTTTTCTCTAACACGTTGGTTTTAGGTTTATTGTAAAAAAAAAAAACTCTAAAAAAGCCACAGCATAAAATACTGACTAGTTTCCATTTTTTTCCAAATAGTTGTGGTTTTATTTATTATCTTTGAGAGATGCCAATAAAAATATTTCCACAATTGTTTACAGTGGACCTGTGTACATGACATCCAGTCAGTCCAACCACAGGCTGTTGGGGGCAGGCAGGAGGAGGGGGACCCTGAGACCAGCAGCACTGGACCCCACCGGTCAAGACTGTTTCCTCATCCACTAGAGCTCAGACCTCTGCTAGAAGATGAAACTTATGCTGGAGGGGGGGAAGATGTGAGTGATGAAGATGAAGAAATGTATCAGGACTCATTTGTGTTAGATGACTTGTCTCCCCTGGTAGAGTTGTCCCCCGGCAACTCTGATGAAGAAACCTCGGATTCCTCCCTACACAACTATCATCTGACTGTCAGAGGACAGCCTAACAATCTGACAGTCAGACATCAGCCCAGCCGTCAGTCAGCTGACTTATCAGAAGATGAGGATATCGACATCCGTGTGACTTCACCCCGACCCCCACGATCACCACTATCTTATGCCCAGTCTTCAGCCAATAGAATCTCCCACATCCAATACTTAGTTAACCCACCTGAAGGGAACGGAATATTTTCTTCCAGCACAGCCTCATCCACACACACCAGGAGCCGTGGGAGCCGACACAAGCCCTCAAGGCTCCTCTACTCCATCCAGGAGCCAAACGTTGGCCGGGGGTTTATCAAAGAGCAAAGTTTCAGCAGTGATGGCCGGGTACTGGCCTCACCTTTTGCCAACTGTGTCCGGCTGCTGGCCTTCAACCAGCGCTGCTCGGAAATATGTGACGTCCTCCCCAGAAGCCCTGCAGCGCTGCAGCAGGTGGCCATGACCTTGGGACAGAAAAGTATTGTTCTGGCTAGTACTTTCTCACCAACACATTGCCAGTTTGTGGCTGGTGCTAAGGATGGAAGTATTTCATTTTGTTCACCAAAATTATAGCTCAGTACCAAGGATGAAAATATTTCATTTTGTTCAAAATTGTATTCTAAACTATACAAAGCTCTGTTTTCTGGATTTTACCTTTATCTTTTAAAACATTACTTTAAGTATTAAAAAACAAATTCTTGTCACAAATTGTGGTACAATATCTAGTCTAGCTTGTCCTAAACTATCACAATTTATTGTACTAAACTATCACATTGTGTGATACAGTAACTAGTTAACATGTACTAAACCATCACATTGCTAATGCTAGAAATGTTTGTCTTTCAGTTGTAGCATTGATGTGTGAATGTGCTCAGGCTACGTACTTTTGAAGAGATTTGACTTGAGTGTTGGCTCTCATCTAAATGTTGCAGTTGTCTAGTTGTTTTAATGTAGTCTTTCATCTACAGCAGGGGTCTCCAAACTTTTCAGCCCGAGGGCCGCATTTACTATCAAAAATCAGTTCGGGGGCCAGAACTGAGGCCCTCCCCCCAAGAATGTCTACCTAATCTCACCCTCCCCACGAAATATAATCTATATAGAAATATATAAAAATTTCAAGTGTCGTCATCCACCCTCTCCCCCTCTCCCCTCCCCCCCCCCCCCCCCGGAGAAAAAACGTCTGAAAAAAAGACTCGGCATGGTGGGCAACGGTAGTTGCACCGAAAGCTACATCTTCAAATTGCTTTGAATTTTCTGGGCAATGTTCCTCAGCCACTTGTTAGAAACATTTTTTTCCGTGGACAAAAAGATCTCCGCGGGCCGGATGAGAGGACATCGCGGGCCGCATCCGGCCCGCGGGCCGTAGTTTGGAGACCCCTGATCTACAGCATTGGATTAAAACTGATTTTTTAAATTGTTTATATTTTTAAAAGTAGAATTCTACTAAATATGGATTTGTTTTAAGGCATTGGCCTTACATAAGTCCTAGGCTTTTAGAGGAACTTTTTTTGCATGTTAATAAGTTTGATTGGTACTTTAGTCAAAGATGTCAAAATTTAGTCATGTGTGAATGGTACTTTGGTCAGTGATATCAAACATTAGTCATGTGTGAATGGTACTTTGGTCAATGATGTCAATTGTTAGTCATGCATGAATGGTACTTAGGTCAGTGGTGTCTAAAGTTAGTCATGCGTGAATGGTACTTGGTCAATGGTGTCTAAAGTTAGTCATGTGTGAATGGTACTTTGGTCAGTGGTGTTTAAAGCTAGTCATGTGTGAATGGTACTTAAGTCAATGATATCAAAAGTTAGTCTTGCACAAATGGTACTTTAGTCACTAAAATTGAAATTACCTGACAGTTTCTTCATATCTACTCTAATGAAACAGTAGTTCTGGCAGGTTCTGTGATAGGTTCAGTAAAAGGCAAAATAAGAAGGAAAAGCCAGCAATTAAAAAGGATTTTTCCAGACTTGGAGAGTTGGTAAAATATAAAAATAGAGTTGTACTCATGTGTTGTATACTTTGAAATAAGAAATATGAATGTAAAAAATCAAAACTTAATAACAATGTATATAAATAAAATAAATTATATAATGTTACAGATTTTTTTTATACTGCATTTTTCTGTCACTTCTGTCACCCTTATTTTCATGGAACTTTTTCCTTTAACCTTTTCTGTGAACCACAACCAACCAGAGCAGGAATCCACAACCACCTAACTTAAATGCTACTTTATGTTATTGACCTTAGAGAAACCAGAAGTAAAGTAACTACCATTTCTGGTTACCAAAATCCCTCAAAAGTTGATACAGAACTACAAATTTCATTTAATACTTATACATGAAATATTATCAGTGTAACAGACACACAAACAATATTCTTAATCTAAGTTTTTCCTACTCAAGGATGTGTAAAGTGTTGAGATTTGTTAAGACTCAATTTTCATTTTTTGCATGATTACCAGAACATAGAAGTGTAGGATTTTAAAGTTTTAAGAATATGTGTAATAAAATTTGTAACTACAGAACTCTCAAACATAAATTCTACATAGGCTACAATTTTGTTAACTCATAAATAGCTGAAAAGTTCTGTAGTCCCAAGGAGGTTTAAGAGATTACAGAAAGGCAAGTGTGGAAGAAAAAAATCAGCTGTTTAAAAATGAGGTACTCTTCATATAAAATGTAAAGAAATGAAAACGAACAATGTAAGTAATAAACTTTATACATGTTACCAGATTTATTTATTTCGGTAATAGCAAGTAGATCCAGTGGAGTTTAAAAATTTTTTTTTAGAAAAGTAATAAAACATTAAAACTTTTTTCTTTTTTCTGTACAAAACATAAAGTTTGTGGACACTTTATGAGAATGTGAACTAAATTTTAGACTGGAGGATTTTTTTTTTACAGACTTTATTTTTAGCAGGCTTCATTTCGCCAACATTTTGAGAAAGAATAAGAAAAATAAGCCTAAAAATATATTATTCTTAATAATAGTTCTCTTCTATAAAACATAAAAAATGTGAAAGCTAAAATAATATAAAGAACAAAACATTTACTAATATTTACAGTTTTTATATTAATTCTTTATGTTACATTTTCTTTTGTACAGCTGAACTTTTTTACAATATAAAACTAAATACAAATATATGACACTATTATATACAGTCAGAAACATTGCATAACATTTTATTTATAACAAAAGTAAAAGAGTTTTCTTGTGGCTGTTAAAATGTTGAGGTGAGCAGGCAGACTGCCAAAGTTGCAAACACAACTGTTACAGATGGGAGACACGTTGCTGAAAAATAAAATGTTTAACATTTCGTTTCCACCAATTTATTCCAACTTTCATACAACGTTCAATATTCATTAAGTCTTCGGAAAGAAAACTTTCATGTATTATGCGAACAATCAACCTGAAGGAAAAAATACAACACAGGTAAATATAAATATTTGGTGACATTACCTGCAGTATTAATATCAGGAAGGTAAGGTGCCAAACTTGGATTTTTTGCATTGAGGTACTGAACAAATAAACTCCTTAGTGAACTCCTTTTAAAGCCTGAAATACAACAGAGAATGTTAAAGTATTTACTCCAAAATGGCAAAAATTAAAATAAATGGATAAGAGTTGTAACAATGTTGTAGAAATAGTCTAATGTCTGACCAGTAAAATCTATTGTTAAATGGTGTAATGTTAACTAACCTGTAAAGTTTACTGTTGAACGTTACAATTTTGTTAAATCGTAAAATCTATTGTTAAATCTATTTTTAATTAACCTGTAAAGTTTACTATTGAAAGTTACAATTTTGTTACAGCTAATGACTCACCTGTAAAATGCACCAAGACTTTGGTTTTACCAGCTGCATCACTGATGTGTTGAACAACTACTTCTGTACGTGAAGCTCCAATAGCATTGGCATAAACCTTTGCTATCCCTAGCCTTAAAATAAAGAAAATTAGTTTAATTTGAACAAAGAAACAAACATTATTTTACATTATTTAGTTATTTTGTTTTAAACTAAAACGTTTTAAGTATCAAGTTAGTTTATCATATCTGTTATGTTATATTTTTAAAAATTAACTCAGCTATGTTTTAAAAATATTTACCAGGCCAACTGAGGTATTAAAAAAAAATTACTTGTCTAACAAAGATGGAGTCTTGAACTCAACAGGCACAGCATCACTTGTGACAGGAATGATATCAGCACATGCAAGCCTTGTTGCCCCCATCCCACTCACATGAAGGACCATTGATCTGCCTTGCACTAAAACATTTCACACAGCAGGTGTTATCAGCACTGTACAGCTATAAACACACTCACTGATTTACTCTAGCACATTTGGTTGTTATGTCAGCTACTTAATTGCTGATCAATTTTCAAATGCAAACAAATAATTATTTTAGAGCAGCACACAAGTTAAATCTTTAGCTGCAGTTAGGATACATGGCTCCACAAGTGACCCAGTAAACAGGTAACTACGGGTTGGGTAATATCATGTGCTAAATCACCTGAAAATTCCCCAATTAACGGTAAATCAACATCTGTGACCAACTTTCTCCCACTTCCAACATCATAGGTGCCCAGTTTCATGGCTTGGTCACCAACTTCACACCGCAGTGGATTTAAAGCTCTGCATTCACTGTTGTAGTTCATCTGATAAATTGTTATCATAGAAGGCAATAAGAATTTAAGGGCATTCATTCTAACATTTAGAAAAAAGCAGAAGTGAGTACTACTAAATTAACATTGTATTCCTATGTAACAGTAAATTTGGGATGTCACTTCCAGTGGAATCAAGCTACAGAAACAATACATGTTTGTGATATAACTACTTTTGGACAACACATATGACGAGGAACAGGCATTACAATACACTGTTTTATATGATATAAAATTATTAATTCTGAAGTTTGCGAAATTGCAAACAGAATATGCACAGTTTCTGGTTACCAGAAATAGCTCTCAAGTTGAAATAAACTAATAAACTTATGTTTCAAATCAAATAATTATGAGCACACACACACACAGACACAAATACTCAAGAAGTTTTAAGGATAAAACTGTCCTATAATAATTTGTCTACCGTGTTGGCTATCGTCTAGTAAGGATCAAAATGCTCTATAATAATTTGACTACCATGTTGGCTATTATCTTGTAAGGATCAAAATGTAAGGATCAAAATGCTCTATAATAATTTGACTACCATGTTGGCTATTATCTTGTAAGGATCAAAATGTAAGGATCAAAATGCTCTATAATAATTTGTCTACCGTGTTGACTATTGTCTTGTAAGGATCAAAATGCTCTATAATAATTTGACTACCATGTTGGCTATTATCTTGTAAGGATCAAAATGTAAGGATCAAAATGCTCTATAATAATTTGTCTACCGTGTTGACTATTGTCTTGTAAGGATCAAAATGCTCTATAATAATTTGTCTACCGTGTTGACTATTGTCTTGTAAGGATCAAAATGCTCTATAATAATTTGTCTACCGTGTTGACTATTGTCTTGTAAGGATCAAAATGCTCTATAATAATTTGTCTACCGTGTTGACTATTGTCTTGTAAGGATCAAAATGCTCTATAATAATTTGTCTACCGTGTTGACTATTGTCTTGTAAGGATCAAAATGCTCTATAATAATTTGTCTACCGTGTTGACTATTGTCTTGTAAGGATCAAAATGAAGGCCAGTACTGTTGCACCTGGCTGTGGTGGCGTTGCTGTCCCCGTTCACTGGGTACATGTGGGTGTGCCAGTTGTGGGATGGACTCTGAAGGAAAGAACCCAGGAATTTGTCACAAAAGGCAAGTTTTAAGTCAGGATAATTTTTAAGGTAAAAATATAATGGAGTGACGTTTTTTAAAATCAAATTTTTTATAAGTAGCCACTTGAATGTTATTACTGACCTTGGCACCTGTCGAGTCGTTCAGGTGAACAGTGATTGAAGTGTCACTCATTGTGCCATCAGTATACACTGTCTGAGACTAGTAATAAAAAATTATATTCCAATTGTTATTTGCTCATGGAAATTATAGTCTCAGAGAAAATTGTTAATGTTAAAATAAAAGTAATAAAGATGTTAGTGCACAATCAAGTTTGGTTTTTGACTGTGTAAACAATAAAGTTTGATCATGATTACAACCATATATTTATTGTCCAAATGTGTGGTCACAATAATCTATGAATCAGCTTGCCGAATGGGAATGAGTTAACTTGATTACAATAAAAGTGACTAGTGACAATTTTAAATTATTTTAAAATATTTTTTTAATGCTCTAGCTGCTCTACCTATATATTTTCATGTGTCATTAATTACCCACCAATAAATAGTTCCATTTCCTATATCACCTAACTTCCAACATTCGTTACATGCCTAAATAGTTCTGACAATTCCTTATGTTATCTTACAGGTGTTACCCAGCAAAAAAATAGTTCCCACAATTCCTTGTTATCTTACAGGTGTAACCCACCAAAAAAATAGTTCCCACAATTCCTCCAGTGAAGTTGGATACAGCAGTGACAAGCTGGCCGCTGACATCAGACATGTGCGTCACTATGGTAGCACAAGCCACAATCCTGTTGCTGGTGGTGTCCACTACAACCAGACTCCTCCCTGCAACACTTGTCAGGCCAGTCAAAGGCAGATTCAGGTTCACCCACTGCTTCTGTGTTCCAAATCTTTCTAAATCTCCAATCTTTCAGGAAAAGAATAAATTTTAGTTTTAAGAAAATATAAACGAAAACTAAAAGATTATTTCATTAAATTCTCAGTTAATGTGTCTTTACTCTGTTTTGACCAGATTTAATTTAAAAGTTTGTTTTGTTTAAAAGATGTAAAAATAAATCAACAATTTTTACTTTGTATGTATCATCAGTAGATTGCACTGTATTCACATTTAGAGGGTTATAAACTGATCCAATGCCTGAACACTTATCATCATTTGGAGGCAGATCATATATCCTTAACCTAAAAGTGGAAGATTATAATATATCATTAGCCTAAAAGTTGAAGATTATAATATATCATTAGCCTAAAAGTGGAAGATTATAATATATCAGTAGCCTAAAAGTTTAAGATTATAATATATCAGTAGCCTAAAAGTGGAAGATTATAATATATCAGTAGCCTAAAAGTTGAAGATTATAATATATCAGTAGCCTAAAAAGTTGAAGATTATAATATACGAGAAAAATGGCCCGTTGAGGAAGGATACAACGGGCGCTAGGCTGATAGTGCTGTCTCTTTTCTCTAAACTAAAACCAACCCCCCCCCAAGAAACTCTTCACGCAAACCATTTAGATTAGACAAAATTTCCTTTTTATTCAATGTTTACTTGAGAATCAATGACGTCATATTACTGTGTGCACTCTCTTGAGATTATTTTCTACTCTATGCTAAATGTGACCGCGTCATACTTCGTTTTTCAAATTACTGTGCATGTTTTTATTTTGCTTGTGTTTTCTCTACAGCGTTCTTGTCAGATAGATAGATACATAGACAGACAGCGAAACTATTAGTATTAATTAGTAGCCTAAAAGTTGAAGATTATAAAATATCATTAGCCTAAAAGTGAAAGATTATATATTATTAGGGGTCGGCGTGGTCGAGTCGGTAAAGCTCATGGTTGCTAAACCGAAAAGTCTCGAGTTCGAACCCTCGGGCAGATGAGGCTCGTTAGCTGGGGACAGCCACTCTTCTAGGAGAGACAACTCCAAAATCAAACAACTGCTGCCTGGTAGTTTGTTCTTGGTTGGACAAAGGTTATGGAAGCAAATCCAAAAAGAAAAGCAGGCTGAAATCGGAGTCAATGGCCTCAATGGCGCATAACCAGTTGACACGTAATCCTTAATTGTGATGGAAGCATGGTCGAGTCGGCAAAGCTCATGATTGATAAATTCGAAAAAAGTCTCGAGTTCAAACCCTCTGGCAGATAAGGCTCGATCCCTCCCAACACTAAAAATTAAGAACGAAGAAGAAGAAGATATATTATTAGCCTAAAAGTGGAATAAGTAATTAAAAAATATAAATTTTGTTAAAGAGCAAAGAAGAGCTATGTAGATCATTTAGATTAAAAGATCCTGTTCATGCCTCACATTTCTAATTTTTACAATCAAATGAGCACCTAAACAACGCACTAAAAGTTTGTGGACCTGTGGCTATCTGTAAGTCCTGTCAGTTCATTGACCCCTGAGGTTTCTAGGGCCCCAAATCCAGGTGACTGCGTGAAAGTGACCATCCCTCCAACACCATTCATGGACAGGTGAGCAGCTAAAGTTGGCTGGGGTACGGGCTCGATGTTAGCACAGGATAAAATACTGGAGCTACCAGGGCTCAGGATGACCAGAGATCTTCCAATAATGGACTGAGGTCCTGACAGGGGCAGGTATGTGTCAGTAAATACCAATCTTTTTCCTGTATCTGAAAAGAAACCAGCAGTAGAAGTGATGTAAAGATTTGCTGGGAGGGACAGCTGAGGTAGAATCAATGAAGGAAATCTGGATTTTTTTGACAGTCCATCTAGATTATGTAAATCTATTAAGCTAATCTGAGTCTTCTACGGTTAAATATTCTAGATGGTCAACATCTTGGCATGTTAAATATTCTAGATGGTTGGTATCTTGGCCAGTTAAAAGACAAATACACTAATACATTTTATGTGTCAGTAAAATAATATAATGCACACAACAAAATCTAGGATACGTTTGTATACAAGAGAAGTATACTTAAAAGAAAATGATTTCCCTTTACTCCTTTTGACCATCTATAGTAAAAAAAATATATCAGTGATTCTTGGTTTGAAATAGTTGTCACTATTGTTTAGACAGATAGTTATAGTTACCACTATTGTTCAGACAGATAGGTTTAGTTACCACTATTGTTTAGACAGATAGTTATAGTTACCACTATTGTTCAGACAGATAGGTTTAGTTACCACTATTGTTTAGACAGATAGTTATAGTTACCACTATTGTTCAGACAGATAGTTTTAGTTACCACTATTGTTGAGACAGATAGTTTTAGTTACCACTATTGTTTAGACAGATAGGTTTAGTTACCACTATTGTTGAGACAGATAGTTTTAGTTACCACTATTGTTTAGACAGATAGGTTTAGTTACCACTATTGTTGAGACAGATAGTTTTAGTTACCACTATTGTTTAGATAGATAGTTTTAGTTACCACTATTGTTCAGACAGATAGGTTAAGTTACCACTAATGTTCAGACAGATAGTTTTAGTTACCATTGTTGGTGACTGCATTCCGTATTTCTAAAGTTCCAAGTCTGGAGGTTAGGTCCCCCACAGGTGTGAAGATGGGCTCAGTTGTCTGGCACCTTTTGTCATCCATGGCTGACAATGGCGCTATCTGGAACAGTGGGATTTGTTGTGTGCAACAAGTATAAAACATACAGAACAAGTTGAAGAAAGTAAAACAAGAAACAAACAGAACAATTTGGAAACAATATAAAAAATATAGCACAAACAAAAACTTAAATGCAGTAAGAATGGACAATATTGACAATATTGTAAACATTTTAAAATTAAACTTGGAATTAATATGGAAATAGTCTAGATAAAATCACGTTGACAGAAATGTGTCAGCTACATTTTTGTCTAATTGTTAGAGATCCTTACCAAAATATAAAGCTATTAACTCTACACAAAAATATTGTTTATAATGTCATACTTGATTTGTATTAATTCTCCATGGATGACCTTGAGTTGGTGACCGTCCATCATTGTAGTCCAGCAGTAAAAAAATGGAAGTTTCTGATAAAGGCCGGTCCAACTCCTGCATAAACAGCACCTGCCCAATGACGGGGAACTTGAACGTTGCTCTGGCCAGAACAACTGGGGCTAGAGGTCTGATGTTGGCACACACCCATCTGGTCAAACATTCAGGCAGGAACATTGGTCATTTGATGACCAGAGTAGCCATGTCATGTCTTAAACAAGAGTCAGTGACCATGTCAAGTCTTAAACAAGAGTCAGTGGCCATGTCATGTCTTAAACAAGAGTCAGTGACCATGTCAAGTCTTAAACAAGAGTCAGGGACTATGTCAAGTCTTAAACAAAAGTCAGTGAACGCATCAAGTCTTAAGAGTCAGTGACCATGTCAAGTCTTAAACAAGAGTCAGTGACCACATCAAGTCTTAAACAAGAGTCAGTGACCACAAGAAGTCTTAAGAGTCAGTTACCATGTCAAGTCTTAAACAATAGTCAGTGTCCACATCAAGTCTTAAACAAGAGTCAGTTACTATGTCAAGTCTTAAACAAGAGTCATTTAAGTCTCTATCTTGACCAAGAGTTAGTGATATTTTCAAGTCTTAAGACACATCCCATCATATTTTTTTATTTGAAACCCTAACTCATAACAACTAGATCTAGATCTATGTGGTGATGTAAGTTTGGTAAAATGGTTGTTTTTGAAAAAATGGTTAAAATGTATACAAAGAGTATAATTACTATAATGGCTATTCTGGCTCTAGACTTGTAAAGGTTTTAAAAGATCTAGATGTGAATGTTTTGCTGGCTCTAGACTGGTAAAGGTTTTAAAAGATCTAGATGTGAATGTTTTGCTGGCTCTAGACTGGTAAAGGTTTTAAAAGATCTAGATGTGAATGTTTTGCTGGCTCTAGACTGGTAAAGGTTTTAAAAGATCTAGATGGGAAAGTTTATAAATTATAACCTACCTGCTGGCACTTGAGTCATTGCGGTGAATGACCAAAGACCGACCAATGATGCTGTTAGTTCCATATAAAGGTAAATTCCAGTCTTTGTATGAGCTGTTTAATTCATTGAGACCTTCAAGGGTTCCATACTTAGCACTCAGGTCTCCAACCTCATACATGTCGTTGGTGGTACTCCCAGGAGTGGGGTAGGTTGGGGAGTTGACGTCTTTTTTGTAGGGGTTGAAATGTGCAGCCACAACCACGGGGCCGCAAAGATCTTGCCCTGCCACGGTCTTTGTGGGCGTGGGCCAGAGGTGGACATGGTATCCTTTGGCTGCTGATCTCAGACCTGTTAAACTGACTTCTGTCGTTGTCTGGTCTAGGGGCGACAACTGAGAAAATATGACAGATCCTGTGACACCATCATGACTGAATTTCACAACTGCTTTTCGAAGTGCAAAAATTTTAATTTCTGCACAGAAGAAACTGCTGTTATCAGAGGGATAAACAAGTAAAAGTTTGTTTTCTATACTCGATCCTCCGGCAAGAGGAAGATTTCTATCAGAAAATCCAAGCCGTCGCTCTCCTTTCGTAGCCCCTGTGATGACGTTACCTAGCTTGTCAACAAGATTTCCCACAGCGCACAAAGTGGGATTACTCTGGCTGCATCCACCGCCGGCAACATTATTTGGGTTATATACCTTGGCGTTTTGAAACGTAACCAACGAACAATTACTGAATGAGTCTGTAATTCTCCACGATAGACTCCTGAGGTTGGTATTGTCAGTGTATAAGTCAGCGACGATGCGAGTTACCGAACCTGTCACTGTAGGGTTGAGTTGGCGGAAATACACGAGGCCAGACAGGACGCCACGGAACTTGGCGACGGCTGTGACGTGTGTGGCGTCTGCTTGTAGCGTGGCGCAGATAGTTTTAGTGTCCGTTTTCAGAACTATTGAGTGACCTACAATAAGATAAAATAAATAGGACACGTTCAAAACTCTCTTTAACATTACTACTTTGCATTGCAAACAGAGTTTCTTCCAGGCATCTCTTCGGGGGGCGGGGGGGGGGGGCGGAGCCCACCCGCAGAGGGTCTACCGCCCCCTCCCCCCCTCGAACGAACTGGAATTTATATAGAAAATATATACTTTTAACAGCGTCCGCCCCCGGAAATTTTAGTCCGATCCCCCCTCCCCCGAAAATTTCTAGAAAATAAATTTCAAGTACCCCCCCCCCCCCCCCCCCCCAGAGAAAAAAAGTCTGGAAGAAACACTGCAAATTTGCAAAGCTGCAAATTAGATGCGATAATTTTACAATCGATAAGCATAAATGTTGCCCAAGCCGTAACGTCTTCATTTATAGAACTGTTATTATTTATAGATCTACGGAGAAATTGGCAGTTCACTTATTTATTTGCCTTTTCACGTAAATGTATACCTATTGTAGACAGCGGATTTACCAAGTTCAAATTCTTTGTTTTCTTGAGTTGTTTTTTTTTAAATTTAAGGTGAATATTTAAGCTGTGAATAAGGAAAGGGCCTTTTGTTATTTTCGCGACTTTTAAAAATTATTTTAATGCTTTAACCAAGATAGTTAAATCTTTGTTAACAAAGTCAATAAACAATGTTTAAAAAAAAATTAAAATGAACACGTGACTTGCGTGAACCAAGGGAGACAACGAGGCGACTCACCTGTAACATGATCCCAGGTGAGAATGTTCTGGAATATCACATTTGTCTGGGTGTTGGCCTGCAGGGTCACACTTTGACTCAACCTGTTGTATAGAACATAGATCTAGATAAGATCTTTGTGGACATAGAACATAGATCTAGATAAGATCTTTGTGGACATAGAACATAGATCTAGATAAGATCTTAGTGGACATAGATCTAGATAAGATCTTTGTGAACATAGAACATAGATCTAGATAAGATCTTAGTGGACATAGATCTAGATAAGATCTTTGTGAACATAGAACATCGATCTAGATAAGATCTTTGTGGACATAGAACATAGATCTAGATAAGATCTTTCTGGACATAGAACATAGATCTATATACGATCTTTGTGGACATAGAACATAGATCTAGATAAGATCTTTCTGGACATAGAACATAGATCTAGATAACATCTTTCTGGACATAGAACATAGATCTAGATAACATCTTTCTGGACATAGAACATAGATCTAGATAAGATCTTTCTGGACATAGAACATAGATCTAGATAAGATCTTTGTGAACATAGATCTATATAAGATCTTTCTAGACATTGATCTATATAAGATCTTTCTGGACATAGATCTATATAAGATCTTTGTGGACATAGAACATAGATCTAGATAAGATCTTAGTTCATAGAACATAGATCTAGGTAAGATCTTTGTGGACATAGAACAAAGATCTATATAAGATCTTTCTGGACATAGAACATAGATCTAGATAAGATCTTAGTTCATAGAACATAGATCTAGGTAAGATCTTTGTGGACATAGAACATAGATCTATATAAGATCTTTCTGGACATAGAACATAGATCTAGATAAGATCTTTGTGGACATAGATCTAGATAAGATCTTTGTGGACATAGAACATAGATCTAGATAAGATCTTTGTGAACATAGAACATACACCTTGATAAGATCTTTATAGACATAGATCATAGATCTAGATACGATCTTTTTGAACATAGATCTATATAAGATCTTAGTGGACATAGATCTATATAAGATCTTAGTGGGCATAGATCTATATAAGATCTTAGTGGACATAGATCTATATAAGATCTTAGTGGACATCGATCTATATAAGATCTTTGTGTACATAGAACGTAGATCTAGATACATCTTTGTGGACATAGAACATAGATTTAGATTCTAGACACTTTCATTCTGAATATATATCAAGAAGCGTTACTTGTGGATATAATTTAGACCATACATCTGAAAACATATTTCTTTCTATCCCTTTCCGCTTATTTAATCACGACTTTCGACAGAGGGCAAAGACATACCTGTAAAACATGACAAAGAACTACACTGTAAGACATGACAAAGACCTAGCCTGACAGATGACACAATAAAGACCAAGCCTGCGACAGTCACCAAAGACCTACCCTGTAGACATGAAAAATACCTAGCCTGCAACAGTCGACAGACCTAGCCTGCGACAGACACCAAAGACCTACCATGTAGACATAGCAAAGACCTAGCCTGAGACAGTCGACAAAGACCGACCTGTAAAACACGAGAAAGACCTAGTATGTAAGACATGACAAAGACCTAGCCTGCGACAGACGACACAACAAAGACCAAGCCTGCGACAGTCACCAAAGACCTACCCTGTAGACCTGACTAAGACCTACCCTGTAGACCTGACAAAGACCTACCCTGCGACAGTCACCAAAGACCTACCCTGTAGACCTGACAAAGACCTAGCCTGCGACAGTCACCAAAGACCTACCATGTAGACCTGACAAAGACCTACCCTGTAGACCTGACTAAGACCTAGCCTGCGACAGTCACCAAAGACCTACCCTGTAGACATGACAAAGACCTAGCCTGAGACAGTCGACAAAGACCTACCTGTAAAACACGAGAAAGACCTAGTGTGTAAGACATGACTAAGACCTACCCTGCAACAGTCACCAAAGACCTACCCTGTAGACCTGACAAAGACCTACCCTGTAGACCTGACAAAGACCTACCCTGCGACAACCTCGCCGAGCTGTGTGTTGGAGCACTTGTCCTCCACGTCATACTCCAGCCACACGGGGTGGATCTCCACGGTGGTCTGCCCCATGGTCTCCGTCACGTTGAGCGTCACGGTGAGGGCATTGTTGCCCCAGGACGTCTGGACGGTGCCCCTGACACCCAGCATGTGGATCTCACCCACCAGAGTCTGGCCACTGCATACACCCACAACTGTAGATAGAGACAATATGTTAGGGTCTAGCCACTGCATACACCCACAACTGTAGATAGACACAATATGTTAGGGTCTGGCCACTGCATACACCCACAACTGTAGATAGACACAATATGTTAGGGTCTAGCCACTGCATACACCCACAACTGTAGATAGACAAGGTGTTATCTAGGGGCTGGGTCAAACACATATTGGTCAATGTTTTGTCCAAGGCCTGAAGACTCAGACCCCTCAAGGGCCTGAACACCAGACCCCTTAAGGACCTGAACACCAGACCCCTCAAGGACCTGAACACCAGACCCCTTAAGGACCTGAACACCAGACCCCTTAAGGGTCTGGCCAGCAAACGTCGAGCGGTCATCATTTACGAGAGCTAACAGAGACCCATATCAGCCATCGACTGACTCACCGGCTGACTCCAGTGGATGACTCCAGTGGATGACTCCACTGTAACTCAACATTTACTTTATATTACCGGCAACTTTTTAAAACCCCAAATGCTGAATTTTAATAATTAAAATGCCTTCATTCGTTAGTCCCTGCTAAGCATCCCATTACTAAGATCTCGATTGTTAAAGATCCCAATCTTAAAGATCCCAATCTTAAAGATCCCAACCTTAAAGATCACAATCTTAACAATCCTTAAATTAAAAACCCTAATACCGAACATCCAAATGTTTACCTATGTTAATACCCCCCCCCCCCCCACGGCTATGTCAGCCACGCCCACTATACAAACACACAGCACGCGACACACTGTGTTGGGTATTGCCCACAATTCTCTCCCTTTCTACATCATACAATTTTTAATAATTATTTCGGTTCAACGGACGGAGGAACTAGATATTATTTACAATCTGTTATTTTTAGAACAGAATGTTAACATTTTACTACAGTTAACTGATATATAGAATGTTAACATTTTACTAGAGTTACCGGGTATATAAAATGTTAACGTTTTACTAGAGTTACCTCATTTATAGAATGTTAACATTTTACTAGAGTTACCTGATATAAAGAATGTTAACATTTTACTACAGTTACAGGGTATATAGAATGTTAACTCGTTAACTGCTTTATAAGTTATTGCATTGATAGAAAGTTACATTTTTTTCTCAGCGATGAATACGCAGAGAAACGTACATTTAAAATTGGTTGGAAAATAAGGTTCACTTGATTTTATTGCCAGTCTTATTTTTTAAAAAAATGCAACAACAACAACACACTGGATTCAACGTTTTAATACCATTCATGGGTGGATCTCATGGCATTAGAGCTCCAGTCGTGCGTGAAGTGTCGGGCTGTACTTTAATGTGAACACCAGAGGTTTGTTCACAGAGAGCTGGGGGTGATAAGGAGGGGGAGAAGCTCGGTACATTCAAACTTCAGTACAAGGCGGGGTCTAACATTCGGAGGTTAGGACTGACATTTTGAGGGCAGAACTGACAATATGAGGGCAGAACTGTGACAATTTGAGGGCAGAACTGTGACAATCTGAGGGCAGAACTGTGACAATCTGAGGGCTGAGACGTACACACGAACGCACGCTTATAGGCAGACAGACAGAAACGATTGCAAATCTCGCTTTTTTTCCTATTCAGAGAGGCGTAAAACGTTAAGATTTTGTCTTCCACTGAAAAAATCTAGCTTGACCTCACTGTCAGTAAACCTGAGTGTGCCTGCCCTATTCCACACACCATGAACCAACCCAATAGCGTCAACTTCAGCCTATATCATCAACATCAGCCCATATCTAACCCATAGCGTCAACATCAGCCCATAGTGTCAACATCAGCCCATATCATCAACATCAGCCCATATCCAACCCATAGAGTCAACATCAGCCCATATCAAACCCATAGCATCAACATCAGCCCATATCAAACCCATAGCATCAACATCAGCCCATATCCAACCCATAGTGTCAACATCAGCCCATATCAAACCCATAGCATCAACATCAGCCCATATCAAACCCATAGCGTCAACATCAGCCCATATCAAACCCATAGCGTCAACATCAGCCCATATCCAACCCATAGTGTCAACATCAGCCCATATCAAACCCATAGCATCAACATCAGCCCATATCAAACCCATAGCGTCAACATTAGCCCATATCCAACCCATAGCGTCAACATCAGCCCATATCAAACCCATAGCGTCAACATTAGCCCATATCCAACCCATAACGTCAACATCAGCCCATATCTAACTTATAGCGTCCACATCAACCCATAGCGTCAACATCAGCCCATATCAAACCCATAGCGTCAACATTAGCCCATATCCAACCCATAGCGTCAACATCAGCCCATATCCAACACATAGCGTCAACATCAGCCCATATCCAACGAATAGTGTCAACATCAACCCATATCTAACCCATAGCGTCAACATCAACCCATAGCGTCAACATCAGCCCATATCCAACACATAGCGTCAACATCAGCCCATATCCAACCCATAGCGTCAACATCAGCCCATATCCAACTCATAGTGTCAACATCAGCCCACATCCAACCCATAGCGTCAACATCAGCCCATATCTAACCCATAGCGTCAACATCAGCCCATAGCGTCAACATCAGCCCATATCCAACACATAGCGTCAACATCAGCCCATATCCAACCCATAGCGTCAACATCAGCCCATATCCAACCCATAGCGTCAACATCAGCCCATATCTAACCCATAGCGTCAACATCAGCTCATAGCGTCAACATCAGCCCATATCTAACCCATTGCGTCAACATCAGCCCATATTTAACCCATAGCGTCAACATCAGCCCAAATCTAACCCATAGCGTCAACATCAACCCATATCCAACCCATAGCGTCAACATCAGCCCATATCTAACCCATAGCATCAACATCAGCACATATCTAACCCATAGCGTCAACATCAGCCCATATCCAACCCATAGCGTCAACATCAGCCCATAGTGTCAACATCAGCCCATATCTAATCCATAGCGTCAACATCAGCCCATATCCAACCCATAGCGTCAACATCAGCCCATATCTAACCCATAGCGTCAACATCAGCCCATAGTGTCAACATCAGCCCATATCTAACCCATAGCGTCAACATCAGCCCATATCCAACCCATAGCGTCAACATCAGCCCATATCTAACCCATAGCGTCAACATCAGCCCATAGCGTCAACATCAGCCCATATCTAACCCATAGCGTCAACATCAGCCCATATCCAACCCATAGCGTCAACATCAGCCCATATCCAACACATAGCGTCAACATCAGCCTATATCTAACCCATTTCGTCAACATCAGCCCATATCCAACCCATAGCGTCAACATCAGCCCATATCCAACCCATAGCGTCAACATCAGCCCATATCTAACCCATAGCGTCAACATCAGCCTATATCTAATCCATTGCGTCAACATCAGCCCATATCTAACCCATAGCGTCAACATCAGCCCATATCCAACCCATTGCGTTTTTAAAAGCGTTTGACTCTTTACATAGTAGGCCGATAGTTTTTTTGCTATATTTTTTTTACAAGTAAACATAATGTTTTGTAGACACAGTGAATAGGGTACCGAATGTAGGCATTATTTTGTTATCGAGGGAGGGGTCACATTTTTCTGTCAGATATATATATATATATATATATATATATATATATATATATATATATATATATATATATATATATATATATATATAGCTATAAATCAATAAATTTTGACACCTGATCCACAACCATTCAAGGATATAACCGATCCAGAGTTCAATCAACTGTTTTGTAGTCTGGGGTAAGCATGGGGTGGGGGGGGGGGGGGCTTTTAGCCGCACTCACTAATGTTAGTGGGTGGAGGTAGGCTAAATCAACCAACATACATCATTCAGTTGGAAGGCTAAGACACAACTATGTCTTAAGCGAAACGTCCTAATAGTTGCGTTCGTACTGTGGTCACATGTGTAGACAATTTACAACACACCAACACAACAACACATCAACACAACAACATACCAACACAACAACACATCAACATACCAACACAACAACACAACAACACACCAACACAACAACACAACAACACACCAACATACCAACACACCAACACAACACAACAACACAACAACACAATAACACATCAACATACCAACACACCAACACAACACAACAACACACCAACACATCAACACACCAACACAACAACACAACAATATACCAACACACCAACACACCAACACAACAACACAACAACACAACAACACGCCAACACAACAACACAACAACACGCCAACACAACAACACAACAACACAATAACACACCAACACAACAAAACACCAACACAACAAAACACCAACACAACAAAACACCAACACAACAACACACCAACACAACAACACACCAACACAACAACACACCAATCCTTAGGCCTATACAAAAAACACAACGATCATACAACACGTGTGACGAATTTTCACAAGCCATAAAACATAACACAGTAGAAGAGGCTGCCTACAGTGGACATATGAGACAGACCTACAGTGGACATACGAGACAGACCTACACTGGAAATATGAGACAGACCTACAGTGGAAATATGAGACAGACCTACAGTGGAAATATGAGACAGACCTACAGTGGAAATATGAGACAGACCTACAGTGGAAATATGAGACAGACCTACAGTGGAAATAAGAGACAGACCTACAGTGGAAATATGAGACAGACCTACAGTGGAAATATGAGACCTACAGTGGAAATATGAGACAGACCTACAGTGGAAATATGAGACAGACCTACAGTGGAAATATGAGACAGACCTACAGTGGAAATATGAGACCTACAGTGGAAATATGAGACAGACCTACAGTGGAAATATGAGACCTACAGTGGAAATATGAGACAGACCTACAGTGGAAATATGAGACAGACCTACAGTGGAAATATGAGACAGACCTACAGTGGAAATATGAGACAGACCTACATGAACATGTAGCTGGCAGATCACGGTATTTGGTAAATTAGGCTCGTAACACTAACAGGTTCAATGTTACATAACCACGAAACACGGGCTTCGTATATTTAGGCTTGTAACATGTTCATCATCGACTATTTTAGGTGTGTTGGGCCCTGCGACTATTTTAGGTGTGTTGGGCCCTGCGACTATTTTAGGCGTGCTGAAGCTAATTGAAACATTGTTTGAAACAACACTACACAAAGCAAACGGTGTAACATGTTTATCTCTTCACAAAAGAGACGGCCTTACACAGGTGAACGTTGATAAACAAATAAACAAGAGGCACTCTTGTTTTGGTGCGCAGAAAGTGAATACATTTTTTTTACAATTGTTGACCAACTTAAAATGTAACTATAAATAAGTCATTAAAACTGGCGACATAATAAGTTATGTAAATAGTGGCTAATTTAATGCAGATGTATCTAACTGATGAACTGCGTCCACTGGGTACGCTAAAGGTTGAGAACGGACAAGTCATTACCTGCGACAATGAGAATAACAACAAGCGGTGACATCGCCATGTTGTAGTGAAGACACCACTGACTAACTGACGCACAAGTTCATTAAGTGTCTGAAATAATTTAGTCGTGTTGTGACGACCCGCGGCAGATGGGCTTTAGTTCCGCTGTGAAATATTATCCATCCAATATGTAAGATAGGCTCGGCTTGTTTTCACAACTGGCCTAAATTCTGCCCCGGGCCGAGATTAGCTGGCTATTGACAGACCGGTAGCGACCCATTTCGGTCCCCACGTGCCCAGGTAAGAGAAGGAGAGGGGGGGGGATCTTATAGTGTTTTCACCTTCCATTATCATAGGCTAGAAGGTCAGGAGCGACTCGACAAACAAATAAATGAGAGACAATCGATGTTTTACTGGTTGTACATGTGTGAGTATCTTGGGTGTACATAGTGAACGGGTTTCTTTCAGGCACCTCTTCGGGATGGAGGGGGGGGAGTGGTTATTTAATTTCATAAAAATAATTAGACATCGAATGAACCAAATATTATATCAGTCAGATGCATTGTCATCAAATCTTGACCCACGTGCCAAGTTTGAAACAAATCAGCCAGTTAGAAGTGCTCGAAATTTCGCTCGCCCGTTTCGATCCATGACGGACAATAGAAAGAAAAACATAGGAAGCAAGTTAAATAAAAGCTAGTAAAAAGAGAGGAAGCAAGTTAAATAAAAGCTTGTAAAAACAGAGGAAGCAAGTTAAATAAAAGCTTGTAAAACAAGACACTTTTCGCTCTTTTTGACAGTTGAGTGGAGTGGGCGTCTAATTCCAATCACACGTTTTTCACATGGGACAATTTGCCACGTTGGACCACATAAGCTACATTCACGCCATAACTGGCAACGACAACATCTTGAGTGCCAGGTTTTCCCCCAACTTCATATTTTACAGGGAACACTCGAATTATTATTTGAATAAAGCCCCTGTCAATCCGTTAAAACACTAGAGCTCAAGTAATCTCTAAACCATCTTTTTAAATCTTTATCTTCAAGTAATCTCTAAACCATCTTTTAAAATCTTTATCTTCACGCGCTGAACGTTTTAAACCCAGGCCAAATCAAAACCCGTCGTCGCTGACCCATAAACACGTCACACCACTTATTGTTTGATTGGCTCTTAATGGAGTTTTTACAGGAAATCAAAAACAATTTGCTTTATCAAGATTTTTTTTTCTATTAGATATGTTTACTTTGCTGTGTGTTGCTACATGGAACAGACTGTAATCATGTATATAATGTCGGGGGTCAATCGTGTGTGACAGTTGAACACCTGGCAATCGGAAGTGAATAGGTGAGCGATTACTCGTCTATTTGTCATGTTTTTGTGGTGTCGCTCACAGACTGAAATGCGTGAGTGAGAGAGTTTATAACCTGAGTGAATGGGGTGCTAGGGAGGCCACCTAGATGAACACAAGGGGAAGCTGTGTTTTGACTGTTAGTGTTAGCACTTAAAATGTATCCAATATTATTCCTGTGATTCTTATCTTGTGCATTCATACACTTTGATTTTAAGTGCTATATCAAACTGTTGATGTTTGATTACTGAAATGAACTGTGTTGATTATGGATTTAACTATTGTAAAAAAGTTGTGAAATGAAGCAGCAGTTTATCAGCTGCCCTTAAAAGAAGAACCCACAAGAAAAACTATATATAAGTCCATATTAATTTAATCTAACAGGGGTCGGCGTGGTCGAGTCGATAAAAGCTCATGATTGCTAAACCGAAAAGCAGGCTTAAATTGGAGTCAATGGATGGCGCATAACCAGTTGACACGTATACTTAATTGTATTGGAGGGGATCCCTTCCAAGACTAAAAGTAAGAAAGAAGAAGAATTTAGTCTACTGTGTACACACTTGTACAAACCAAGACGGACCACTATTGTTTAACTACATAACAAGAACGTACAAATCGCGACACGCATCGTTTTCTCAGACAGCCCAATTCATCAAATCCGACACTGAAAAAATGCGAAAAAAAAACCAAACTTGAAATATCTTATTGAACAAATTTACTAAACATTGAGAAACATTGTTGAAGGCCAATCCGGCAACTTTTAATTTTTCTTGTTTCAAATGTTACCTGTACAAGAAATGTTACCTGTACAAGAAATGAACAGGCCTAAAGACGAGATGATTGATGGCCTAGCGACCCTCTAGCGACCAGTAATGGCGGGGTCTACAGGTGTGTCCGGTCTATTGTGACCGTTAATAAGGATGTGCATATGCGTCATTAGCAGTTATTTTCTCCCCAGGCACTTAATTAGTAAACTTAACAGACGCAGTGGTTCATGTAGTTATAATTATACCAACATTAATTACTTGGATATAATTGAGTTATATTTTTTCATGTCAATAATCAGAGATGTAACATGGTGGTGTATATTAGTTTGTTAATCCATATCTTTACACTTATTTGACTACACATTTCATGATTTATTGAACCAATTATTTAATCAACCACTTAGGCCTGCTTAGATTACTTGAAATTTTTTGTCCAGCCATTGAGGTGGGGTGCAAATGCTTGGGGATAGGGGATTGGAGGGGGGGGAGACGGTAGTTTGGGAGAAGGGTAGAAGGTAGTTTGGGAGTAGGGGAGGGGAGAATTTACTTTTTGCAAGTGAGTAAAGGGTGACCAGCTAATGAGCTGGTCAAGATATTTGAGGTGGACATCCTCCTGATGAACTTGTGACCTGAAAGTGGACATCCTCCTGATGACCTTGTGACCTAAAACTGGACAACCTGATGAAATTGACCATGAGGTGGACATCATCTGACTGTATGGTTTGAACAAAAAGATTTTCAAAGGCAGCATATGAAACTTGAACATTTTTACACAAAATATGTTTATTGTTTACAATTTTATGAACATTTTTACACAACACGTTCATTATTTACAATTTTATTTGTGTTTATCAATGTCATGGATAAAACAGTAGAGAATTGCTAATTAGCTAACTTATGTATTTACATTTCAATATTAGGTCATAAAGTTTGGACTGACCTTTTAAATATAATATAAAAACAAACAAAACAGAAAAGCTAATTGTTTTTAAAGGACTAGACTAAAATAAATATAAAAACACCTGAAAATTTTAAGTGAACAACCTACTCATTTTTTTTATAACCATTGGAAAAATGTTTATTTGGTGCTATTTTCTGGGACACTTCAGTATAAAGTTTGTGTACAGAAAGTAAGTTTTAATTATAAACTATTGGTGATGATAATAAATAAGAAAATACAATAACCAGTCAATAAAATGTAAACACAAGCTTCCCATAGGGGAGGTAATCCCTTCAATGTTTGGTTACCAACAATAAACTAAAATTGGTAAAATTATAAGCGTAATAATTAGTTTGTTAAATTTATTAAAGTCCACTAGTTATGAGAGCTTGATGTAATCTGTAGAATTTTCACATTTATTTGGTTTAATTCTAACGAATGCCAATTAATTTTTGGTAAAGGGAGGTAACATAGGTAAAGAAAATAATTAAAATATCAAATACATAAAAAGAGTTTACAACTGTGACAAGTAAAAACAACAACATACTCTTTACTGTCTATAAATATATCAATGCTGTTTTCATAAAAATATCAATTTTGTAACAAACATTACATTAAAAAATCCTTGATCAGACTGACCCCATAAACTAGTGAATATCAGACTGACCCACATAGAATATTGTATATCAGACATGAACTTCTCTGATACAAGATTTAAAAATTCACACATAAATTGGTAAATGACCACTTGACCATAGATTTAGCAATAAAGCTGTAGGTGACCACTTGACCATAGATTTAGCAATCAAGCTGTAGGTGACCACTTGACAATAAAACTAACCCTCTTCAATATCATCACAGCCCGCTGAGCCAGTCTCAATGAACAGGAATACTGTAAAGCAGTAAATTTTTGCTAAATAATTATTTTATACAAATTCTAAATTTTAAAGGAGTGGCCTAGCGGTAGAGAGCTGGACTGCCATCCGTAAGTATCAAGTTCAAATCCAGGTTCAAGTCAGTAGACCGTCCCTGAGTCCACCCAACTGATGGGTACCTAACTCACATTAGGGAAAGTAAAGGCGGTTGGGCATAGTGCTGACCACACTATCCCTTCATTTGCCAAGGTCACAGAAACAAGTGAACACTACTTCACTTGCCCAGTAGACCATCAGGTTTGAAAGGGAACTTTACTTACTAAAAGACATATAAACAAAACCAATTTCAAGTTTCATAATTCATTCTCAAGTTATTTTCTGTAATAAAAATTTTCTGTGAAAAAATTAAACAGGATTTAAATTTCCCCGGGCCACTATCACATATCTCAAGTGTACATAGGAAGTCATGACATCGATACATACAGCCATGAAACACCAGCACATACAGCCATGAAACATTAGCACATACACCAGTGAACATATACACAGGATGACATATTGCTGCAGGGAAAGAATGATTTCCCCAAACAATTTTGCTAAGCGCTTTGTGTGGGGTATTTAAAATAAAAATCAAATGATTTGATTGCTGCCCCAGTTGGATAGCATTAACAACTGATTTTGTTATATGTGTGTTGGTGTAGTTTGATGTTGTTTATGTGTTGGTGTAGTTTGATGTTGTGTATGTGCTCGTGTAGTTTGATGTTGTTTATGTGCTGATGTAGTTTGATGTTGTTTATGTATTGGTGTAGTTTGATGTTGTTTATGTATTGGTGTAGTTTGATGTTGTTTATATATTGGTGTAGTTTGATGTTGTTGATGTGTTGGTGTAGTTTGATGTTTATGTGCTGGTGTAGTTTGATGTGGTTGATGTGCTGGTGTAGTTTGATGTTGTTTATGTATTGGTGTAGTTTGATGATGTTTATGTGCTGGTGTAGTTTGATGTTGTGTATGTGCCAATATTTTACTTGCCCCCAACTAGCCTAAAAGGGGAGGTAACTGTGTCTGGCTAAGAACATAAAACAACCAGAGCATGATACTAGTTAACTGAGTTATTCTTCTTGTGGTTCCTCCATGTCTCTGACATCATCAGTTTCATCAAACTCCTCATTCCCTTGTCTCTCTGTCTCCTCATTCCCTTGTCTGTCTGTCTCCTCATTCCCTTGTCTGTCTGTCTCCTCCTCTTCCCTCTTCTCAAACTCCTCCAGCTCAATCAGCTGTCTCTGGAGGTTGGAGAACAGCTGCTTCTCTTTCTCATGTTTGACTGGGCTGTTCCTTCTCCGGGGCATCTTCCATGCATTCCACACTCGGATGGTTGCATCAGCAGAACAGGAAACATACTGGCAAATATTGAGATACATCTGTTACAGGAAACATACTGGCACATATTGAGATACATTTTTTACAGGAAACATACTGGCAAATATTGAGATACATTTTTTACAGGAAACATACTGGCACATATTGAGATACATTTTTATACAGGAAACATACTGGCACATATTGAGAAACATTTTTTACAGGAAACATACTGGCATATATTGAGATACATTTTTATACAGGAAACATACTGGCACATATTGAGATACATTTTTTACAGGAAACATACTGGCACATATTGAGATACATTTTTTACAGGAAACATACTGGCACATATTGAGATACATTTTTTACAGGAAACATACTGGCACATATTGAGATACAGAGACATTGTTTACAGGAAACATACTGGCACATATTGAGATACATTTTTTACAGGAAACATACTGGCAAATATTGAGATACATTTTTTACAGGAAACATACTGGCACATATTGAGATACGTTTTTTACAGGAAACATACTGGCACATATTGAGATACATTTTTTACAGGAAACATACTGGCACATATTGAGATACGTTTTTTACAGGAAACATACTGGCAAATATTGAGATACATTTTTTACAGGAAACATACTGGCACATATTGAGAAATACAGAGACATTTTTATACAGGAAACATACTGGCACATATTGAGATACATTTCTTTAATGATTAGCAAATTTAAACACAAGAGCTGATATAATTGGTGAGCTAAAATAAAATTTTAGCTGAAGTGAGTTTTGAGTGAGAGAAGTGAGTTTTGAGTTGAAGTGAATGTTGAGTGAGTTAAAGCGAGTTTTGAGTGAGAAGAAGTGAGTTTTGAGTAAGTTGAAGTGAATGTTGAGTGAGTTGAAGTGAGTTTTGAGTGAGTTGAAGTAAGTTTTGAGTGAGTTAAAGTGAGTTTTGAGAAGTTGAAGTGAATGTTGAGTGAGTTGAAGTGAGTTTTGAGTGAGTTGAAGTGAGTTTTTATAGAGTTGAAGTGAATGTTGAGTGAGTTGAAGTGAGATTTGAGTGAGTTGAAGTGAGTTTTTATAGAGTTGAAGTGAATGTTGAGTGAGTTTTGAGTGAGTTGAACTAAGTTTTGAGTGAGTTAAAGTGAGTTCTGAGAAGTTGAAGTGAATGTTGAGTGAGTTAAAGTGAGTTTTGAGTGAGTTAAAGTAAGTTTTGAGTGAGTTAAAGTGAGTTCTGAGAAGTTGAAGTGAATGTTGAGTGAGTTGAAGTGAGTTTTTAGTGAGTTGAAGTGAAAGTGGAGTGAGTTGAAGTGAGTTTTGAGTGAGTTGAAGTGAATGTTGAGTGAGTTGAAGTGAATTTTGAGTTAAAGTGAGTTTCGACTGAGTTGAGGTGAGTTTTGAGTGAGCTGAAACTGATGGGGTACCTGATGCCTCTCTGTGACGTGAATGATACTTTTAACTGTCTCAGTGTGACCAACATTGTTCTGTACCAGTCTGTAGTGCTCAGCATCATAAACTCTGGAGGTACAAACAGTTAGAAGTATTACAGTAGTGAATTTTAGTCAGTACACAAGCTCATAAAGTAAGCCTGCTATAATATGACACACAAATATTTGCTCAAAATTTACTTGAATGGTTGACAAGATCTCTGCACGTGACTTACTTGATGAAACGTTGGACACCTGCAATGATGCTGCCATGCTCGCGGTCAATGCATAGACAGGTGACGCCACCTTGAGTTGAGAGAACCTGCTCACATTCATTCATGCCTTGACCAGACTGTGGACAACAGGAATGTCAAGGGAAAAGTTAAAAAAAAAACTGCATAACTTTCCATACACACACTAAGTCGGACGGTGTGGATAGATGGTACAATGCATGGATGCTAACTGAAATTTCTCATATTCAGACCAGGGGCTCAAGTCCGTAGGTCATGCATGAGTTCACCCAGCTCTATGGGGCCCCTGACTCAAGTTAGGGAAAGTAAAGGCCACTGGGCTTAGAATTTACTACACTATCCTCATATATGCTATGACAGAAACAGATTAACTCTACTTTACCAGCCCTATTGACTGCCAGGATCAAAAGGGTACTCTATGACCTACAATAGATAAACTATGACCTACAATAGATAAACTATGACCTACAATAGATAAAATATGACCTACAATAGATAAACTATGACCTATAATAGATAGAGCATGACTTACAATTGTTAAACTATGACCTACAGTAGCTAAGCCAATGAGCTACTATAGATAAACTATGACCTACAATACACCAATGACCTAACACAAAACACCAATGACCTAACACAAAACACCAATGACCTAACACAAAACACCAATGACCTAACACAAAACACCAATGACCTAACACAAAACATCAATGACCTAACACAAAACACCAATGACCTAACACAAAACACCAATGACCTAACACAAAACACCAATGACCTAACACACAACACCAATGACCTAACACAAACACCAATGACCTAACACAAACATCAATGACCTAACACAAAACACCAATGACCTAACACAAAACACCAATGACCTAACACAAACATCAATGACCTAACACAAACATCAATGACCTAACACAAACACCAATGACCTAACACAAACATCAATGACCTAACACAAACATCAATGACCTAACACAAAACACCAATGACCTAACACAAAACACCAATGACCTAACACAAACATCAATGACCTAACACAAACACCAATGACCTAACACAAAACATCAATGACCTAACACAAAACACCAATGACCTAACACAAAACACCAGTGACCTAACACAAAACACCAGTGACCTAACACAAAACACCAATGACCTAACACAAATGACCTACCCATATTCGAATGGTCCCATCTTCCCCTCCTGTGACCCACTTCTGGCAAATCTTGTTCCACCTCACACACGTGACCTCTCCATCATGACCTTGAAGGGTGTTACACAAGGTCATTTTGCTACCAACCAGAGAAAACTTGCGTATGTAAACCATCTTGTCAGCACAGGAATATGCAAACTCCATCCTGGAGATATGGGCAATGATGTAATGTTTGTCAATGTATGCAACCTACTGGTCAGGTTTAATGATGCAATGTTTGTCAATCTATGCAACCTACTACTGGTCAGGTTTTCGTTAACCTGCTACATCCCCGTGTAAGCTAATCCCATTAGTGTTGACATGACATCATCAAACTATTTGACATCATCAAACCAATTGACATCATCAAACCAATTGACATCATCAAACCAATTGACATCATCAAACCAATTGACATCATCAAACTAATTGACATCATCAAACTAATTGACATCATCAAACCAATTGACATCATCAAACCAATTGACATCATCAAACCAATTGACATCATCAAACCAATTGACATCATCAAACCAATTGACATCATCAAACCAATTGACATCATCAAACTAATTGACATCATCAAACTAATTGACATCATCAAACTATTTGACATCATCCAACCAATTGACATCATCAAACTAATTGACATCATCAAACTATTTGACATCATCAAACCAATTGACATCATCAAACTATTTGACATCATCAAACTATTTGACATCATCAAACTATTTGACATCATCAAACCAATTGACATCATCAAACTAATTGACATCATCAAACCAATTGACATCATCAAACCAATTGACATCATCAAACCAATTGACATCATCAAACTAATTGACATCATCAAACTATTTGACATCATCCAACCAATTGACATCATCAAACTATTTGACATCATCCAACCAATTGACATCATCAAACTAATTGACATCATCCAACCAATTGACATCATCAAACTAATTGACATCATCAAACTAATTGACATCATCAAACTAATTGACATCATCAAACTATTTGACATCATCAAACCAATTGACATCATCAAACTAATTGACATCATCAAACTATTTGACATCATCCAACCAATTGACATCATCAAACTAATTGACATCATCAAACTAATTGACATCATCAAACCAATTGACATCATCAAACCAATTGACATCATCAAACCAATTGACATCATCAAACTAATTGACATCATCAAACTATTTGACATCATCAAACCAATTGACATCATCAAACCAATTGACATCATCAAACCAATTGACATCATCAAACCAATTGACATCATCAAACTAATTGACATCATCAAACCAATTGACATCATCAAACCAATTGACATCATCAAACCAATTGACATCATCAAACCAATTGACATCATCAAACCAATTGACATCATCAAACCAATTGACATCATCAAACCAATTGACATCATCAAACCAATTGACATCATCAAACCAATTGACATCATCAAACTAATTGACATCATCAAACCAATTGACATCATCAAACCAATTGACATCATCAAACCAATTGACATCATCAAACTAATTGACATCATCAAACCAATTGACATCATCAAACCAATTGACATCATCAAACTATTTGACATCATCAAACTATTTGACATCATCAAACTATTTGACATCATCAAACCAATTGACATCATCAAACTAATTGACATCATCAAACCAATTGACATCATCAAACCAATTGACATCATCAAACCAATTGACATCATCAAACTAATTGACATCATCAAACTATTTGACATCATCCAACCAATTGACATCATCAAACTATTTGACATCATCCAACCAATTGACATCATCAAACTAATTGACATCATCAAACTAATTGACATCATCAAACTATTTGACATCATCCAACCAATTGACATCATCAAACTAATTGACATCATCAAACTAATTGACATCATCAAACCAATTGACATCATCAAACCAATTGACATCATCAAACCAATTGACATCATCAAACTAATTGACATCATCAAACTATTTGACATCATCAAACCAATTGACATCATCAAACTAATTGACATCATCAAACTATTTGACATCATCCAACCAATTGACATCATCAAACTAATTGACATCATCAAACTATTTGACATCATCCAACCAATTGACATCATCAAACTAATTGACATCATCAAACTAATTGACATCATCAAACCAATTGACATCATCAAACCAATTGACATCATCAAACCAATTGACATCATCAAACTAATTGACATCATCAAACTATTTGACATCATCAAACCAATTGACATCATCAAACCAATTGACATCATCAAACCAATTGACATCATCAAACCAATTGACATCATCAAACTAATTGACATCATCAAACCAATTGACATCATCAAACCAATTGACATCATCAAACCAATTGACATCATCAAACCAATTGACATCATCAAACCAATTGACATCATCAAACCAATTGACATCATCAAACCAATTGACATCATCAAACCAATTGACATCATCAAACCAATTGACATCATCAAACCAATTGACATCATCAAACTAATTGACATCATCAAACTATTTGACATCATCAAACCAATTGACATCATCAAACTAATTGACATCATCAAACTATTTGACATCATCAAACCAATTGACATCATCAAACCAATTGACATCATCCAACCAATTGACATCATCAAACCAATTGACATCATCAAACTATTTGACATCATCAAACCAATTGACATCATCAAACCAATTGACATCATCAAACCAATTGACATCATCAAACTAATTGACATCATCAAACTATTTGACATCATCCAACCAATTGACATCATCAAACCAATTGACATCATCAAACCAATTGACATCATCAAACCAATTGACATCATCAAACCAATTGACATCATCAAACCAATTGACATCATCCAACCAATTGACATCATCAAACTATTTGACATCATCAAACTAATTGACATCATCAAACCAATTGACATCATCAAACCAATTGACATCATCAAACCAATTGACATCATCAAACTATTTGACATCATCAAACCAATTGACATCATCAAACCAATTGACATCATCAAACCAATTGACATCATCAAACTAATTGACATCATCAAACCAATTGACATCATCAAACCAATTGACATCATCAAACCAATTGACATCATCAAACCAATTGACATCATCAAACTAATTGACATCATCAAACTAATTGACATCATCAAACTATTTGACATCATCCAACCAATTGACATCATCAAACTAATTGACATCATCAAACTAATTGACATCATCAAACCAATTGACATCATCAAACCAATTGACATCATCAAACCAATTGACATCATCAAACTAATTGACATCATCAAACTATTTGACATCATCAAACCAATTGACATCATCAAACCAATTGACATCATCAAACCAATTGACATCATCAAACCAATTGACATCATCAAACTAATTGACATCATCAAACCAATTGACATCATCAAACCAATTGACATCATCAAACCAATTGACATCATCAAACCAATTGACATCATCAAACCAATTGACATCATCAAACCAATTGACATCATCAAACCAATTGACATCATCAAACCAATTGACATCATCAAACTAATCTCACCTATCAGGGTTTATATCCATGTCAGTAATGACATCATCACAGGCTAACTCATTTATCAAAGAGGTAGCATTAGGCTCAATCTTGAACGTGTCTTTCAACCTGTTCATATGAGAAACAAAATTTCATCATTTGGCAAAACTTTAAAATCTTAATTACAAAAATGTAATCAAAGAAATTCTGTCATTCAGTAGTATTTTTAAATCTTTAATTTACATTCTTTTTTAATCTCTGCTGTTCTTAGCAGCAAGTTAACTTACCTTCCACCTTCTACAAATCTTTACTTACCTTCCAGCTTCTACAAAATATTAACTTACCTTCCTGCTTCTAAGTCCCAGATGCAAATTCTTCTGTCCCATCCACCACTGAGCTGAAATGTTGGTCAGAAAATTATTTCTCTCTTATTGTAAATAACAAATAAACAGGCAGTCAAGAAAAGAAGTTAGATGCTTTTTAACAACCCGTGTGCCCTTCCAGTGCGTTGCCATGGTTTTTAGAAGAAAGTTTTGACACAATATTTTAAGAGGGGTATTAATCCTATATTCTTGGATGTGTGACCTAGTTTACTAAAATTGAATTATATAAATGTAAAAAATGCCTGCGCTATATTTCTTGCATCATTTATGTTGGGGCATGGGTTTGCCAGGCGTACTTTATTCAATTTAGTGAACAACTATAACACCCCTTCTTATCCATTGTCTATCGCCCTGTTGTAAGTGCCATAGCGCTCAAGGGGCTCCAAATCGCACCTTACAGGGGTGAAATTGTAAAAATTTTTTCAGAGACACCTCCTATGCCGCTTATCAACTCCCCAAAGTTTCATGGTTATTGAATCAGAGGTGTAGTAATGCATACAGGACAAACCCACAAACAAACCCATATATATATATATATATATATATATATATATATATATATATATATATATATATATATAAATATATATATATATATATATATATATATATATATATATATATATATATATATTTAGATTATACAAAATTTGAATGTAGGTCCCCTCTACTCCCTGCCCAGACTTACAATGTAGGTCCCCTGCCAACCAAGACTTACAATGTAGGTCCCCTCTACTCCCAACCAAGACTTACAATGTAGGTCCCCTCTACTCCCTACCAACCAAGACTTACAATGTAGGTCCCCTGCCAACCAAGACTTACAATGTAGGTCCCCTGCCAACCAAGACTTACAATGTAGGTCCCCTGCCAAGACTTACAATGTAGGTCCCCTCTACTCCCTGCCAACCAAGACTTACAATGTAGGTCCCTTCTACTCCCTGCAAACCAAGACTTACAATGTAGGTCCCTTCTACTCCCTGCCAACCAAGACTTACAATGTAGGTCCCCTCTACTCCCTGCCAACCAAGACTTACAATGTAGGTCCCCTGCCAACCAAGACTTACAATGTAGGTCCCCTCTACTCCCTGCCAAGACTTACAATGTAGGTCCCCTGCCAACCAAGACTTACAATGTAGGTCCCCTCTACTCCCTGCCAAGACTTACAATGTAGGTCCCCTGCCAACCAAGACTTACAATGTAGGTCCCCTGCCAACCAAGACTTACAATGTAGGTCCCCTCTACTCCCTGCCAACCAAGACTTACAATGTAGGTCCCTTCTACTCCCTGCCAACCAAGACTTACAATGTAGGTCCCCTGCCAACCAAGACTTACAATGTAGGTCCCCTGCCCAGACTTACAATGTAGGTCCCCTCTACTCCCTGCTCCCTGCCAACCAAGACTTACAATGTAGGTCCCCTCTATTCCCTGCCAACCAAGACTTACAATGTAGGTCCCCTGCCCAGACTTACAATGTAGGTCCCCTCTACTCCCTACCAACCAAGACTTACAATGTAGGTCCCCTGCCAACCAAGACTTACAATGTAGGTCTCCTGCCAACCAAGACTTACAATGTAGGTCCCCTCTACTCCCTGCCAAGACTTACAATGTAGGTCCCTTCTACTCCCTGCTCCCTGCCAACCAAGACTTACAATGTAGGTCCCCTCTACTCCCTACCAACCAAGACTTACAATGTAGGTCCCCTGCCAACCAAGACTTACAATGTAGGTCTCCTGCCAACCAAGACTTACAATGTAGGTCCCCTCTACTCCCTACCAACCAAGACTTACAATGTAGGTCCCCTGCCAACCAAGACTTACAATGTAGGTCCCCTGCCAACCAAGACTTACAATGTAGGTCCCCTCTACTCCCTGCCAAGACTTACAATGTAGGTCCCCTGCCAACCAAGACTTACAATGTAGGTCCCCTCTACTCCCTGCCAACCAAAACTTACAATGTAGGTCCCCTGCCAACCAAGACTTTCAATGTAGGTCCCCTCTACTCCCTGCTCCCTGCCAACCAAAACTTACAATGTAGGTCCCCTGCCAACCAAGACTTACAATGTAGGTCCCCTCTACTCCCTGCTCCCTGCCAACCAAAACTTACAATGTAGGTCCCCTGCCAACCAAAACTTACAATGTAGGTCCCCTGCCAACCAAGACTTACAATGTAGGTCCCCTGCCAACCAAGACTTACAATGTAGGTCCCCTGCCAACCAAGACTTACAATGTAGGTCCCCTGCCAACCAAGACTTACAATGTAGGTCCCCTCTACTCCCTGCCAACCAAGACTTACAATGTAGGTCCCCTCTACTCCCTGCCAACCAAGACTTACAATGTAGGTCCCCTGCCAACCAAGACTTACAATGTAGGTCCCCTCTACTCCCTGCCAACCAAAACTTACAATGTAGGTCCCCTGCCAACCAAGACTTACAATGTAGGTCCCTTCTACTCCCTGCCAACCAAGACTTACAATGTAGGTCCCCTGCCAACCAAGACTTACAATGTAGGTCCCCTCTACTCCCTACCAAGACTTACAATGTAGGTCCCCTCTACTCCCGGCTCCCTGTCAACCAGCACCAGACTTGTTACACAGCTTAAGTGTTCAGTCAAGACTTACAATGTAGGTCCCCTGCCCAGACTTACAATGTAGGTCCCCTCTACTCCCTGCTCCCTGTCAACCAGCACCAGACTTGTTACACAGCTTAAGTGTTCAGTCAAGACTTACAATGTAGGTCCCCTGCCAACCAAGACTTACAATGTAGGTCCCCTCTATTCCCTGCCAACCAAGACTTACAATGTAGGTCCCCTCTATTCCCTGCCAACCAAGACTTACAATGTAGGTCCCCTGCCCAGACTTACAATGTAGGTCCCCTCTACTCCCGGCTCCCTGTCAACCAGCACCAGACTTGTTACACAGCTTAAGTGTTCAGTCAAGACGTACTTGAGGATAAAACCAGCCACACGATTGGTCACAGAGTCGTTGTCCTTGGGTAAAACATTGGATTCAGGTCAATTTAACAAAACATGTTGTAAAACAACATGAGTATAAAGTTTGTAAACTGGTGAAAATGTTTGTTTAAATACAGTTATTTCAAACCTAAGTAGTGAAACAACTTACGGTTGATAAAACAGAATTTTCTGGCAGCAGTGATGACTCTGTATCGAGGAGGACAGCATATTTTTTGGTTAAAATCTCAAGGTCGAGAGGCTTCATGCCTTGCAATACTTGTACAGCTGCTTCATCAAATCCCCACACATCTAAATGTCAACACACAGAATAATAGCTTCATCAAAACCCCACCCACACATCTAGATGTCAACACACAGAATAATAGCTTCATCAAAATATCAAGTCTCACATTTTAAAATGTAATTTAAAGTGCATATAGAAAAGTTACTTTGCAGGTATTCACAATTATCACTGACTTTTGACTTTATTAAAAAGTATTAGAGTTGAATCAGAAATGTAAAAATATTTGTACACCTCAAACAACAAAATGCCAACGACTTACAAACATTGCTGTTTTAAAATATTTGTGCACCACAAACAACAAAATGCCAACGACTTACAAACATTGCTGTTTTAAAATATTTGTGCACCACAAACAACAAAATGCCAACGACTTACAAACATTGCTGTTTTAAAATATTTGTACACTACAAACAACAAAATGCCAATGACTTACAAACATTGCTATCCTCTGAGGCTGCTATGACGTAGTCCAAACTCTCAACAAAAAGAATTTTTAAAATGGTTGTGTTTGGGTGCTTGTGAGATGAAATCTGGGGAGATCAAACAATCTCTTGCACACAAGCCAAACTAATTTTTTACACAAGCCAAACTAACATATGTGCACGAGGCAAACTAAGATTTGTATATGAACTAAAATACGAGCCAAATTAAGAATGGTACACAAGCCAAGCTAAGTTTTTACACAAGCCAAACTAAGATCTGTACACAAGGCAAGCAGTTTTTACACAAGCCAAAAATATTTTTTACACAAACCAAACTAGGTTTTTACATAAGCCAAACATATTTTAAATGCAGCTAAAATACGTAACCTACTGGTGGAATAGATGGTTTGTTGAAGGCGTAGTGACTTTGTGCCCTCTTGACCCCCCCATCTGACTGTGTGCTGGGTCGACTGAGCAGCTGGTTGTTGTACTCTTGTTCTAGCATCATCTCCCTTGTCTTGGTGCCAGCTCGTCTCTTCTTCTTGATCTTGGAATCACTCGGGGTGAAGACCTCTTTGCTGGCAAGTAGTGGTTGATTCAGTTAGACAATAATACAAATAACTGATTGTTATATTGTGTTAGACAACACTTTGTTTAATAGAATCTTTTGAAGCATTTACATTCACACTGTTTAAATTAATACTTTAAGATTTTGAATTTTTAACAGGAAATTTAAAATGTGACTAAGCATTTAAAACCAGAATAAGAAATATGAAAGATGTGTCTAAAAAACTTAGTCAAATCACTTATATTTAGAATACGCTGGCTGGATTAAATGTGTACCGTAAGATGAATTAATCTAAAGTAATGTGATTAACTTACCTGTAAATTCAAGTCACATACCTGTACATGAAATGGTTGGACTGCATCCTCTCCCACTTGATAATTGTCCCATCCATATCCCCACTGAATATTAAAAGTGGAACCTTTGATGCTGAAAATGTTTTTTAAAATGTTAACTGGAAAAGTAAATAAAACAGTACTCTAATATGTAAGTTAAAGAAAAAATTTAACAGAATCAAAAATAGTAAACTTAAATAGGTTAAAGTAAAAATTCACTTTTCTTGAGTGAACTCTTTGGTGTAGTTTAATTTTTGTACAATGGGATGATAATGGGCATGACTGCTAACCCTGAGTTCACCCAGCTCTGATGAGTACCTGACTCAAGTTAAAGAAAATAAAGGCAGCTGGGCATAGTGCTTAGCACCCACACTATCCCTTGATATGCAGAGTTTACATAAACAGGTGAACTCCACTTCACCTGCTCCATGCAACACCAGGTTCAAAATGGTAACTTAACGTTTTTAAAACATAATTTTGTACAGGGCACGGTGCCAGTAGGAAAACAATAACACAGGGCACGGTGCCAGTAGGAAAACAATAACACAGGGCATGGTGCCAGGAGGGAAACAACAACACAGGGCATGGTGCCAGGAGGGAAACAATAACACAGGGCACTGAATGGGGAGACAAAGACGTCATTGGATGGATGACATCAAGGATTTGACTGGGCTGCCTGTTGCAGAACTGCTCACAGTAGCAGAGGACTGAGAGAGATGATGGGAAATTTTGAGAAAATTAAGTGTGGACTGTGTTTACTTACTGTAACTAAGACTCCACACTGTATTTACTTACTGTAACTAAGACTCCCCACTGTATTTACTTGCTGTAACTAAGACTCCCAATTTGTTTACTTACTGTAACTAAGACTCCCCATTGTGTTTACTCACTGTAACTAAGACTTCCCATTGTGTTTACTTACTGTAACTAAGACTCTCCATTGTGTTTACTTACTGTAACTAAGACTCTCCAATGCTGCCTTACACTTGAGTGTGGTCATACACCCAGAAGAGTTGTACTTCCAGACTATCAGATGTCTTCTATTGCTGGAACCTTGGGATGGGAATAACTGACATTTTTAAAACCACAAGAGGTCAGAATTTATTAACATCATTATGATATTACTTTCTGTATGTTTAATATAAAGTAAAACCATCACTACCCTTAGTGTTGACACAATGTAACTGGGGTTTTTGTTGTGTCTCAGCACCTGAAATTACTTCCCCTTGTTATGTACAGAATATTTGTTCTATTTTAAGACATAAGTAACTTACCCACAACTTGATTGAATTCAGGAAAAAATTTCAGAATTTGTAAATGGTATTTTTCATCATCCTCTTGTTCAGCAAATGTCCCAATGAAATCAGACACCTAAAATTAAAAAGATGGAGAACTAAAACTTAGAAAACAAAATTCTAATTTATTACATTGTCTTATGTAGAAAGACAAAGATATGAAACGTAAACTTGAATGAACTCACATTGTCACCTGACTTGGGGTCATACATATTAGCGTGGTAGGTTCCTCCAGCTGCCCATATGGTCTTGTTCCTTGGGATGTAACAGATGCCACTGACCGTGGACAGGAAGCTGTCCAGCTTGTGGATCAGTTTGCCGTCAAGTGACCAGATCTTCATTGTTTTATCAAATGAGCCAGTGAGTAGCCTGATCCAAATTTCATGGAAGTATAGATTTTTTCAATACATAATGGCATTTTTTTTAATAAATCGCATCATGAAATTTTATAAATTCATGTACAATGCTATTGCAAGTTCTTGTAAAAACCATAATTAAAATATAATTTTAAAATTTAAAGTGTCTCTAGCGTCATCGATATTACAAAAGAAATATCAGTCATCATTAAAAAAAATTAGTAGTAAATCTATAAAATATAAATGAAGTTATTATGTGTTATTTTAATTATTTAGTCATAGAAGAATAAAATACAAAAGTAATTACCATATGAAATAAAAAAAATTACCATATATTATTTTCATTATCCTTGGCTAGAACCATGCAAGCAATGCCAGCATCGTGAATGACATTACTGCAGATTAAAATCATTGGACAGTTATCTCTCATGATGTGTATCTAAATTTTTTAACTGCTAACACAAAGTAAAATATTTTCAACAGTTAACAACATACTTAAAAACAGGTATAAGGCTGTTGTCCCCCGTGTATGAAGAGTCATATATTATTAGACGCTGATCATACCTGGAAGAGATGTTCTAGAGATTACTTTTATGTTCAGAATACAAACATCTTAAAGTGCGCATGACATTTATAACACAAGGGACATTACCCTGCTGAATATATTCTTGACTCATGGCATATAATGCAACGGACTATGTCTGTGTGCTCTTGAGCAAAATATAGAGGCTTCACATTAATATAGTGGCCTGACCCTGTTTCTGAAACAATTAAAGAAGTAGGTGTTTAAAAAAAAATGCTGCAATAATTTAAATTAAATTAGTTTTGTATGGCTAAGAAAATAGCCAAAATAAAACATCTAGAATACAACATGGGAATTATACACAGCCAACAAAGCTACAGTTTAGATGTAAAAAGTTGTAATATTTGTTAAATCTAACAAAAACTTTACCTTTTTTTTTAAATTTAACAAATGGCAATTTATTAAATACTGCTAAAACTACTGGCAAATCATATTGCTATACAACATACAGCCTATGTAAGACAACAAATGAGAAAGTTCTGAAAGTTTGTGAAAGCTGATAAATTTAGCCTGTTCATTTCTCTTTCCAAGCATTTGGTGATGACTAGGGTTCTCTGGATGTCAATTATTTATCGACCCAATGTATTTAAATGTCTTTAGATTGTGTCATCTTTGTCAAAATGTGTACAATTGGCCTTCTATAAGGTGTGTTCTGTCCCTTTAAAGGTGTCCATAATCTGTCTCTACTGGATATGTTTTAGGGAAGGGGTTATTAAACCCTTATCTATGATGCCTAATCCTGATTCATCTTTAATCATATACCTGACTCCAAAAATGATATTGGTAGATGAAAAGCACATTTTGTGTGGGTACAATTTTTAAATAGTAAAAAATGTAAACCTTCATATAGAGCATACACTCGTACACCTCCATTGATACCACAGACAAGCTGGCGTCTTCTGGGATTAACAGTCATGCAGTAAACAGGAACACCCATCTGGAGAACAACAAAGACTGAAGAATAATACAAGTGTGAAGTCAGTAAGGTGGGCAGTAAAAATATGTGTGATGTTAGACAGGTGGGCAGTAAAAATATGTGTGATGTCAGACAGGTGGGCAGTAAAAGTGTCAGACAGGTGGGCAGTAAAAATATGTGTGGTGTCAGACAGGTGGGCAGTAAAAATATGTGTGGTGTCAGACAGGTGGGCAGTAAAAATATGTGTGGTGTCAGACAGGTGGGCAGTAAAAATATGTGTAATGGTGGGCAGTAAAAATATGTGTGGTGTCAGACAGGTGGGCAGTAAAAATATGTGTGATGTTAGACAGGTGGGCAGTAAAAATACGTGTGGTGTCAGACAGGTGGACAGTAAAAATATGTGTGATGTCAGACAGGTGGGCAGTAAAAATATGTGTGGTGTAAGACAGGTGGGCAGTTAAAATATGTGTGGTGTAAGACAGGTGGGCAGTAAAAATATGTGTGGTGTCAGACAGGTGGGCAGTAAAAATATGTGTGATGTCAGACAGGTGGGCAGTAAAAATATGTGTGGTGTCAGACAGGTGGGCAGTAAAAATATGTGTGGTGTCAGACAGGTGGGCAGTAAAAATATGTGTGGTGTCAGACAGGGGGGCAGTAAAAATATGTGTGATGTTAGACAGGTGGGCAGTAAAAATATGTGTGGTGTCAGACAGGTGGGCAGTAAAAATATGTGTGATGTTAGACAGGTGGGCAGTAAAAATATGTGTGATGTTAGACAGGTGGGCAGTAAAAATATGTGTGGTGTAAGACAGGTGGGCAGTAAAAATATGTGTGGTGTAAGACAGGTGGGCAGTAAAAATATGTGTGGTGTCAGACAGGTGGGCAGTAAAAATATGTGTGGTGTAAGACAGGTGGGCAGTAAAAATATGTGTGGTGTCAGACAGGTGGGCAGTAAAAATATGTGTGATGTTAGACAGGTGGGCAGTAAAAATATGTGTGGTGTCAGACAGGTGGGCAGTAAAAATATGTGTGATGGTGGGCAGTAAAAATATGTGTGGTGTCAGACAGGTGGGCAGTAAAAAATATGTGTGATGTTAGACAGGTGGGCAGTAAAAATATGTGTGATGTCAGGCAGGTGGACAGTAAAAATATGTGTGGTGTAAGACAGGTGGGCAGTAAAAATATGTGTGGTGTCAGACAGGTGGACAGTAAAAATATGTGTGGTGTCAGACAGGTGGGCAGTAAAAATATGTGTGGTGTCAGACAGGTGGGCAGTAAAAATATGTGTGGTGTAAGACAGGTGGGCAGTAAAAATAAGTGTGGTGTAAGACACGTGGGCAGTAAAAATATGTGTGGTGGTGGGCAGTAAAAATATGTGTGATGGTGGGCAGTAAAAATATGTGTGATGTTAGACAGGTGGGCAGTAAAAATATGTGTGGTGTCAGACAGGTGGGCAGTAAAAATATGTGTGGTGTAAGACAGGTGGGCAGTAAAAATATGTGTGGTGTAAGACACGTGGGCAGTAAAAATATGTGTGGTGGTGGGCAGTAAAAATATGTGTGATGGTGGGCAGTAAAAATATGTGTGATGTCAGACAGGTGGGCAGTAAAAATATGTGTGGTGTAAGACAGGTGGGCAGTAAAAATATGTGTGGTGTAAGACAGGTGGGCAGTAAAAATATGTGTGGTGTAAGACACGTGGGCAGTAAAAATATGTGTGGTGGTGGGCAGTAAAAATATGTGTGGTGGTGGGCAGTAAAAATATGTGTGGAGTCAGAAAGGTGGGGTTTAATCAACAGAAACAAAATAATACAACTCTGAAAAAACAGTGAACCTACATTGACAGTTTCAACAGCTCCTCCCCCTGTTCCCCATACAACAATGTTTGCATCATTGGCTGAAGAAAATAAAAGTTTCTCATCATTCCTGAAAAAGAAAACAATGTGATGTAATTAAAAAAATGAAAATATTTGGCACAACCTCAACATAACCTATCACTTGACAATTACCCAAGCTCTAATTTTAATTCTAACCTCACAACTTATTCAGGATTTCCATCTTTTCCAAAAGTGCAAGTCTCCAACTGTGTGAGCCTACCAATTTATCTTGATATTTTAAACTACAAACAAGGTACATCTAGTACTTAAGATATACACACCAAAAAAAGAAGTCTGTCACCCATCCTTTGTGTTTATAAAATGTCTGTACTGGTTTACCACTTTCAGCTTCATAAGACTTGATAACACCATCTTCAAAATGTTTTTGATGGAGGAATATAGTTAGAATAATATTATTTTTATATAAAATATTTTCTTAAAATAATTTAAGCTTGAAAGCATCAATTTACAAACAGTAAATTACTATACAGTATACAACTGGTACTAATAGTATTAGCCAACATTCTAAAAATTAATCTAATTTAAAAAAAAAAGATTGTTTTGTGTGGCTTAGCTAGACAAATTGAAACTACTATTCAACTATTAGAAGGGTGGAGGCATACAGTAGTTTTTTTTAATTAGTTAATTAGTAGTCTGGCGCGTTGCTTAGATGGCTGGATTGACCTCTGACCCTGAAACGTCACGCGTCGTTTTTAGACGGTTTTTACGTTTATTTTAGGGGTCCTATCCACGACAAATGAAAAAACTGTTAATCTCGCAAATTCTCATCATTATTTTAATACAGAATGCTAATAAAATGGATAATATGCCTTAGAATGCCAGAAAAAATCGAGAGATTTGTTGTTGTAAATAATGAGAGGATTTCTAGTGGAGCGCTCTCCGTAAAAACTGAACTGCCGCTAAAAACGACCGACCTCCGGGGAAAACGGCCCGACCTCCTCTAAATTAATATATAATTGAGATATTTACCTTGTATATTTACATTATTATTGATTCTGGTTTCCAAAATCTTATCCCAAAATGAGGTACCCACGCTGACATTTCTATCCGCTATTTTTAGTATCATGACGTCATTGCTACGCTAGTTGCCAGACTGAAACAACTAGTTTTTGTTTTTTACGGAATGAACTGTTAAGTCTAGTATTTTAATTATAATTCAATTGTAGCATGTGTGGAAAAAGTAAAATTATGGACATTATTATTGTATTAGTAATTTTATTAGTATATTAATTTTTTTCTTCACTGTGGGCCGACAGTTGCTGCATTCGTGACCGGTGGTTAACCTCGTCAACGCTGCGTGGCCTATTCGTTTATATAATCAGTGATGCTCGTCCAGTGGCCTTTTTCAGAGCTAGGCCTAATTACGGGCGATTTTTAGACTTAATTGATCGGCCGTTAGCCCTTTTCATTGCTGCGTATTTTAAACAAATGCTCGTTCAGCTGCCTTTTTTTTTTTTGGCGCTAAATAATCTGTTTACGGGCATTTTAAGTGTTTATTTTTTTATTTTTTTAAGCTAGACGTAGATCTAGTTAAAAATTTTTTTTATACAGCTGGCTGTCTAGCATGCCTGATATGTGAACTTTTAAAAAAAATGACCGAACTTTAAAAAAAAATGACCAGAAGTAGGGAAGTAGGTCTGTTATTCAATTTGCTTGAAGAAGGCGGGGGGGGGGGGGGGGGGGGAGAAGAGAGAGAGAGAAAAGTGAAGACACCGACCATCTCGTGTACGCGTGGTCATTCTATGACGTGTACTATAGGTCACGGTGACCCCGCGACCGTGGTGGGATTTTTCATCCACAGGATAGTAAACATAATCAAGCAATCACGCGAGTGACGATGTTTGGAGATTTTATTTTTAAAAAAAAATCACATACGTCATGTTTTCAAGATGAAAAAAAATGTAATGTAAAAAAAAAAAAAGACACTAATACCATGTATGAACCTCAGCTGCCACACTGTTGACTCAATATAAAGTGATTGAGTGTAAAATGTATTTTTATTTATAAACTATCTTAACTATTACACTATCATATTATTTTATGCATATATTATTTAAAATTAGGATTTGAAATAAAAATATTTATTATGGTCATTTGATTTATGCAGGTGCTCATTATTTCATAAAATGGTATGAATAACATGTAGAGTAGAATTTAATAAATAATAAAATAACTAGATCTAGTTTTATTATCAACCAGTTGCTTTTTGTTCAGTTGCTTTTTGTTATTTTCCGGTGAGTAAATAACCTAAGCTGACGCAATTACCATGGCGGGAATTAATAGCTCGTGTATACACGTCCACGACGTAATGTTATGCCGGTCGAGGGGCTAAAACGCGGTTTTGTCTTTCATTTTCCAATATCGGAAAAATTTCAAATTCTCTCTTTTCTCGTCAACCGAGTAAGCTAGATATTCAAATGTGGTGTCAAATGTTCTCTTAAGGGGTAAGGAACTTAATGGTGTATTTGAAATAACAGAATATTTTATTTTAAAAAATCCAAAATTCAACCTATTAATTAGCAGTAGTGTGAAATTTAAACGTGATTTTACAACTTTTTTTTTATTTCAGTATTAATTGGCTAATAACATTATTTATTAATTTTATAATGTTTAGGCCTTATAATTAATAAATAGGCCTAATGTTTTTAATTAATTTCAATAATTAATAATTTTTAATTTGAGTTGGCCTACCTTCAAAACCTAGAAAGATTTCACGTCTGATCGGATTATGGCCAACTGCAGTAATTGATCGTGTATGCGTTTCTTTAACATCATACTGTTTTACCATAGCCATTTTAAATATTTATTTAAAATCGAAAAAAAATGAAACATAATATTAATAGTAATATCCACACATTCTTATAAAAAGACAAGAAATACTATCATTTTGCCGCCATCATAGTATTTCATAGCAACACTGTTTAAAAATGGGAATTCGATTCTTGTTGTGCGAAACAAAAACGAACTTTAAAAAACTTAGATCTAGCTATTTAAAGCAGTTCATGCTTCAAATCTGAAAATTATATTTTTAAATAGAAAAATGTAATATTACTATTAAAATGTGTGCGATTTATTGGACCCGAATATCTATTTTAATTTAAAGTGAGGGTGGTCCATGAATGACGCCACACTCGTATGAGAGAATCGTCAGCTAGTGTGACGTCACTCTTTTGAATTGTAAAAAAGTTATATTAGAAAACTAATTTTAGCCGTTATTTCGCGCTTTAGAAAACGGTTTCAATAATTTGTAATAGAAATTGATTAAAATACTCTACGACGTCGACCAGAATTTCTTCCAGGCATCGGGGAGGGGGGGGGGGCAGCGTCCCCCCCCCCGAAGAAAGTTTTCCGCCCCCCCCCCACCCCCAAAGAAATGGAATTTACATAGGAAATATATACTTATATATACCCCCCCCCCCGATAATTTCAAGTGCACCCCCGGAGAAAAATGTCTGGAATAAACACTGACGTCGACCGAGCTCAGTCAAGATTTTAGAAAAATCGATGTTTTAAGAAGAATGCAACTACTGTGTTAAGCCAATTAAGGGGGCTTGTAGGCTAAGATGTGACAGATGGGAGAGGGGGGGGGGAGGTAAAAATCGTCAAAACAAAAATCACATTACATCATTTATGGATGATCCCTAAGGCTACATTATCGTAAACCTTCTGTAGATAACCCTTCATAATCCACCCTAAAACTAACGTAGTCATAAGTGTGTGACATCAGGTCTAAAACCTTCATATAACACGTGTGTGACATCAGGTCTAAAACCTTCATATAACAAGTGTGTGACATCAGGTCTAAAACCTTCATATAACACGTGTGTGACATTAGACTAAAACCTTCATATAACAGTGTGTGACATCAGGTCTAAAACCTTCGTATAACAAGTGTGTGACATCAGGTCTAAAACCTTCGTATAACAAGTGTGTGACATCAGGTCTAAAACCTTCATATAACAAGTGTGTGACATCAGGTCTAAAACCTTAATATAACAAGTGTGTGACATCAGGTCTAAAACCTTCATATAACAAGTGTGTGTGACATCAGGTCTAAAACCTTCATATAACAATTGTGTGTGACATCAGGTCTAAAACCTTCATATAACAAGTGGGTGGCATCAGGTCTAAAACCTTCATATAACAAGTGTGTGACATCAGGTCTAAAACCTTCATATAACAAGTGTGTGACATCAGGTCTAAAACCTTCATATAACAAGTGTGTGACATCAGGTCTAAAACCTTCATATAACAAGTGTGTGACATCAGGTCTAAAACCTTCATATAACAAGTGTGTGACATCAGGTCTAAAACCTTCATATAACAAGTGTGTGACATCAGGTCTAAAACCTTCATATAACAAGTGTGTGACATCAGGTCTAAAACATTCATATAACAAGTGTGTGACATCAGGTCTAAAACCTTCGTATAACAAGTGTGTGACATCAGGTCTAAAACCTTCGTATAACAAGTGTGTGACATCAGGTCTAAATAACCGTCTAAAACCTTCGTATAACAAGTGTGTGACATCAGGTCTAAAACCTTCGTATAACAAGTGTGTGACATCAGGTCTAAATAACCGTCTAAAACCTTCGTATAACAAGTGTGTGACATCAGGTCTAAAACCTTCGTATAACAAGTGTGTGACATCAGGTCTAAAACCTTCGTATAACAAGTGTGTGACATCAGGTCTAAATAACCGTCTAAAACCTTCGTATAACAAGTGTGTGACATCAGGTCTAAAACATTCATATAACAAGTGTGTGACATCAGGTCTAAATAACTGTCTAAAACCTTCGTATAACAAGTGTGTGACATCAGGTCTAAATAACCGTCTAAAACCTTCGTATAACAAGTGTGTCACATCAGGTCTAAAACATTCATATAACAAGTGTGTGACATCAGGTCTAAATAACCGTCTAAAACCTTCGTATAACAAGTGTATGACATCAGGTCTAAAACCTTCGTATAACAAGTGTGTGACATCAGGTCTAAAACATTCATATAACAAGTGTGTGACATCAGGTCTAAAACCTTCATATAACAAGTGTGTGACATCAGGTCTAAAACATTCATATAACAAGTGGTGGCATCAGGTCTAAAACCTTCATATAACAAGTGTGTGACATCAGGTCTAAAACCTTCATATAACAAGTGTGTGACATCAGGTCTAAAACCTTCATATAACAAGTGTGTGACATCAGGTCTAAAACCTTCATATAACAAGTGTGTGACATCAGGTCTAAAACCTTCATATAACAAGTGTGTGACATCAGGTCTAAAACCTTCATATAACAAGTGTGTGACATCAGGTCTAAAACCTTCATATAACAAGTGTGTGACATCAGGTCTAAAACCTTCATATAACAAGTGTGTGACATCATGTCTAAAACCTTCATATAACAAGTGTGTGACATCAGGTCTAAAACCATATAACAAGTGTGTGACATCAGGTCTAAAATCTTCATATAACAAGTGTGTGACATCAGGTCTAAAACCATATAACAAGTGTGTGACATCAGGTCTAAAATCTTCATATAACAAGTGTGTGACATCAGGTCTAAAACCTTCATATAACAAGTGTGTGACATCAGGTCTAAAACCTTCATATAACAAGTGTGTGACATCAGGTCTAAAACCTTCATATAACAAGTGTGTGACATCAGATCTAAAACCTTCATATAACAGTGTGTGACATCAGGTCTAAAACCTTCATATAACAAGTGTGTGACATCAGGTCTAAAACCTTCATATAACAAGTGTGTGACATCAGGTCTAAAACCTTCATATAACAAGTGTGTGACATCAGGTCTAAAACGTTCATATAACAAGTGTGTGACATCAGGTCTAAAACCTTCATATAACAAGTGTGTGACATCAGGTCTAAAACCTTCATATAACAGTGTGTGACATCAGGTCCAAAACCTTCATATAACAAGTGTGTGACATCAGGTCTAAAACCTTCGTATAATAAGTGTGTGACATCAGGTCTAAAACCTTCATATAACAAGTGTGTGACATCAGGTCTAAAACCTTCATATAACAAGTGTGTGACATCAGGTCTAAAACCTTCATATAACAAGTGTGTGACATCAGGTCTAAAACCTTCATATAACAAGTGTGTGACATCAGGTCTAAAACCTTCATATAACAAGTGTGTGACATCAGGTCTAAAACCTTCAAATAACAAGTGTGTGACATCAGGTCTAAAACCTTCATATAACAGTGTGTGACATCAGGTCTAAAACCTTCATATAACAAGTGTGTGACATCAGGTCTAAAACCTTCATATAACAAGTGTGTGACATCAGGTCTAAAACCTTCATATAACAAGTGTGTGACATCAGGTCTAAAACCTTCATATAACAAGTGTGTGACATCAGGTCTAAAACCTTCATATAACAAGTGTGTGACATCATGTCTAAAACCTTCATATAACAAGTGTGTGACATCAGGTCTAAAACCATATAACAAGTGTGTGACATCAGGTCTAAAACCATATAACAAGTGTGTGACATCAGGTCTAAAACCTTCATATAACAGTGTGTGACTTCAGGTCTAAAACCTTCATATAACAAGTGTGTGACATCAGGTCTAAAACCTTCATATAACAAGTGTGTGACATCAGGTCTAAAACCTTCATATAACAAGTGTGTGACATCAGGTCTAAAACCTTCATATAACAAGTGTGTGACATCAGGTCTAAAACCTTCATATAACAAGTGTGTGACATCATGTCTAAAACCTTCATATAACAAGTGTGTGACATCAGGTCTAAAACCATATAACAAGTGTGTGACATCAGGTCTAAAATCTTCATATAACAAGTGTGTGACATCAGGTCTAAAACCATATAACAAGTGTGTGACATCAGGTCTAAAATCTTCATATAACAAGTGTGTGACATCAGGTCTAAAACCTTCATATAACAAGTGTGTGACATCAGGTCTAAAACCTTCATATAACAAGTGTGTGACATCAGGTCTAAAACCTTCATATAACAAGTGTGTGACATCAGATCTAAAACCTTTATATAACAGTGTGTGACATCAGGTCTAAAACCTTCATATAACAAGTGTGTGACATCAGGTCTAAAACCTTCATATAACAAGTGTGTGACATCAGGTCTAAAACCTTCATATAACAAGTGTGTGACATCAGGTCTAAAACGTTCATATAACAAGTGTGTGACATCAGGTCTAAAACCTTCATATAACAAGTGTGTGACATCAGGTCTAAAACCTTCATATAACAGTGTGTGACATCAGGTCCAAAACCTTCATATAACAAGTGTGTGACATCAGGTCTAAAACCTTCGTATAATAAGTGTGTGACATCAGGTCTAAAACCTTCATATAACAAGTGTGTGACATCAGGTCTAAAACCTTCATATAACAAGTGTGTGACATCAGGTCTAAAACCTTCATATAACAAGTGTGTGACATCAGGTCTAAAACCTTCATATAACAAGTGTGTGACATCAGGTCTAAAACCTTCATATAACAAGTGTGTGACATCAGGTCTAAAACCTTCATATAACAAGTGTGTGACATCAGGTCTAAAACCTTCATATAACAAGTGTGTGACATCAGGTCTAAAACCTTCATACAACAGTGTGTGACATCAGGTCTAAAACCTTCATATAACAAGTGTGTGACATCAGGTCTAAAACCTTCATATAACAAGTGTGTGACATCAGGTCTAAAACCTTCATATAACAAGTGTGTGACATCAGGTCTAAAACCTTCATATAACAAGTGTGTGACATCAGGTCTAAAACCTTCATATAACAAGTGTGTGACA